>NC_141763.1:74777348-75091848 GCF_982258835.1 Parasteatoda tepidariorum | reverse complement strand
TAATTTCTTTATTGAAAAATCCAACAAACCTATTTTTTGTATCTGAACCGTCTAGAAATGTAAAAATCTTAAACATTGTAAAAATATCTCATTACCATTACAATATTAATAAGTATTTCAGAAAAAAACTATCAAAGGTAATTAAATATTATTTGTTATGTTTCTTTATTAGGGATTTTTAATGAATAATCTAATCACTAAAAACTGAATATTAATTTAATATATTTACAAAAAAAAAGTAAAAAATAATAAAAAATATAAACTTCTTCTTCTCCAATGCCATGTCAGTCCACGGAAGGCCATGACCTTCCTCAGAAGCAAGTTCTAAGCTGCCCTCCTCTTGGATAGACTCTTTAAGTTTATAACTTAAAGAACTCTTTCTTTTTCTGGGCCGTCGATCCACCGTATCCTTGGTCTTCCCCTTTTTCGTGCTTCAGATGGTTTTGCGTCGATTTTTTTGGTGGCCCGGTCATCATTCACTCTAATCAGGTATCCTGCCCATTTTAGTCTTTGAACTGATATAAATTTAATTGTGCCTGATTCTTGATAGATCCCAAGAAGTTCTAAATTCTTTTTCTTTCAGAAATCGCTAAATCTTCCTAATCACCTTCAGTCCCAACCTCCAAATCAGAGACTGGGCGTAGGACTGACTCCCCTATTCCGTAAGAATCTCTTGTTACGAAATTCAAAATATATACTTATTGAAGTAATTTCTCTAAAAACATATTTGGTTACATTTTAATATTATATATCCCTAGTATAATTATATTCTAACTCATTTTTAATCTCATAACCTTACTCTACATATTATTTTAATGCTAATATTCCTGAAAATAAAATTGAGAAGCTAAAGAATTTCTAATTGCACTCGTAAGTGAAATAATTGTTTTTCTAAATTATTTAAAGCTATTTTCTTTGGCATTTAACCTAAAGTTATATCTGGCAAAAAGTATTTGCTGCGTCAAATTTCTGTACAAAAATGTGCAATAATTTTTTTTAAAATCTGTATCTTATAGTACGAACGCGCTAACGTAAACGTAATAAAATTTCAATTCTGCTTATTACAAAGCAATGTTTAAGAAATCTAAATAAATATGTTGTAATAATATTCTTTTAAGTACACATTTCATCGCTTAAGCGATAAATAAACCATTTTCAGGAAATTTCCGAAAAACTTTTCAAAGGAAAACAACTGCAGAAATATTTCTGAAAAGTAAATGGCACTTTTCGTGATGTGTGGAAAAAGTATTTTGTGCATTCAGTGAAAATACTTTGGAATCTATAAATCTGAAAGAAATATTAAGATATTCCAATTCAAATTCAAAAGTTGCTTTTCTTCCCAATTTATGAGTAGATTATTTCGCGGAATAAATTTAGTCGTCCTATTAGATATAAGACATACACCCGTAAGCAATTACCGTAAAAATTACCAGCAGTTTTAGTGCATCATCTGTAAAATCTATTTTGCCATAAAATCCATTAAATATTATACCATAATTTGTACTGTAATATTTAGTTATCATTTAAAAGTTGCTTTTCTTCCAAATTTATGAGTAGATTATTTCGCGGAATAAATGTAGTCGTCCTATTAGATATAAGACATACACCCGCAAGCAATTACCGTAAAAATTACCAGCAGTTTTAGTGCATCATCTGTAAAATCTATTTTGCCATAAACTCCATTAAATATTCTACCATAATTTTTACAGTAATATTTAGTTATCATTTAAAAGTTTCTTTTCTTCCCAATTTATGAGTAGATTATTTCGCGGAATAAATGTAGTCGTCCTATTAGATATAGGACATACACCCGTAAGCAATTACCGTAAAAATTACCAGCAGTTTTAGTGCATCATCTGTAAAATCTATTTTGCCATAAAATCCATTAAATATTATACCATAATTTTTACAGTAATATTTAGTTATCATTTAAAAGTTGCTTTTCTTCCAAATTTATGAGTAGATTATTTCGTGGAGTAAATACAGTCGTCCTATTAGATATAAGACATACACCTCTGTATGCACTTACCGTAAAAATTACCAGCAATTTAGGTATATCATCTGCAAAATCTATTTTACCGTAAGCTCCCTTAGATATCATACCATAATTTTTACAGTAATATTTAGTTATTACTCAAAAGTTGCTTTACTTCCAAATTTATTAGTAGATTATATCGCGGAATAAATGTAGTCCTCCTATTAGATATAAGACATACACTGTAAGCAATTACTGTTAAAATTACCATCAGTTTGGGTGTGTGATCTGTAAATTCAATTTTAGCGTAAAATCTATTAAATATTACACCATAAGTTTTACAGTAATATTTATTTAATTAGAGTAATTTGGTGATATTATTGTATCACAGAAAAATTTAATTTTAAGTTCGTAAGTTGTTCGTAGATTTTTGTTCCGTATCACGCTTCAGTAAAAAGTACCGGCACATCTGAGTTCCGGTACTTTTTATCGAAATTCAGTGTAGACTTTTTTGCAATGTATGAGAAGCATTTTAATAGTTTTCTTCTTTTAATGGTGGTTAATTCTGTATGGAAAATAATTAAGTTACAAAATTATCAAGATTAAATATAGTTGTAAAAGAAAAAAAAATTTTTTTTTGAATTTCATAAAAGTTTTGATTTGGATTACTCTTTCAATTTTAACGGCTTGCATAAAATCATATTTGAGAAATTTTAATTTTCTTAAATTTTGACAAGAACACTTTCAAACAGGAGTGGTTGGTTAAAATTTAAAGCATACCCGGATTGTCATTTTAAGGCCAAAGAGTCCCCCATTTTTGTTCATAAACTTTTGTTCGGTAACATGTTCCAGTAAAAAGTACCAACACATCTGAGTTCCAGTACTTTTTACCGGAATTCAGTATAGACGTTTTTATATTAAATGAGAAGCATTTTAATGGTTTTTCTCTATTAATGGTGGTTAATTCTGTATGGAAAATAATTGTAAAAAAAATAATTTAGTTACAAAAATACTAAAATTTAATATAGTTGTAAAAGAAACTTCTTGTTCGAGTTTCATCGAAGTTTTGATCTAGATTACTCTTTTAATTTTAGCGGTTTGCAGGAAATCATATTAGAGACATTTTACATTTAGACAAGAGCACTTTGAAATAGGAGTGTTAAATCAAAAAATAAACCAAAATATTTAAAATGACCATTGATATTTCCAAAAAAGGGAAATAAAAACATCAAAATTTTCAAAAGCAAAATTTTATTTTTTAAAAACAATTGCTACTTTCAATTTAGATGTATGATATTTTTTTTTACTGTTTTCAAAATATTATGCCAACTCAAAAACAAACATTAAACTTGACTTTACTTAAAATTAAAAAAGAATCTGAAGTTTTATGAAGAGAAATTTTTGGAAAATAAATTGGATTTATGAATTGTTGCTGGGTTTTAAAATTGAAATTTCACTTTTTTCTATAAAAAATGTGAAAATGTGTGTATGTTAAAAAATATTTTTTTATTGTTATTCTTTATAATATTTTTGAAACATTAATGAACTACATTCCACTCCAGTTGAATCCAAAAGGAACATTTTACATCAAATAGAACAAAAGTTATAAAGCAAACGAAAGCTCTTTTACAACACAACTTTTATCTTACCGTGAGCGTCAATATTTATCTGGAAATTTCTCCTTGAAGAAATTTTCATTATATTCGCTAGTTTAGTTAGATATATCTGGAAATATACTTTTCGCAATCGTATGGGGATTCAAAAAGATTTATATTCTGGAATACCATATTTTTCCCCAAAAAATACAGAAACATTTGATATTTAAGCTTAATTTAAAATATTTTTCAAGCTTCATATTTTTAAATTTTAAGAAGAAATAACAACAAGTAAAACCTTTATTCCTATCTACAGTTTTTTGAGTTATGTTCATGTCTTTATTTTTCCATTAAGTCTTAAAAGTTTTGGTTTGTTGATAAATCTACATTTACACTCAACAATTTTGATAATGGTTTTGATTTAAATAAGTACCACAATTTTACGAAATTTTGAAAAGCTGCTCTCAAGTTTCAAAAGTTTGTAAGAAAAATTGTTTTTCCTTCACTTTTCCCAACCAAAAATAATACAATTAAATTGTTAACTATTCATAAGAAAAATATACTATTTTTCTCTGTTTTTAAAACTTGAGAAATGTTAAATGTTCAAAAGTTTTAAAAGCTCAAAATTTTGCACAGGGTGCCATTTTTTTTAAAGTAACTTAAGTCCAACCAACTTGAAAGATTCGGACTAACAATCTAAGTAATTCCAAGCAGTATTTAATATTTTTAATTATTCATCCAATTAACAAAGGAAATTAACTTAAAAATTTTCATCTTTTGCACTCATTTCTTCTGGTTCCTACTATGAGTTATCTTAAATTAAACTGACTGTTCTTAAAAACTTATAATAAAAAAACAATTAAGGCTGAAAAAAATTTATGTGCCAAAGTATCAATATTTTTACTCCAAAGTTACAATTTTTAGTTCAAAAATATTTCAACAGATGGCACAATTGAAATTAGACTGCAATTATTTGATCAGTGAATAATAGAACAAAAATCACAACTAAAAATCACAACAACAATTTCCGAAATCTTATGCAAAGATTGAAACTAAAATTACGATGTTTTCAAAATGTATAACATCAGTCACAATTATATCTTTTACTCGAAAAATTATATTTTTATGTATCTAAAACAATAAAACCCATGTTAGAAAATCGTTTGCAGCGCTTTATTTTGCCAAGTTTTTTTTAAACTAAAACTAGGAATTAAGGCAAAAAACTTATGTACCATAACTTTAATGCAATGTTTCTTTCTCTATCTTTTGAAAGTTAAAGGTTCCTTAGTTTCAAATTAGAATTAGTGTCTGATTCAGGATACCCTGAATTATAAAATATGTAAAAAAAACTTCAGTTTCATTAAAGTGCTTTTTATAAAAATCGAGATTTGATGTTAAAATTTAAATGCAAAGTTAAACTAGCATAGAACTTTATAGATTATAAGCAATAAGCATGATTAAGTCATATATTCTCAATTATTTTATTAAAAAATATTTAATATTATTATATTTTGCATGCAATGTAACCATAAAAATCAATACAGCTCGCAAAATTTTTAATAAAGAACAGATTAAGCCATAATAAAATAATTGGAAAAAAATACAACTGTTTCAAAGATGTAAACAAGTTTAATCCTCAGTGATTATATAGAGACAAGTATTAATTTTTTGATTAAAACATTTCCTACTCTATATGCTTTTATAATCTCTTTTTAATCTTTTAAGAGTCTTAACAATTTTCATTAATTTTTCAAAACTAATCTGATGCATTTTTCAAAATGGTAAGCAGTAAATATTTTTTACAAGCTGCTTTACTTTATTTATTTCAGTATCATCGCGTTATTAGAAAGGAATTTTAGCTGTTAAATGTATCTTCAGAATAAATTACGAAATATTTTCATGTACAATGAAATATTATGGAAGTCATGCGTTGTTTTACTGCACGGCATGTGCCTGCAAGGTAATAACATTTCTAAGAATTACTTTTGTTTATGACGTGAGCCATAAGGTTACATACCAAAGCTTTTATATTAGTAGCAATAGTAAATGAAAGTTATATCACGTATTTCAGAATCAGTGTACGATTGTAGCATTATTTAATATGTTACTCGTGAATAATAAAATGCCATTATAAGCATTAGTTTTGGTATTGAGAACAGAATTTTATTTTATTTGTGGGGAAAAATGCAGCTAAATTGTTCGATATAACTTCATCAAAATTTAATTTGCACAAAAATTTCACTTTTTTTATAAATGCATGCAACAAATTAGAAAATAATCCGTAAACGGAACTGTGCATATAAAGGGCTTAGTTTATACTGTTTCTGGATCGAATTTTAATAAGCTTATTAAATTTATACTTGATGGCTAAGCAACACATAGAAACAACTTATATGCTTATATGGAAATCAGAATCTTTTCCCACAAAAAACCTTCTTTTGAACTATTTGAAACTGTAGCTTATCAGAATATTGAACTAAGCACTATGAAAGACCTTGATTTAATATGTTTTATGAACTGTTAGAAGAAGAAGCGTGAGAAGGGAAAAAGAACAGACATTAACATGCCTTTATATTAAAAAATGGTGTTTGGTTGTTTAACATAACGCTACATTTTTGTATGTTTTCTTTAACGTTTTTTTATTTATTTCTTTATTTTATTATTTTTTTACTGCGGGAAAGCTATAAGATTTAGAAACGTGAAATTACGAGAGTGCGTAGAAATTGTACAGAGTATACAATGGAATAACACAATCTAACATTCAATAATTATTGACTAGTAAACTTAAAACTGGAAAAAACCTGATCGCTCTATCATCCGCAGAAATGCAACTACAGAGTTAAAATATGACATGCTTATAGGGCTATTTTTATTTATGAATTTAACATTTCTTGCTAGAAATTCCTATTTGCTCAAAAGTTCTTGAAATTTAAAATTGTTTTCATTCGCTAATGTTTTCTATTTTTACGTTACATTTTGTTTTGTTTCCGAAAAAAATATGCGGCTTAAAAACTTGAAATTATGATGGGGTTCAGAAAAACGCACAGGGAATACAACGGAATAAATTAAATTAACGTTTGATAGAATTATTAAGTTGTACGTGCGGTAAAAATAAAATAAAAAATGCAGTGTGCATTTCATCCAGCATTCAAATTGATTTTAATGTCTTGGTAATCCCGCAAGGAGGAAAAAATTGTGCTGTATGGTATTGTACGTACTGTATGGTAAAGACAGTTATGGTAAAAAAAAATCAAAATTCTGATTAATAAAGCAAAAATATACGGTATTTAAACCGTTCATTTGTAATTTTTTCCGCTCATGCTATAACGGTTTCCCAGAAATTCTGTTTTTCAAAATAGAGTTCTTACTATCACACATTTAAGGTTCTAAAGTACCACAATAAAATAAATAAGTTTAACTGAAGCGGTTATTATGTCCCGCTTTAAAGTATGATAAAATTATCAAATTTTTAGCTCATTTACCAAATTATATCACATATTATAAAACCATATTTTAATGCCGGTTTTACTAAAATTGTAATCAAAGCATTTCTGTAAAAATTACCAAGTTATTTGGTGTTCCCATAGAGCCAGTTACATGGTAAATTTTACCCTATTCTGGTAGTTTCGACCATACTTTTTTTTCTCAGCTTTATTATTTCATCAAAAACTATCCTAATTAGTGTTGCAAGCATATGCTACCGCAAAAGTACAGAAATCACTTATTCTTCAAATTATCAAGTTAAAGTGCAAATTAACTAGGCCAAACCAAAAAATTGTTTCATTTCTCAAATAACCTAGCACAATCTGCAAATTACCCAGATAATCTGCACATTACCTAGAAGGTCTCGTTAAAGTGTTAATAAGATCGTTGCAACAACAACAATGTGTCTGTTAAACTAACATGAGCATTATGTCTTTTACAGTGACAAAAAAATCAAATTAAAAAACAATCAACAAATTAATTGATGGAATCAATTATCAACTACTTTAAAACTCTGATATAATAAATAAAAATGGTTTAAAATATTATTGCAATTCAGGACATTTATATAATATCATTTCGCACTTTTTCAATGTCTAAAGAATCAAGTCAATAAGTACAATCAAACAATCGACTAATTAATTGATGGAAACAATCATCAACTACTTTAAAACTCTGATATAATTAATCAAATGGTTTAAAATATTATTACAATTAAGGACACTAGTTTAACATAATTTCTTAGTTTTTCAATGTCTAAAGCACAATCAGCAGTCAATAAGCACAATCAAACAATCAACAAGTTAATTGATTGAATCAATCACCAACTACTTTAAAAAGCTGATGTACTGAATGAAACGGAATAACGATTTCGACGTGCTTACACGTAAAACGCATCATTGAAGATACCTTTTCAGTAACACTACAAATTTAATATAACAAAAATAAATACAGAAAGTAAAAATCACGAACACAACATTTCTACACTAGCACAACCTAAGCACTCTCATACCAATCTGAAAAAGACAAAAGTTCTTGCTCGTTTTTCCCTCTCGAGGGAAAAGTCTTTCATTAGTTTTTCACTTCTGGGGAAAAAGTCTAATCGTTCTCCCTGTCGCAAGTCTTATATTTTCCGTTTTTATATCTTAAAATCTAAGAAATGGTTTTAAATATTGTTACAATTTTGGACATTTATATAATATCATTTTTTTGTTTTTCAATTACTAAAGAATCAAGTCAATAAATATACAATCAAACAAGCAATAAATTAATTGATGGAATCAAGTCAATAAATATACAATCAAACAATCAAGAAACTAATTGATGGAATCAACTATTAACTTCTTTAAAACTCTGAAATAATGAATCAAATGGCTAAAATATTATTACAATTAAGGACTTTTATATTATATCATTTCTTAGTTTTTCAATGTCTAAAGAATCAAGTTAACAAGTACAATCAAACAATCAACAAATTAATTGATGAAATTAATCATCATCTATTTTAATACTTTGATATAATGAATCAAAGGATTTAAAATTTTATTACAATTAGAGACGTTTACATAACATCGTTTCTTAGTATTTCAATATCTGAAAAATCTAATCAATTAGTGCAATCAATCAATCAACAAATTGATAGATTAAATTAATCATCATCTATTTTGATACTATGATATAATAAAGCAAATGATTTAAAATATTATTACCATTAGGAACTTTTATGTAATATCATTTCTTAGTTTTTCGATGTCTGAAGAATCAAATCAATAAGTGCAATCAGTCAACAAATTAATTGATGGAATAAAACATCAACTACTTTAAAACTTTGATGTAATGAATTAAACAGTTTCAAATATTATTACAGTTAAGGACATTTATATAATTTAACTATCAACAAATTATAAGAATCAATGAAGTCAGTAAGTATAATCAAGAAATCAACAAATTAATTGATAGAATGAGAAAAACAAGCTTTTAAACTTAATAAAACGGAAATCATTAACCCCTTCCTTTTCGCTCCCGTGAAAATGACAGGATGGGATTTCGCCCTCTATTTCTCGCTCCCGTTAAATTTCCAGGCTGGAGTGTCAGTAGTGAAAGGTCAATAAGAGTAAAACTAATTCATTTCTTTTGCCCGGAAAACATTTTATTTCTCATTTTACACACCAGATGACAGAGCCAGGATATTTTTAAGGTAATTGTAGATAGTTAGTTTATTTTAAACTAGATGTCAGCACTAATCAAATACGTGTATTTGGCGAAATAGGCACTTTTATGATCGTTTTCTTGAAAATTAACTGATTGTTAAGGGGTTAAGGTGCACATTACACGCATAGTAAAAAATCTTGGAGTACAGCTGCCACCACTTTTGGAGATGAGCTAAACTAAATTTTTTACAGTTACATTTTTTATTTACTTTTTACTTTTTTACTTTATTTACTTTTTGTTTACAGACGCCACATATTTTCATATGCATTAAAATCAATTAAAAATCTTTATTGTGAGAGCATCTCACATTTTTAGCACAATCAGCACATTTTTAGTAATATATTCGCACTAAATCTTTCAAACAATCTTTATATTTTCAATTTAGAAAAAAAAATTTCATGATATCTACAGTTCTATTTTTAAATTGTATTTAATGTGCACCTCAACAACCAAAAATAGGGGTTAATACACACCTAAACTTACTATTGTGTACCTTGTAAAATGTTTCCTGTACACTAAAAATGGTAGCAACCATTTTACACTAAAGTACTATTTCACTAAGTGTTCCAACTTCATCCAAAATAAGGATACTTCCTGGTGTAAGAAACACTAAGAATGTTGTTTTGCACTACTTAGTGTGAAGTAGATACGACTATGTTTGTAAATTAGTAGCACTAAAATTTATAATTGCAGTGAAATATGATACAAATAAGAATCAGTGAAGTTACTTTTACTAAAGCAAGAATCATAAATTTAGGAGATGTATGTATACAATATTTCTTAAAATAAAACTTGTTTATCAGACACACACAGCATAGACAGAATATTAATATGAATTCAAACAAAACCGAAGTGAAGTTAAATATTATAAAATTATTTCATACAATTCGCAGATTTAAGTAAATCTTATGGGAACATAAATATCTTTTTGAAGCACCTAGAAACATACCATCATTTTTACATTAGTTTAGTCAACAAAAAGATTGAAATTACTTGGCAAATAATCGACCAAAATCAATGCATTTTATGGTCCATTGGAGTAAATTTTATTTTATTTTATAACCGTCGTTTAACAGCTGCCTTAATTTTGGGTTTACGACGACCTATGTTCAACTCCGTAGACTTGTAATTTTCTACCACTGTGAATATTTTACTTCATCACTATGGTCGGTGCGAGACTGGTGCGGAAATCGCATCAACCAGCTATCTCTGGGATTCGAACCCGATTCACTATATTGGAAGGCGAACACTCTATCCCCTGAACCACGGCTCAATAAGGATAATTTTATTTCATAACCCTCGTTGAACATCTGATCCAATTTTAAGTTTACAACTACTAATGATAAGCTCAGTAGCCTTGTAGTTTTGAACTCAATCCAAAAGACAAGAGAACGCCTGGAGGAAGTATTGGGAGAAATTTGCATTCTTGGAGGACTTTTTGATGAAACTAACCCGCATTTGTGTTTACATAGAGAGGAAAAACACAAAAACCTCCCACGATTAGCCTGACGGCTAGGGGCTCTAACCCATGATCCGTCTAACAAGAGGGATATTTTACGTCATCACTGTGATAGGTGCGAGCTGGTGCGGAAGTCGAATCATCTAGCCATCGCTGGGATTCGAACCCGGTTCACTTCATTAGAAGGCAAACGTTCTATACTACGACTTGTATGAGCCACCACTGCTCATTCATAAAAGAGAATTGATCTTTTCTAGTTTTAGTTGGACCAGTTTGTTAATTAAATCCGAAAAGAAACACTATATTTCAGCTATACACTCCATGTAAACAAACCACCATATTGACAGTATCTTCAAATTGGCCATTTATTTGCCTTTTACTTCTAATAATGGTCCATTAAAGTCCCCTTCATTGTTTCACACAAGAATTTAGTTAAAGAGCTTGAATATACACTATTTATTCGCCAAATTTATGAAACTCAGTAAAAAGCAACTTTCTTAACCAATAAACTGCAAATTCGAGTATGCTTTATCAATTGTTCGAGTTAGGATTCAACTACACTTTTTGAAGTGTGTAAGAACGCTCGATTAGGTATTATATTGGAATTAAGTAATCTTTTACATAATTTTTGGAGTTTTTTGAAAGCAAACTCGGATACGTATTACAACACAATTTTTAAACTGCCGAAAACTCTTGACCCCACATTTTAGCGGATTTTCTTAGTTGATCTACAGATTCATTAGGCAATGTACATACTACCGACTTTCACGCATAACATAAGTAACTGCCATCAGTGTGTGGGTGGATGACCACTTTGTTCAGCCTGCTAAGGGACCGAGGGAGTGCAGAATTGGTCCATGCTAAACTGTTTCATCGTGTAGTTCACGACTTCGAGTGAAGGTTCATCGGGCTACCAAAGCAAGTGCGTCCTTTCCTCTGCAGGGGATCAAAATTGTAATGACATGTGTTTGGATCTCGTTCAGACCTCCGCCGACAGCCCATTGTGCAGCTCAAGTTAGACGTTAATAAACTATTACAACTCTTAAAATAATATGCCTCTTCAATACTGTCACTCAGTGAAAAAAAAATTTCTAGCTCTGAAGCAAAGTATATACTTTGGAAATGTTGAATTATAGGAATTGATTCGGAATCTTAATGCGTTTGAGAGAAACTTACAGATTTAATAAAATTTAAAACATATTTCTAAAACATTTTATTTCTAACAAGATCAGTGTATTTTCTCTATTGTTTGAAAAGCTGTTTCTATTGATACTTTCACATACTGATTTTTTGCTTTCATGCCAAAAATATTTGAAACTATTGAAGAAATTGAAGTATTTGAAACTATTTCATGTCAAAAATATTTGAAACATGTTCTAAACTACTGAAAATAAATCATATTTTTAAGAACAACAAAAACATTGCGCGACTTTATAAAATATTGAAAACGGTTATAAACCATAGGCTTCTCAGAGATTTTTTGTAAACATAAAGTTTCAACGTTGACTTAAAAAAAAGAGGGGAAAAACATATTTCAAGCCTATTTCATCATATTGAATTATGAGTTATTATAAGTTTTTATACTCTTCCAGTTTCAATTTTCTTTTATCATTTTTTTGTACATAATTTAACTTTTGCTGTGATTTTGTAATGAGATACATTTTTCTATAAATAAATAAAAAACATCTCTATAAATTACGCAATTTTAACCATGTTCGCGTTTTTTATTCCTTATAAAAAATTAAAAGAAACTACATCTCTTTTTTTACTTCTGAAATTTTCTAACAAAAATTTTTCTTTTAACTCGATTGAAATTTCAATAAACAATAACAACCTTGTTTCAAATTTCTAGAATTAATTACTTCAAAAATCTTAATGGATTGTTCTTCTTACCTTAGGATATAGTATGCTTTAATATGCTTAAATTATGTTTCATTTCGGACAAATTCCATAGTTTTGAAAATAAAAATATATAAATTTAATAAAATATTAATATTTTATAAAAATTAAAAATACAAATTATAATTGTTACATGTAAGTTATAAAATTATTAAGCAATATATAAGGATCCTAATTAATGTTTTTATGAATTAATATTTAAAATATTTCCTAATATAGAAAAGTACAAGAGCAATTTTTTTAGAATATTATATCTAAGGGTTATTTCTAATGAATTAAAATTTACCAAATTCATTTAGATAAATTTCTAGTAAGATTGTTTTTTTACTTTATTCGCAAAAATACTTTATACGCATTACTTTATACGCATGCTTTCTTTATTTTTTACTTTATACGCATGCTTTCTTTCTCATTTTTCAGTGAATATTTAATCACCTTCAAGCAATGATAAATTTAATGAAAATACTAATTAGAATAATGTTAAAATACGACTTTAATTTTACCATATAAATCGTAACATTCAAATAATAAAAAATATTAACTTAAAAAGTTTATTTTTAAATATGAGAATTTCAAATACTATCTCCTATAAAGTGTATTAACTTTCATAATTTATAGTGAATATATTTATAATAAAAACTTTTCGCTCTTAGATTTTTTGTGCCGAATTTGCAAAAATAATTTATTGATTTTGTAATGGATGTTTTGTTTAACCTTAAAAAAATATACTTAATTTCCATTTGCTGTGAAGATTTATTTCTGTTGTAGCCAATAATATATTTAATAAAATGAATGGACTATATATTAGGATAATATTTTATGTAAAACTTGAACATTTAATCTATAAATTATACTCTTTACATATAATGAATGAATGCAATAATGAACACTAAGAAGAATTGACTTATTTACAAAATTCTAAAATTCGATATTTATATAAAAATATTAATAATGAGTTTTTGTGCTGTTCTTTATATAAATTTGGCAGTTAATATATTTTTATATTTACTATATAGATGTATTTCACGAATCATTCCTGATCTCATATATCAGGAAAAATTGAATCAACCAAAAAATTCAAAAGATTCGTAATCTATTTTTTAATATTAATCCAATATCTGATTTCGATTCTTTAATCATGTCACAAAAGTAACTAAATACTTGTAACTAATTCTGTGACGAAATAATATGTTTAGTGTGTTTAAAAATCTCACTTTTACAGAACAAAATCTAAAAATGCTTTTTTGTAGTACATTTATGAATTTCTTAATAGTGATAGCGTTATTATATGCCAGACAATCCAGGGTGGGCCGGAGTCTTTGCTTGAATTCTATTCCTCTGGGTTCTATTTTTGTGCGCTGTTTCTTTTCCTCTATAGTCGGTCTTCACGAGATCCATCTGACCGTTTTTCTGAGTTCTATTTTCCTGCTTGTTAGTGGTTTATGAAATATAATTTTCCTTTCATCGTTCATTCTAAGTTAATTCTAATCGTTCGTTCTAAGTTAATTCTAATCGTTCATTCTAAGTTAATCGTTCATTGGAGTTAATTCTACTCTAAACAAAGTTAATTTCTGTCTCATGTAAAAGAGATATGTTTACAAAACTGTTCGTTAAAATCTACAGATTTTGAGGTTGCAAATGCAGAAATTAAAAATTTCAATTTAAAAGAAAGATATACATATTGTTTCAAGGCAATTATATTTTTACTTCATTCATTCTAAATTTATGAGCTACCCAGTTCATTATTTTAATTTTTATATATTTTAAAATATTTGATTTTCTGTATGTTTAATATTGGTTGGAGTTAATTCCAATCTAAACGATATTAGTTTCTGCTTCAGGTTAAAATGAAATGTTTACAAAACAGTTCATTAAAATCTATATATTTTACGGTTGCAAATACAGAATTTAAAATTTTAAATTTAAAAGGAAAAAATTGAATTATTCTAAGACAGTTATTTTTCTACCTCATTCATTCTAAATTTATGAGCCCATCTAGTTCATTATATGAATTTTTATGTATTTTAAAATATCTGACTTTCTGTAGAATTAATAGAGGTCGAAGTTAATTCTTCTCTAAGCGATGTTAATTTCTGTATCAGGATCTATAGTTCTTCTTCGGGATCTTTCTTCAGTCATAGATTCGAAGGTTGCAAATGCAAAAATCAAAATTTTAAATTTAATTAAAAAAAATTTAACCTACTTTAAGACAGATACTTTTTACTTTAGCACATGTTGAAAAAAGTGCAATTTTAAAGCATTAAACGACAAAAGTGAGTTAGTAATTAGTTTTAAATTTTTAATGAATTTAAGCAACACTTAAGAATTATTTTTACTGTCATTATTTTTAAAAATGTTTTTTTTTCTTAAAGTACTTAAATTTTGAACTATATTTGAAGATCTGCATCATTTAGTAATAATGTTATACGAAATTTCAAATTGCACTCGGGAAAAAAATCCGTCAAAATTACAGCACTGCATGGTAATGATATTTCTGGTATCAGCATCGTCCAGAGTTTCTGATTTTAGTTATATGTGATTCGACCAGATTTTTTGACCAACGGCGCATCGGAAAGTAAACATTTTTTTTTACACCCCACAAATTTTTTTTGCCCACCTGGAGAATGACCTTTCGTCCCACAGGCATCTGAAAGGCAGATTTGTTGACCACTCTTACAGGGGCACCATATTATGTGGGCCAATGTTGCTCCCACAGTGAGGGCAGATAGTAAAGAGGAATGAAAGAACATCAATGCCTTGCCCGAGATTCAGACCCAGAACCTTTCTGATGCAAGGGCAGTTCTCTAACACCTACACACGCCTGTCGGCTAGGAAAGTAAACATGTAAATAAAAGAAAAATAACCGAAAAACTCATAACAATTTATTGAAATTTTGTGATGACTGAAAATCGCATTACGAAAGAAAATCCGTAAAATGTCTCAATTTAGGGAAAAGAGGGAAATCTTAGAGATTACTATTGGGTTATTAAATAGGGTGCGCGATTCCCACGTAGAGTAAAGGGAAAAATGTCTTTACTTTTTATTAAGGCATGCTTGAGCCAAAAATGGATTTAAGGACAGGATGTGAATTTAAAAGTGTGAGAAAGTGTTTCGATTTGAATAATAAAATAAAAGAAAAGGAAAAGAATAACAGAAAAAGATTAATTTAAGCTTTTTATGTTGTTTTACACCCAAAAATTATTAAAATGCTAAATATAATATTTTTTACTCCTGTATTTCGGCCTAAATTAATACAAAATAATGAAAGAGAAAAGAAAAATATGTTTTATAAGAATCACCTGCATCAAAGGGTTAAATAAAAATAAAGCATTTTCTTTAATGTAAAATAATGCATATTCTGCTGTCAAAGTTATTCTTCTCAATTCAGACTTTCAGTCAAGTGAATATAAAGAAATAAAGTTGTCAAGAAAGATATATGTTTTGTGAAACACCAAACACACACAAGTCTTTAAAAACAGAAGAACTAATGCCTATATGTCATTTTTCTGCTTCAGATGTCATTTATATTGTCGAAACATTTAAAGGTATGTAACAGCATAAAAGCAGAAAAGAACATCATTTGTAAAATAAACACTTTGCAAAAAATTCTTCTTTTTTGAAGCACTGATGCATTGTGACATAATGTTGAAGACTCTAAGAGTTTTGAATTTTTTTAAGCTTAAATCTACAATGATATCAAAGAAAGTGTATAGCAATAAATGAAAATAACAACTTTTAAAGCCGATACTTGTTCAATATGAAAAAAAAAAGGATTCCAGATTTGAGAATTCAATTTCTTTAGCTTTTCCTTTAAATTCATTTTCATTTATTTCGATTATGTTTATTACTTTCGTTTTATAATAATCTGAATATAAGTCACACAAAATCAAAAGAACATATCGTTGAACAGATACAAGACGTTCTGTTTCCCCACCATTGGTAAATATTTATAGAATTCACTTGAAAAATAAAGTCATCAAAGTATAACAAAATACACGGTGGTAAAAATTCTGATAAAATAACCGTACGGTATGATAATTAAAATTCAGGTGAAAAAAATTTGAGAAAAAAAACATACGTCTGGTTCATAAAACCAATATATACGGTATTTCAACGATCGATTCATTCGATAATTTTCCCGTTCATATGGTAAAGGCTTACCGGAATTTCTGGTTTTCAAAATTATAGTTCTTATTACCACATACTTAGTGAGAAATACAAAACTGAAAAGTAAATTTAACGGAATAAATGGTTTTCATGCCATGCTCTAAAGTATTATAAAATTACCAAATTTTTACCACACTCAACAAATTTTATCACATATTATAAAACCGTATTTTATTGTTAATCAATCCAAAATCATTACCAAGGTATGTAATAACGCTTTGGTAAAAATTCCTGAACTATTTTTTCAAAAATAAATATTAGAGCTAGGAAGGATAAGAAACTTTACCAAAACCTTGTAAGTCATTAATAAGGAAGGCGCAATTAAAATTAAACAAAACCGATCACATTGACAAATGAATGTTGAATGCGTTTCTACTAATCGTCTTTTCCCTGGCAATCAAACAGGTTTTAATCACGTCTTCACTATTGATGATTGGTCAGGTTGTCATAACGTAGTTGCTTTTTCCCTGCTTTAACATCAATTTGCGACTATTAATAAGTTCAGTTGATTAAATGATTTTTTTGACAGAAATGTGCTAAAACTTGTAAGAGTGATTACAGAATACATTGTTCCTTGTTTAAAAAAAGCACACACCCTAGAATTTCCTTTGCGAACGCTCTAGTTTTCATCAAATGTGAATCTTCATGAATCTTTCAAGCACGTTTTATGCCACAATAACTTTAGTCTGAAACCTAATTAACATTTAAAACTATCAACTAGTATCATTTGAACCAATCTTTAAAACTAATCTTAAAATACAGATAATTGAAATGTAATTAGTTTGATGGATCTTTTATCTGCATATCGTCTTCGCGCATATTTTTAATAGCGTAATTCTTAATATGTCGGAAATTTTTAACTTTTTCTTAATCAGTGAACTAAAAAGCTCCCATTAACTTCACTAAAATAGTTTAACGCTTCCTCCTCCGTGAATGAGCGAACTCTATAAATTTGAGGAAGCGTTAAACACATTTTTGTTGTCTAAAGCATTCCGAAATGCAAAACACATCCTAAGAATATTTTGCACGTTAACAGCTTTAATCTACCACTTAACCAACATTTAAAATCACCAATTGATGCCAACTGAACCAATATTTAAAACCTAGCTTAAAAATCAGTACATTCAAATCTAATACAGGCTCTTTCATCTGTATATCAATACCATGCATATTGTTATTGCGTAACATCTTAACGCATCAGAACTTTTTTATATTTTTCTTAACAAGGATATTTGTTTTAAAATGTTTCTAAATAACTTCACCGAAATATTTTATAGATATTGATTATTTTATTCTATTAAATTCTGTTTGTTATATATTTTATATTCAATTAGTGTTTTTCTCAAGCAAATTACCTGTCTTCTTTGTATGTCACACCCAATATTGTACGACTCATCCTAACAACAATTTTCTTAATTTGTCCGAACACATTGTCCTTAATTGGATTAGTAAGCCTACTGTATTTGTATTTGCTAAAGAAGGGATAATCAGGGGCAATTTATTTTGTCATTTTATGTAGGATTATAGGATATTTCATGTAGAATTGAGCTATTGAAACATAAACTTTCAAAATTGTTATTTTTATTTTCATTTCATTATGAGGAGAAAAATTTTGATAGATAACGTTTTCAGAATTTCAGTCTCCCTTGGTGGTCAGTGGGTTAGCTTAGAACAAATATTCAATTCATTTTGTCCACACTGTAAAAAAATAACAATTGTTAGCTCGTTTGTTTTTTTAATTTTTCCGTATATTTAATGTTTTAAAGCCGTTTTATTGACAAAACGGTTTTTTTCGTTAAGTTCACAAAACGGTTTTTTCCGTTTTTTATCCTAATCAAAAACGGATTAAACCCGTCTGCTGAAATTTCAGTTTTTGCCAAGCAGTTTTGCGTTCTTTAATATGACTTTACCTTTTCTCCAATCATTTTACGAATATTACTTTACTTCACGTTTTCGAATATCATAAATGTCCCGCAGTGGACTGATCGTTAAGACACGGTTCCCAGCAGATCACCGAAGTCAAGTATCACTGGCTGCGGTCAGTGGGCGGGTGGGTGACCACTTGGATCAGCCTGCGTAGGGACCGAGGGTGTGCGGTATTGGTCCTCGTTAAACTGTTCTACCGTAAAGCGCTCGACTTCGCGTGCAGGTCGTCGGGCTACCGAAGCGGGAGTGCCATCCCCTCCGCAGAGGATCAAAATTGTGATGGCATGTCTTCGGATCATCCTCAGGGATGTTTCCCAGACCGTCGCCAATTGCCCATTGTGCAGCTCTAGAGCGACGTACAACAACAACAATATCATAAAAATTAAACTGTTGTTTTTCTCTGTGAAACCATGAAATTGTTACAATATTGAATTTTGCGAAATTAGTTCATTAATAGTCAATTAGTTGCAATTGAAGCGAAATTCTCACTATCACAATTTCTTCATAATGAAATAATTGAGTCACGCTGGCTCAGGAGACAGACAGTGTGCCTCCCAATTAAATGACTAAAATTCGAATTGATACAAACACTAAAAACGATAAAAATAATAATAGAATAATCGATACAAATTATAAAATAATCACATCTAAGGCAAGTAAAGACTTACTTCTCAATTTTTACAGAGAAAACTCTTCCCATATGGTAAAATTCTTTTATATTTGGTATTACGGTAACAGGCTATTATTTTGCTGCATAAGCTTCTTTTGCTACCGTAAAAAAACATTATGATTAAGGATTTTCTTCGTAATTTTTAAGGATAAAAGGTACAAAATCATTGAGGTACAAAATCAAAGGTACAAAATCATTTTTTAAGGTACAAAATCATTGAGGCTAAGGATTTCGAATATTTAATGGTTTTGCTGAACCATTTCAGCAGCCGGTTTGAAACCGTAAGTTTTACAGGATTTTTTTACAGTATATCAGTCTAAACCAGTGTATCTCAACCTTCTTTGTAAATATGACCCTACTAAGCCTTTTTTTAAAATAATATTTAACTCTTTTTTAATAATATTTTAAAATTATATGTTAAAAATATTGTAAAATAATTATATTGATTATTGAACAAAAAATTAGAAATTCATTAATTAAATAAACCTAACATATCCATAATTCTTAATATCCAAAATTGAAATGCCACTAAGTGCAATTGAAATATAGGTTTTTGGAAGAAATCACAAGGTAATTTTTGAGCACGTAAATTTTTCAAACTTATAATGAAGAAGAGAATTTTAGGTATAATTAAGTTTGGATGAAAGATTTTTCTACATTATTTTAATTATTAGTACAAATTATTATTTAAATCTAGTATTCTTGCAATTGATGATTGTTGCAAAAATATTTTATCTCAGGTACCAATTCAGGTAAATTCAGTCTCTAGTTTCGCCTTCTTTTTGCGTCTATCCGAATTTTTTTAAGTAGCAGCAATTTTTTTATGAAACAAAACCTACATCAAGCTAGATAGGTAACAACACTTTTCTTGGATATTTGGTTGTATTTAGATACAGTGTGATTTTTCCTAGATTTATACTTCAGTAGAGAAATTCGATAAGACCGTTCACTCCCTTTTGCGCAACAACATTGCGAACAAAAGTTAATATAGGTTTTATAATATAGGTTTTCCGCACTCGAGTAACAACTGAGAGTCACAATGTTACTCTTGGTGTACCGAGTTTTGAATAACCTCCTTTGAAAATCGAATTAAGCTTTTGTGGGTCCTAAGTCTCTACGTTGGACGTGGCATGTTGCCCAACTAAACTAACTAACTAATTGGTCTAAACTAACGTAATTAATATACTGCTAACATTTTAAAAGCAAATGACCGATTGTGTTACAATGCGTGTCGTTCCTAGTGAGGTAGAGTACAGTTAAATAAATTGTTCTTGCATGATGTGGAACTTTTTTTTCGTACGTGTGATAGATGGAAAAAGATATTATTCCTAAATATCGATTTCGGTCAAGTACATCCTGTAATGTATATGAATTAACACTAAGTCTATGAGTTTCAGTAGCGTATTATACCTTGCCGTACTACTGGTATTAGATGGAAATCGTTTGAGATTTCCCTTTGTTTCAGTGGCCCCCGTTATCCTCAAATCTTTATCTAATCGTGCATTAGCAGGATGCAGTTGAAAATGACCCCCGGAATCAAGATTCACCAGTTTTAACGAATTAGAAAGTGAAATTCGGGTGCCACAAAGGAACTCCTATACAACACCTTATACACAAGGAATCTTCATTGTAAAACATTCTGGATCAAACTACGGCGTAAAGTACCGGCACTTTGGGTTCATCCTAAGTCCATTTTTACCTTAAAATATTTTTTTTTCCAATGGCCAAGGTTACAAAAGATCACTCACCACAAAGGGAGTAACAACAGAATAAACAAACACAAAACAAAAACAAACGTGGCAAGAAAAGTCTATGAACCCAATGAGTCTCTGGCGCGCCAGTAACGGTCACACAAAGAGATGTCCCCCAGTGCCGGGCAAAGATGAAGGTGGTCTGCATCCATCTCCGCTTGAAGGTCACAGAGCGTACAGAAAGGGGCTTCATCAACATGAATTCGATGGAGATGTTTGACTCAGCAACTGCCCTACGTCTTGGCCACATAGGACGATTTTTGAGATTATTCCACCAGATTTTACCAGAATTTTTCTAAGTGTATTGGTTTAAAGAGAGATCCATCATCTTTTTCTTGATTAGGCGCTTGGCACTAGTGAGAGGGACAGCTTTCTTTGATGTCTGTAGGATAGAAGCTCCCTGCTTAGCAAGATGGTCTACTAACTCATTACCAGCTACACCGCAGTGTCCCGGGATCCACTGCAAAACAATTTCCTTAGAAAGCCCAAACAGACCCTGTAGGAGTTCTTTACACTCAAGGATGTTAAAGGAGACAGGAGTAGTGTTTGAAATCACAGCAAAAATTTCCGCTTTTGAGTCACAAAAGATAACAGCCATAACAAAACTGTTCAGATGACAGTGCAGCTGCGATAGAGCTACACGAATAGCAGCAACCCCACCATCAAAGGCAGTTGTGAAATTTCCAGTTGAAAAATAAAGAGAGAACAGATAGCTGCAAACCCCTCCTCCTGCGTTGTCAGTGTCCTTCAAAAGTCTACCATTGGTATAGATATGTACCCAATCGGGTTCAAGATATAAGGTGCTTATTGTTTCCAGAGCAAGCATTCTTAATGAAATACTCAATTAATTAGAGTTATTCAGTGATTTTGTTGTAAGTATTATTGTAAAAATTACCGTATATCAGATTTTTTGCCCCGCAACATGTTCCAGAAAAAATTTATTTTATGATAAAAAGTACAAGTACCGTAATTTTATTAGGAATTTTGTACAGTGAGGTCTGTATTGAAGGTGTCCAAAAAACATTGTAGGGACGGTCATTGTTCAATATAAGTTGTTCTTTAAAAACCGTCTGCTTTAAAGTCTACTGTCTGTTCTTGATGTGTGAGATAGCGATATCATGCATGGTGTGACCTGAAGAAACGCATAATTGCAATGATGCACACATGTGCATCATTTCGAGCACAATGTGAACCTATTAATTCATTTATATTCGTAAAATGCTCTGATTTTTTTAGCTATTTTCTATCCAAGCATCGAAGGATGAAAAAAATAACCTAAATTTTCACTCAAATTTTTTCTATGTTGCAAGTTATTTTTTATTTTATTTTTTAAATTTGATCTCAAATGAGAGCATATCTTACAAGTATCGATCAAAATTTTCCTCCTAATGTGCTTACGCTAGCTTTGAATCTTAGTGTTAAAGAACATTAACCCTCGGTAGTTTTAGTTGTTGTTGACGTATGCCTGTTTAGGCAGAAGGGGTGCGATTGCTCTTGTTTTCCAGTGGCGCCATCTATGGCCAAGAATTCGACTTCAGTCACACCATGCGTCACACCCGTTTATAGGGCTGACCCATTCATACCATACATCCATTCATTTACAGATCGCAATTTTGACCTGAATCAGAGAACGATCGATCTCCAATCCAGTACCTCCAGAGGTATTGATTTGTTATGGGAACATGGAGGACTATTGCGACTCGACAGATTTAACGTGCATCCGTCACTTTACTACACGGGGAGTCAGTAAAGCCGGCGAGGTTCGAACCCACGAACTCTCGGACTTGGGCCCAGCGCTCTACCGTCCAGGTTATCCCGGCCTTTTAGTTTTGCTTCGCAATGCTGATCCAAACATTTCTCTTCTTAGCCTTTATTTTTGTTTGGATTGTTACTTTATTGGATTTTTCTCAGCCTCTTATTTCCTTTCATTCTTTCTGTATGACATAGCCATGCTAACAGACTACATTTTATAAATTTAATAATTAAAAATTCAATATTGTTTCAAGTTCTTTTAATTCTCTACGAAATATTACAGAAATATTTTATAATCAAGATGGAAGTCGTGGTATTTTTTCTCCAAAACCATTCTTAAAAACATTCTCTCGAGAAGTTTAAAAATGTGGTCTATCGTTTTTCTGACCCAAAACTTTCATGTCATAGTTATGCAAATACAACCACTTGAATAAGTTGCATCATATTTAGAAACATTCCCTTACATTTGTAGCTTTATTTTTAAATCCATTTTAAAGTCAAAATGCTTGTATCAGAAGTAACTGGCATAATAAATCAAAGTCAATCTTTCAAAATCAGGAAACTTTGAAGTTTTTTTGAAATGCCTGTCATAGATAACGCTTCTTACTTATGTAACTCACTGTTTTTCAAAAAATATCAGAACCATTTCTAGGAAAAAAATATAAATTCCTTTCAAAATTATCTTCAAAAAAGGTAGAAATCAGTTGCTTCTAAATTGTCTTTGACAGACAATCTCTTTTCAAAAACCATCGATTTTCGTCAAATGTTTTTTCCTTTTCTTATAGCATCATGACTATGCAATAAAGAATAGTCCTTTTCTTATTCATTGTCTACATATACTCCAGAAAACTTTTTTCATTGTTATGGTATTAGGCTCTTTGTTTTAAACCAGCTTTATCCGTTTCTAAAAATTTTGATTTGTGTGATACTTTAATTACCTGTTTTGGATATTTTTGTATAACATAAAAATTCTTTTAATACCCTTTCAGTTTTATTTTTTTTTGCATGGCATACAGTGTCTTTTAATTACCTGTTTTGAATATTTTCATATTACATAAAAATGATTTTAACAACCGGTTTTGGGTTTATCGTATAGATGGCATACAGTGTATTTTAATTACGTGTTTTGGATACTTTCGTATAACGTATAAATTGTTTTAATTAGTATCCGCCTGGGATTTTTTGTATCTCATATTAATGTATGTTTAGGATATTTTTGCTCAACATACAATGAGCTTTGATCTGTTTCTACTTTTTTGCATAACATACATTGTATTTAAATTGCTTGTTTTGGATATTTTCGTATAGTATACAAAGGGTTTTAATATTCTGCGTTGGATTTCTTGGATGGCATCCAGCGTGTTATAATTACCTGTTTCGGATATTTCCGTATATTATACAAAAAGATTTAGTTACCTGCGTTCTACATAGCATCTAGTGTGTTTTATTACCTCTTTTGGATATTTTCGTTTAACATACAAAGAGTGTTAATTTTCTTCGTAGGATTTTTTGCATGGTATACAGTGTGTTTTAATTACTTGCTTTGAATGTCTTCGTTTAACCCAATAGCGGTTTAGAGAATGGGAAAAATTGGAAGAATGTTACCCTAAGATACACCATTTCCCTATATAAGAACAGAGGAAGACATTTTAACATGGACATTTGCGTTACATGGAGAGTTAAAACCGCGGAGACTTCACAAGGTTAACAAGATTGCAAAGTAATCTAAGCCATGACCTGTTCCCCACTGAAGATATTTTATGTCAGAGTTGTGGTTGGTACGAGTCGAGGGCAGAATTCGTGACTACCAGAAAACGTTGGGATTCGAACATGGGTCACCTCATTAAGAGACGAGTACGTTCTCCAATAAGCCACCTCAGCTCATTAACAAATTCTTATGTTTTATCTGCTGAGCACATGATTAGATATTTGTATTTCTTAATGTTTATCTGAAAAGACAAAAATAAATTCACGGGGACCAACGCCATGCTACAATAATTCTGTTGCAGGAGTGATGACTGTAAACGCCCTCTATAAATCAATATATTTTAAGCTGAAATACTTTATTTCATATATAGATTACGTTCTTCGCTTCATTCTAAGAGTTACTTCTACAGTAACAATTCAACTATTAAAAATTGATTCTATTTATTTATTATTTGTGTGTGAGCTATAAGCTGCAATTTATTTCGTCTGATTTAGAAAAAATGATGTGGATATCAGGTTGCTATGACGACATGATAGAACAAATTGAGTATACAAAAAATGTAATGTTTTCTTTTATAAAATAGAGACAGAATTTTTATTAAATAAATTTGAGAATGAAAGAATATCGAACTTTCTGATAGATTCTCGTAACGTTTGTGGAAAAAATTATGACTCATTAAAAAATATATGACTTATTAAAAAACATAACACTTTTAATTTACAAAAGTTGTTCCACAAAAGTTGTATCATCACAACAACCCCAACATCATTTTCTTTTTAAATAATAACGAGACAACTTGTTGCTTAGAATTTACGCACCATTAATTTATAAATAAATGGAATCAACTTTTCATAACTTCTGTATTATCTCTGATATAAAGTCACTACCAATATTTACTGTAACAAATTGCTTAATTAAAGTGGCTAATAAAATAATCTCCAACACTGAAACATGACAATACATTTTGCGATAAATTCTGTTCGTGCGTTTTTTCCTTATAAAATATTTAAAAAATGCATAAAAATTAAAATGATACAGAATAAATATAAAGCATGAATCCCCAAGCAATGTTGGTTGCTTCATCCTGCATTAAATAAAACTGCTTGCAAAATGGTGTACTGTTAGAAACACCTTGGTTAAAAGGGATAAATAGCAATTTATTTAATAGTTATTTAAGCATATTCAAGCTAAACAGTCAAATGACCGTAAGAAAGATGGCATTCAAATAGTTAAATGTGAGAAATATTGTTTATTAATCGCATTCACCTAATACGGTTAAACTAATAAACTTTTACCACCTCAACTACATCCATATAATGAAGCAACTTAGTTCGTTACAGCTAGGTATATATTATAGCCATGAGGGCTAATTAGTCAGTCTCATGACCGACTGAACAGGGGTTCGAGTCCCAACGCTAACATCACAAAATTTTCCAGTTACAACATACGTCAACATATGAAGAATTTCCAGTGTCCTGCACTTCTGACCCTGAGCTTATAAAAAACGGTACTCTGATTCACACATAGATGGCAGCACCATCAAGCTGCTTAACACACAAAAAAGTCTAGCATTTCAACCACAACTCCTATAGTTTGTCTACGGTAAGAACTCCCCCCGCCACAAAGTCTGAGGCCGTCTGCTGCTAAGGAAACAAGAATAGTACATTTCAGGGAGGGTAGCTTCTCCTCACTTTAGGGCAATACGAAGAAAAATATTCCCTTTCTCTCTCCCACCCGAGACAAAACCTGTCCTAAATAGTGACCCACACCCCTATTTGAAATAGTTATACCTCGTTGCCATAGTCACCGCCACGGATCCAGACTAATGTCTAGGGGAGTTCTTACTTTAGACAAACTATATGCTAATTACATTAATCCTAATTCCATAAGCCCAGTTCCAATGTCCAGTTAATTGTTTTTTAAAACCATGCTAGTTATAAATGGTTAAAATAAACATGTAGTTTTGTATTTATGGTTGTTTAACCACATCAGTTCTAATTGGTTTCCAAATCATAAAGGTAGAAAATGCTCTTTACCGTAAACTTTACGGTAAATTTTACGGACAGACTGCTGCCGGTTATTTTACCATAATTTTAGAATGAAAATTCTTACAGTGTGGAATAAAAGTGTATAAATTTCTTCTTTGAGGAAATCAATGAAAGTTTCAACTTCCGTCGCTTATAGACTAGCAGCAAAAGATAAGATTGACACAAAATCCACTTTTCTGTAGGGAAAATCCTCGTGACCAAAATAAAGTCCGTCTGATCCCACCAGATTACTTAAGAATGTATTTTATTCCGAGAGATTTGATGAAAAGTCGATTTCTGGCTACTTTTACAAACAAACGAATTGAAAAGAAACAACTTAAGGGACAACAACTTTAAGTGAAAACATTTGAACTTTTTTGAATTGTTTAATTTAAACTATTCTTTAAAATCGATTTCTTGCCATTTTTTCAATAAAAGAAAAAAATCAAAGCAACATTAATCACATGTTTTCGAAAATAAATATTCTTGAATTTCATTAATTAACAAGCCACTTTAAAGGAACTACACGCAGACAACTTAATAAGTGAAGGAAACATGAAAAAACAACAACATTTTTGAATTTCTCAGTTTCCAAGATATTTTTGATGAATTTTTAAGCCGATTTCATGTCACTTTTATCCAAAAACGGATTGATATAAAGCAATTTCGTAGAAATATTATTAAAAATAATTGCTACAATGTATAATTGTTCACCTAAGACAATTTCCTGTTACTTTACTTGCAAACAAATTAAATGAAAGAAAATAAATTATCAAGAAGAATACAAAAAAGGCACTGCTAAAATGATTAAATATTTAATTTCAACTGTTCATCTAAGACTATTTCTAGTCAATTTTACCAACAAACGAATTTAAAAAAATTATCAAATACAAATAAAAAAAATCATTGCAACGTTGTTGAAACTTTCAAGACAATTTCAAGTCACTTTTATCAATAAACGAATTGAAAAGAAACAACTTAGCAAGTAAAAACATATTAAAAGAAAGCACTGCAAGATTAGGAAAAGGTTTGATTAGGCAAGATTAGGAAAAGGTTTTCAATTGTTCATCTAAGACTATTTCTTGTCCCTTTTACATACAAACGAATTGAGAAGAAACAAATTATCAAGATGAAATATAAAAAAAGAAAGTACTACAACAACGCTGAAATATTGAATTTCAATTAGTCATCTAAGACAATTTCGTTTCACTTTCACCGACAAATGAAATAAGAAATAACTTAGGCAGTAGAACCATATAAGAGAAAGTACCACAGCATTGTTGAAATGTTTCATTTTAATTGTTCATCTAAGACTTATTTTTGTCACTTTTACTAACAATGGTATTGAGAGGAAAGAATTTAGCATGCAGAAACATATAAAAATAAAGTACCACACCACAACGTTGTTGAGATGCTTCATTTCAATTGTTCATCTAAGACTTATTTTTGCCACTTTTACTAATAATGGAATTACAGTGAAAGAATTTAGCAAGTAGAGACATATAAAAAGAAAGTACCACACCAGAACATTGAAGGGAAACAATTTAGCAAAAAGAAACATGAAAAGAAAACACTGGAAGTGTTGAAATGCTTCATTTCAATCGTTCATCTGAGACAATTTCTTGTCACTTTTTACCACAAAGGAATTGAAAAGAAACAAATTATCAAGTAGAAACATATAATATGAAAGCACTGCAACATTGTTGAAATGTTTAATTTCAATTGTTTATCTAAGACTTGTTTATCTATTCTTGTCACTTTTACCAACAAGGTAATTGAAAAACAATTTATCAAGTAGGAACTTCACAACTAAGTACTACAACATTGTTGAAGTGTCTAGTTTCAATTGCTAATTCTAGTCACTTTTTCCAACAAATGAATTGGAAGAAAAAAAACGTCTTAGCAGGTAACAACATGACTAACGTGAAAATATTACAACGGTATTAAATTATTATATTTCTATGACCCATTTATAACTAATTTCAGAATTTGTTTAAACTTTTATTCTGATTTATTTTCCAATTTCTTTCTTGTAATTAATTATGTTCAAAAAGTTACAAAACTAAAGAACTCTATCACCGATTTCGCTAATGCTCGCCAACCCCTGGAATAAAACTAAACCATATCCCGCGTCACATATATCTCAATAGGACGGCAATTAAGAGGCAATAAAGAGAGTTTGAAGTTGTTTTCAAAAAATTGGTTTGAACCAAATAACAATACAATTTTCGATTTTTGACTCCTTCCCTGATGCTGAAATTAAAACTATAACTTGTGTTTACCAAAGACGAAAAGGAAGTCATGAGGGAGAAGCATGAGCATTGCTGTCTAAACAAGTGAGGTATTGTTTCTGATGAGTTTTTTACGCTGAATCTAATGACACCAAAATCAAGTTAATGGAACAAGTAGATCAGAAGTTATGACGGATTTAGTAAGTTTGGAATTTAAAATGTACAGAGCTTGATGATAACGTTGGTGATTATATATAAAAGATTATTAGGTAATTAGAAATAAAAGCTGGTAAGAAATTTTTCCGAATTCGTCAGAAGTTTTTTAAAAAAAAGATATGTTACTTTATTGTCCTCCTAATACATATTTTCTTTTTAATCACTTCAAAAAAAGTATTTTACTTAGAATATGTTTTTAAATTTTCTAACAGCAGATTCAAATTAAATAATCGAATCATTTTGAAAACTACAAAATTGTCACGAGAAAAATTTTCAAGTTTCAGCACCAGGGAATTTTTAATAGGGGCAAAAAAAACAAAGCCAAGTTTAGTCTTGAATTTTACTTCAAATGAAAACATATTTTTTTCATCTTTTAAAACTAGAATTTCTGAAATAATTATACTTTCAATTACTTAAAGAAATCTTACTTTTTTTCCTGTTCTTGGAATCCATTTATCGCATTTAATTTTAGAGCTATATCGTTATTTTACGAAGGTAGAACAATTAGAAAATTAGAGCAATTAGAAATTTGTTAAGGTAATGACTAAATTTATTTTTATTCAATAATATCAGTTACTTCAGGCATACATGCATATTTATAAACTAGTAACTTTTAACACGTATATGATTTAATAAAAAGAAAGCGTCTGCACGCCTTCTGTGCAAGTCTGTGTACCCTTTTAAAACTCTAGCACTATGAATGAAATTTTTCTGAAGTTTTGATTTCGAATCCAAGGGGATATTGTTACCCCGATAATAAATATCACTCAGATATTTAAATTAATTCGTTCAGGTAAGATGTTAGAGTTTTATTTATTAAATAAATAAACCTCTTGAATTTTCTCATTTGTTTAGGAGTAAATAATAAATAAACTTCTTGATTTTTCTCACTTGTTTAGCACTAAGCAGTCGATTCGATTTTTCGGATATTTAAACGATAACACCATTTCATGATGTTTACTAGCGTACTTCTCTGTTTCATCAAAACCCAGTTCTACGTTCTTTAATATTTATTTTTCTTTTATCAGTTTGATAGGTTATTATAGGAAAAATCACCCTAAAGTTACGTCTCCAAATTTGTAACTGGAAAAACTGTCTACTGGATTATTTTCTTTATAAGTATGCTTTTGATACGTTTTTCCATAAAACTAAATAATGTCAAGTCAAAATCAACTCAAATACAAAAATATTAAGTTATTTTTCTGAAGTGTAAGTTCATCGGTAAATTGCTTGTTATTTTAAATCAGAATTATTGGCCGCTCTCTATCATCAATGCCATCAATCTGGGTTTAGTGCAATTCTGAATACAGTTAAATTTTATTTCACTAAATTGAACTTATAGAAAACTTTTTTCTCAATCTAATAACGTAAAGTCACCGGAAAGAGCAACAAATATTAATAAAAATATTGGAATTATTTTAACTTTATTTATAACGGCATATACTCTTAAAAATAGAGTTTCAGTACAAGCGTTTTATCAATTTTGTGCATGGTTGTGTAGAGCTGAGGGCAATTCCATATGTGACGGAATGACATTTTGACTTGCATGATGACAATTAATTGAAGTTTCTATGCATCTAATTTCAAATAAACATGATTTTTTCTTATGCATGTCATTATTATTGGTATAATGTGATTCATAAACTAAAAAAAAAGAATTTTGTATTTTTTTTTATTTTTAATTTTATGAACTTTTTACTTGTGTGACGGAATGACATTTTGGCAACCAAGCTTTCGGCATGCCGCTTAGAACTGGTAGTTTCTGTGAATTTTGCAACTATTATTTTCCTGAACTATTTTTTACTTTTAGTATAATGTGTAAGCAATGTAAATTGTGAATTTGGAAAATTGACCTCAGGTTGGCTAGCAGTTATTAACATCTATTTGCTGTGACGGAATGACCGTGACGGAATGACAAAAAGTTTAGTGGAAGAAAGTCTTCATTTAAAAATGTTTTATTAATACGTAAATGATAAACAGAATGTAACAGATAAACAGAATTAATATTTACATAAGAATCAGTTAAAATTTCAGCAATTTGAAAATTAGGTTGTCTCAGAAAAGGTTTTATATCTAACTTGCCAATGTCACATCTTATCTTCGTTCTCAAGAAATTTATGCATAAATCAATTTTTGTCCCATGTTCCTTAAATACTTTAACATCTAAATCGTCTTTGTTTATCAAAGTAATTTGCGCTGCATATAAATGTGCCTTCTTTTTTTTCACAGTATGGGACAATGATTAAAGAGCCGACCGCATATTCCTCAATCATATTTTCCATTTCCTCTTCAAAACAGTGGCTTTTCAAATCATACACTTGGTTTTGGTTAAAATTAGAAAGTATTCCAAATTTGATGATTCGATTCTCAACTACATGAGCATCTAGTGCAGGTCTCTTGTTCCTGGCAATGCTAATATAGCAAGTGTCTAGCTGAAGTCATTCTCTTTTGCCCTCTCTTAAATAGAATAGGTGGACAAAGACAAAACTTCAATGATTTGTTGCTTCAACTTTATGAAATCATAAAATTCTTTTACATATTATGTGCCGTTTTACAGCAGCCAACATCTTGTTTGGCCTTTTAGAACAACATCACAATTACATGGTATTTATAGGTGCATGTGCTGTGAGGTATTAATGAAATACACTTAACAAAAATGAGAATAAGAACAAAAATGAGATAAGACACACTTTACATCAATATATGCTTCTTTATGAAAAGCCTCTTTTAAGGCCATAAGTATATATTGCATCTGCACTCTTCGTTACTCTGTCAGAGTTTGTATTATGACTGAATCCTTCATACTTGGGGGCTTGTAACTAACATCATCTTGACAGTAAAATTTTTTTAACCAAATTAAACAGCTCATCAACATTACTTTTCTCACTTAGTTTCTTTTGAATTCGATGTTAAATACTTCTCACATAAAGATTGAATTAATTTTTTTACCTCTATTGGTGATTTTGGAAGTGAGTGTACAATTTTTTTTATGGTGAGTGTACAATTTTTTTTATGGCTTTACCAAGACTCTGCAGGAATTTGTATAGGGAATTTAAATTATTTGTATGTGAAGATATTGGTAGAATTTGATTTTTTCTTTGTTTACACAATCTCTGCACAACAGCGTTTGCACTTCTGAGTTTTTTAAGTGCAACTTTTGTCACGGACGCTTTCTTCTCTGCCTTTCTTTCTCTGTTTTTTTTTCTTCATCATATCATGGGGATCTTGGTCTTTTTCAACATTTTATCTGTCTTTCAACAGCTGTTTTAGCCATTAGGTTAATAAAAAAAAATAATAATTCCCTAGTTTTTGACTAAGCTTCTCAAGGACTCGTTTTGTCATTCAATCGCCGAAGATGTGTCATTCCGTCACGCTAATTATTGGAAGTTAATAATCAAATGCATAGAATTTTGCAATTCCTCATTGATTCTTATGCCACATCTGCTTTATATTCCAAAATATACACATTTTCATTCAAAAACGCAGCTGCTATTTAAAAAAATATACTAAAACATGTGACGGAATGACACAAAAAAAAGTTACTTTTATTTAATATATTAAACTTGAAATGACTTAAAGGCTATGTTTTAAATGTTTTAATTTTGTACTACATGCATATTTTTATCAAAATATTGCAAAAGAAAAATACATTTCTTTTATTTTATAAGTATTTTTCAAGAAAACAATTTGAGCACAAATGTGAAGAATTCACTTGTCAGCCATGTGATTACTTTAGAATGCTGCCAGATTCAAAAAACTTAAAATTATCAAAAATTAAACAGTAATATGTAGACTTTGGCTATTTTTGAACATATTTTTAAAATTAAAATATGCAATTCATAAAAAAAAAAATTTCACTTAAAAGTTGATACTTTCGTGGAATTGCCCCTGATTGATACTGATATATTGATCATTTACGTTTGTTTTACCCAAGCGACGCTTGGACAAAAAAAAAGGCTAATATTATCTAATATTATCGGCCGAGACTAAACAGCTGAATCATCTTAAAGAATATTTTAAATATTTACTTAGTTGTTTATCAGAAGTAAATTAGTCACAAACCAAGAAAAATATAGTCAAAACTACCAGAATGTGGTACAATTTACCGTGTTTATGGCTCTATGGGAATATTAAAAAGATCGGTAAATTTTAACGAAGAACTTTCGTACCGATTTTGGTAAGATTAACAATAAAGTGCGGTATTATCATAAAATTTAATAAAAGTGGTAAAATTAGATAATTTTCTCATGATAAAGCATAGCATAAAAACCATTTATTCAATTAAATTTATTTTTCAGTTTCCTACTTTTTACTGGATGTGTGGTAATAAGGACTGTAATTTTGAAAATCAAAATTCCGGTAAACTATTACAATATGAACCGAAGAATTATCAATTGAATAATTTAAATACCATACATTTTGGTTGTATAAAGGAGAATTATGTTTTACCAGATGATATGTTACCAGAAATGTCATTATCATACAATACGGTAGTTTTACCATAATATCTTTTCTTTGAGCAATAAGTTCTGAACAAGGTAGCATTTATTTTTTCTACGTTACATGTTTTTATTTTTGTTTAAATTATATACTTCTGTCGGAATATAAAGTCGCCAGTTCAAGAATTTGATGTAAAATATTATTTAGATAAATAAATGACTCTAAAACACTTTTACAATCTTATCTAGATCTTTGAATGTGATTCCTCATATTAATGACAATCTCCTACAGTTCTATTTGATCATCAAAGTCACCGACATCATTTTTTTTTATACTACAGAGATAAAAATATAATAGTAGGCATTTATAATAATTCCCTTTGACTTACGATTCGGAATACATTGAAGGAATTATTGTGTCAATAATTTTTTTCTTATTTTCTATTTACTTATTAATTTTTAATACTTTAATTGATAGCAAGGAAATTTTTCAATGTTTTTCGTATAAATTTTTGAGTGCATTAGTTTGTTTTTACGCTGTTAGAAATATTTCTCTGAAAAAATGGTTAAATAACAATTTATTTTATTGTTATTCCTCCATATTCAAACAAAACAGTAAAATAACTGTAAATAAGATAGTATTCAAACTGTAGGTATAATAAAAACCGGTTTGTAACTACTTTCACCAAATACGGCTAAATAACCAGAATTTCATCGCATCAACTAGATCCATCTAAGGAAACCTAGTTCCTTCCAAATGGATACATAATATAGCCAAAAGAGGGCTAATCTGTCAATCTCATGAGCAAAAAATGGGGTTTTAGTACCAGCGTTGACAGCATAATATTTCCTTTATTACCTTCAACACTTGAAGAGTTTCCAGTGTCATGCATTCCCCAATTTGTGACCCTGGACTATTAAAATACGATACTCTCATTTACGCATGGATGATGGCACCATAAAGCTACTAAACGCAAAAAATCTGGTATTTCCCATCTCTTACGACAGGTAAAACAACCAGATAAATTAATTTAACCACATTCCACAGTTTATTTGCTAATACACAACTGAACACTAACCTAACTCCAGTGCCCATAACCTAACGATAATCCAAGCTCCAATGTCAAGTTAAATTTCATTTTTACGGTTTTGAAACCATGCTAGTCGTAAATGGTTGATAACCATATAGTTTTGCACTCATGATTTTTTAACCATATCAGTTGTAAATGATTCGAAAACCGTAAAGATAAAATGTTCTTTACCGTAAACTTTGCGGTTAAATGTTTGGGCAGACTGCTATCGGTAATTTTACCATAATTTGAAAAGGAAAATATTCTAACAGTGTATAACAGCAGAGAAACAATAAAATAAGATGAGAAAAGTATTCGCCAGTTTCGTGGACTATTATTTTTTACTTTTTGTTAGTTGTAAAAAAATTATAGTAACATCTAAAATTATTGTTGCAGTTAAAATCATTTTTATAGTTCTGTGCCTTCTACTTCTTTTCAAAATCGTGGAAAAACTCTATCCAATTTGCAGTTTGTTTTTATTTAATCTTTATAGTCAGGCTCTTGTGTTTTAGAAAAGTTGAAAAGATAGAATCAGTTTTTGTGCCTTACGTCTTTTATTTTCTTGTTAGAGTTTTGTTTAATTTCTTTTTTCCTCTTACTCTAACAAGCTTTTGATAATGAATTATTTTTGTAGAATGCAATATTCTATTTAAAAAAAAAAATTCTTGCTTTAACTTCAGTTTGGCGAAAGTAACGTTGGATTTATAATTCGCTTAGGTTTCTCTGTAAATATTTAAACAAATAAAAAATTTTCAAACTTCTTAAAAAGTAAAATACGCTTAACAATAAGCTATCGCCAATCGAATTCAGTTAATCGTTTGTTTTTTTCAATTTAAAACATCTGCCACTTCAAGAGTACTTACCATAAAAGTAATTTAATTGTTTTAAAACTTGTATCTACTGTTACACTCTCTTCTTAAATTTAACAAAGTTTCTTAAAACATGTAAATTGAAATCAAACATACAGTCCGAGGCCACATTATTAGACACACTATAAAATTCTATGTAAAATCTTAATCATCAGGTGGTACTAAACAGCATTATTGTTTTTACCCGGCTGAAACCGGTTTACACTTGTGTGTAACCGGTTTACACCGGTTTCATGTATCAATTGGTTAACATTGTACTGCAATAGGTTGAAAATAAATGCAAATGGGAAGTATATAAAAAATCTCCAGAATAAAAACCGATTGCATGTATGTTTAAATATAAAAGAATTGCATACTACACCGTGTCTAATAATTTAATCTAATTATTACATTTTAATAATATAATACCAGATGTAATAAATATACTATACAGGGTTATTCATAATTCCCTCCGGGGTTTCGAAGCATTATAGTAAAAATATGAAGACGAATATGGCAAAAAAGAACATATGAAATTCAAGTTTTAATTTAAGCAGTTGCCGGTAGATGGCAGTAACATGTACCACTGAAGCCAGTTGTAGTGAAGAAAAATGGCGTTTCCAAGCGGAGGGAATGTAGGAACATCATATGTCACATGTCTATTCATATTATTTTTATGAGAGTTGCGAGTGGCAACAGATCAAAAAATAATAATAATAAATGAGTGTTCTAAAAAATGTCTGCTGATCATTTATCCTGTATTCCCGTTACGTACAACTGGTGACCCGGACGTGATTTGAACACGCAACCTTCTGATCTGGAGTCAGAATTTTTTATTGCATTGAAACTAGAATGGTATAATTTGTATATATGTTATATTAATATCTTGTATATATGTTTTCGCATTATGATGAGTCATTATGTAGTATAATTTTTGAACTGTATATATGCTGTTATATTATCGTTATGTGACAAATTTGACATACTTGCCTAGCAGGAATACTTGCCGTTAAGTACAGGAATTATGAATAACCCTGTATTTATATAATATATCTTTGAATTTATCCAGTTGTCGAATTTATATTATATATCGCCTAATTTAGCCAACTGATACACGAACGTAAACAAGTGCAAACCGGTTTCAGTCGCGTGAAAACAATAAAGCTGTATAGTATCACCAGATGATTAAAATTTTGCATAGAATCTTATAGTGCGTCTAATAATTTAGCCAGGAACAGTAAGAAAGTTTCCTAAAACTTATAAGTTGAAAACAAACATAAAACATGGTGACTTAATGTACTTACTCCTTTGAATAAATTACTGAAGTAAGCAGTAAAAATTAAATGATTGTTTTAATTTAAAATTTGGTTAATGATAACTGGTGAAGAGGTAAAGAAATACTATAGTAAATGCCCAATACAGCTCAAATCATTTATTAATGAAAATAAAAGTATAAAATGTATTTTTTTCATAGATGGATTATTCAGTATTTCGGATATTTGATTAAAATTTGGGTATCGAGTTTATATCTAAAAGCGTAGCCTATTTATAGTTACAATTGTGTAACTGTAGCTTCTCTTTGTGTAACTGTGCTGTTGTATAGCTTATAAAAATCACTAGTGTCCTCTATTGATTATAGGCTGTACGGTAACAATGACTGCAATTTTCATTTCCATTGTTTCGTGCAGAAATTCTATTTGCTTTTAATAACCTGTACAGAAAACAGCAACAAATTTTAAAAAATATAGAGGAAAAGGAGTTCAGCTTAATAAAATAAGAATTAAATAAGATATGAATTGTATAAAGTTACGAAGAATTACAAATTAAAAACAAATAAATATTTATAAATTTATCTTTAAAGCACACAGAATGCTTAATAAATTTAAAATTTCATTAAAATATGATACTCATGATATGAAAAGTAAAAATGTTCCAAAAATCTAACCTGTTCCAAAAATCAGCGTCCTAAATTCTCTTTAATCCTCCTTGAAAGTAACAGAAAAAAATTCATCCAATAATAAATATATTCAATAGTGTTTTTAAAACTTAAAATCATTATGAAATATTCAATGCTAAATTTGTTTTCCAAGTAAGTATGCTAAACATTCTGTTTCTATACCTAGGATTTCTTTTAAAATATCTAATAATATCCTTTTAAAATACTCTACTTTTCATCTTACGTAAAACCTTTTCTGAATATAAAAGGATCATTTATATAGTTTTCTATTCGTAAGTCAAAATATCCATTTTTCTTTCATATTTCCTTTAAATTTCACCTTATAAAATGGTATAAAGTATTTTTTGGCATATATAGTAGCCTCTATAAAGCGTTTTTTCTTTCGCTTAAACTTATAAAGAGGGATTATATTAAACATTTCAATACAAAAACCTAATAAATTGCTTTCATATCTTTTTATCTCGTTATTAATATAAGAAAAGAACTTTTTAGAGTTCAACAATTTTACATTAAACTATTGCATTAAAAAAATATGATGTTCCTTAAACTGTATTTTATAAATGTTATTGTTTATCCTTCAAGTTTCAATATATTGTAAATATATGAATATTTAGTATAATATTATGTATTATGTATAATATAATATTAATATTATAAAAATCATGAGTTATACTTCCTATTCGTTAAAAATTTACAATATGTACGAAAAAAATTCTATGTATTTCAATTTGATTTCGACTGTTTAGCAAGTTTCTGCACTAAAAAATAAAAGAACCAGTTATTTTTACTTTATATTTTGGTTAAAGATCTCTTTACCTTCTTAAAATTAAAACTCTCATTTTTAGAAGATTTGGCTCTATTTCTCTTATTTGTGAAAATCATACTTTTATGAAACCATGTGATTCTCGCAAAACGCGAACCGCATTTTTATTCCATTTTAAAACTGCTTATTCCGCATGATGGGATGGTATAAGGATTAGTGCGCTTCCTCGAAGAATAAGTTTTTTTGGTTTGCAATCCTAGTTATAAGTAAGTACTCATTCATTAATATTAGTATGCTTATGAGTCATTTATGTTGCACAATGAGCAAAAAAACCATCCCGAATAACTTTTGATCTAATGATCGATCTTCATATTTAAGGACTCAATATTAATGGTTTAAGGAGGTGACCTCAACTTAATCAGCAAGTCCAGATGATACTTAAGTTACGAAAGCAGGCAACAAAATAAAAACGTTCTTTCTCTGAATAAACGTACCTTTTTTTCAACAGATTCACATTTTTGACCCCAAAAATATTGGAGCAAGGCTCAATCTGAGAAATGTGATCCCCATAATTTAATCTGGAGATCAATCCAAAGTTTAAACCTCATAATGTTAATTTAATTTTTTGTGTATTTCATGATATCTCGAGAAATTTTTAAGCACACAATTATAAAGTTTTTGCACACGATTATAAAAGTTGGACACACATTTTTACAGTCTGTTTATCCCAAGATACCCTGATCTAAATAAACAATTAAACATCATAGAAAAACCGAAATAAAATCATGTGCCATAAAAGAGCGGGTTGCACAGTTAAACAGACGTAAAAAATGCAGCCCAGCGAAAACCTCAGAACAGACTGCCAAAGGGTTAAAAAAAAGAAGAGAAAAAATGCAGAGTGTACTGTTGAGGTATTTATTTTTCAAATTGGGTTTCTATTCGAATTATTTTTTAGTTCATCTATATAATTTTAAAAATAACCTCATTCTGGTCTCGTAATTTTGAAAACATTTCCACATAATTTATAGGTCATTAATAACTGTGTAAAAAGAACACTGTAATACTAATGTCAAAAAATATAACTTAATTCTTTAAAGTATGATATTTTCATGTATCTTCCTTTTTTAAAAATAAAAAATATGTTTTTAAAATGAGTTAAAAGCAATAGTTTTAATTTCAATAAAGCATTTTCAGTTAAATATTAAATATTTTTCTGAGAATCAGTTTTATTGTCACTTAAGGGAAAAAAACATGTGGTGGCATCGTTGAGCAATTTCCTTTAATAATCTCATCTCCTTAAAAAAATTGATTTCTGAAAAAATGTTGAAATGACATCATTAATAGTTACCGCTTTTACAAAATGTTTTTTGCAAGGCTTAACAGCATGCATTCTGAAATTTTTCATAACTCTAAGTTTAGTTAGGGCACCAAATCTGATCAATTTTAGCAGAATAAATTATAGTAAATGATGTAAAAAAGATATTAAATAGAGGAGACCTCTTACAGTGTATAAAAAAAATCTAATGCTGACTATTCAGTAAAAACTATTAATAGGTTTTGAAGCATTTACTAAAACTGATTTCGGGGTACACTTTTTTTAAATAAATGAATCATACATTAAATTTAATGACAAATATATGAATAAACAATTTAAAATCTATAAATTTGAAAGCAGAAACCAATTAGTATACTTTTTTATCTCTTGACTATAAAAAGGACTCTCAAATTTCACAAAACTTTCTTTGTTATTAACGAAACCGTTTCCTGATACACACTCTGATCAAAAAGTGACGAAAGAAACTGACCAAAATGGCGAAATAACTATCTTATTCATCGTACTATTGATAGTGTTTTGTAGCAACTCTAATTTTACTTAAATGATCAATAATTGTCGTTAACTGAAAATTAACTAATCATAAATGTGTTACTTTTTTAATAATTTTTACACTGAACCAAGAAACAACACTTTATTAATGCTTAGCAAATGTTTAATAATAAAATGCTAAAATTTAGCAATAATAAGATTCTATAAATTAAGCAGTTACATTTCAAGTTTTATTCAATTCAACTTACAAACCTTTTTTCATGTTTATTTTTATTCTTTAAACATTTATAACTTACATTGCAAATGAAGTAAATAAAATATTATAGTAAGGCCCAAACTAAATAAAAGTAAAATAACTCAAATTCATCATCTCCTTTTAAATTTATTTTATTTTAACACTTTTAAAGCTTATAATGTCAAATGTTTTTTAAATAATTAGTTCTTTCAAGCAAAATATTTTCTTCCAGTTTTTTTCTAGAACTGCTTGTCGTACAAAGAAAAAATTTAATATTTTCATTCGAATTTCCAAATAAACTTTTCCAGCTGAGAAAAATATCGTAAAGTAATGAAGGCTCTCTAAAGTTATATTACATTTCTTCTTCTACTGCTTATAGACAAAAAACGCATTAGTATAAGCGGTTGATGAGTAAATTAAACATTTACGCTTCAAAAGCAAATTTATTCAACTTATAAACCTTTTTTATATTTATTTTTTAAGATTTCATCATCTATGACTTGTAGTGTGAATAAATTAAATTAAATATTATGATAAAACCTAAACTAAGTAAACTAAAAATAATTAAAAACCATTTTCTTCATTTAAATTTAATTTGTGTCAATAACTTTAAAACTTGTAGCATCAAATGTTTTCTAAATAATTAGTTGGTTCAAAGTAAGTTTCTCTACAACTACATGCTGTACAAATAAAAAAAATCTAATAATTTCAGCTTTACAATCCAATTTCCAAATAAATTGCTCTTCGTGAGAGAAAGATCTAAAACTAATGAAGATTTTCTTGAGTTGTATTATATTTCTTCTTATCTTCCTTATAGACTAAAACACACTCATTCAGCGAAATGAATTTGGTATTTGATCTCTTAATTTCGGTTTATTTTCTTAGATCTCAAATTATTTTCAAATGTTTGCCTTTGATTAGTTACGAAACTACATTATACAAGAAATGATCTTTTTGTTCTCATTTAGAAGCCTATCTTTTTATTGTTATTTTTTAATGAAACTATTATCAATAAATTGATTTCTCCCTCAACTTAAGTACTTTAATAAATGTAAGATAGATTTTAGATGGTTTTTAATTTAAGTTAGAAGCACTTTAAATAGACAATTTATTGCTTATAACATATATTTCGTTTGCTATTTGTCTTTTTAATGTTTTAAGAAAAAATATTTTTCTGCATTTTTCTTCTCTACTTTATTTCTTGCTCTTTCCTTATGTGTACTGTATAAATTACACTTTTATGAACATTCTGAATAAATTACATATTTTTATGAACTTGAAATCCTGAATAAATTCAAAACTATATTTTTTTAAAAATACTTATTAAGTTAAAGATCGCATCATTCTAGCAAGATTAGAGGAAGATGATACCAATATTTCTCGAAAAATCCGATTTCTAAAATTAATGAACCATATCAACACTTTCTCTACTGATAACTGCAATTTATAAAAATCAATATTAAGTTGCATTTTAATATAAAGCTTACCTTTAAGCACTGAACCGTAATGGCTCAGTGATTAATGGACTGGGTTATCAATGTGAAGTACTAGGGTTCGGTCCTCAGTGACGGCTTGAAGCTCCCATAGTATCAAATCTGTAGGCTTCAGCTTTCCTGGAAAATGAAAAATTGCAATGTTGACTACATTGTCATAATCATGCCATTACTCACAAGACATGGAGCCTTTACCTCTATACCCCCTGGGGCCCACAACTGACTGTTGCGGAAAGGCTTTCTTTTTATAATAGAACATAAATATTTAATTTAAAACAAAAGGAAAATTACAGTTCTAAATATTTGCCTTATAACTCGTTGAAACCCCGTATAGCGTAAACATTTAGTTAGGCTATTTAAAATTAAGTAAAAATTAACATTAAGCAGAAGAGAAACAAATTGAAAAAAGCACAAAAATGGACATACTATAGTTTCGTTTCTAAAAACAAGAACCTTCCTCAGTGTCGAAACAGAAAATGTCAGGAGAAAAGTAACGAGACTCACACGTTACAAAAACAAAAATGTAGTTTAACCAAAAGAACAGCAGCAAGCTATAAAAAGAAGGAAGTTAAGAAACAGTTATTGGGGGACAGGTGGGAGCCCGATAATGAAAGAAGTAAAACTTTAATTAGAATAGATTTCTAAACATTTGAAAAAAAATTGAACCCTAGTTTTATCAATAACTAAATTATTACTGTTTCTCAAAATGTATAATGATTCCAGGAAGTCATGGTCGATAGATTAAGAAGCCTGTTTCTTATCTCTTTTCTTCTATTATCTAGTTAAATATTGTTCTTCTTCCCCTGACTACTTTCCTCCTTTTGCGACGTGTTTATCTTGTTGCTTTTTATCTGTCGTTTAGTATTTTGACTCTGAAAAAGGTTCTTGTTTATCGAACTGAAACTATAGTATGCCCAGTTTTATGCATTCATTTATGCTTTATTCACGTTTTGTTGCATTTCTGATACGTAGCACAAATTATACTCTATCCACATTCGGACTTACATTAACATTATGTAAACATTTAATTAATAATATAGTTACAAAATGTTTTAAATGGGCCCCGTTTTTCTTCTTTTTAGACTATTATTCTCCAATACGAATTTCAACCATTCAACCATAAACGAATTTCAACCATATCTGAGAGGCTTACAGTTAGATTTTTTACCATCCCTTATGAAAATTGAGTGTATTTCTTAGGTTCATATGACGTTGTTTTGAGGTTTATTTGAAGTTGATTTCAAAACAAACTTTAAAATATCTACGTCCAAGGTGTATAATCAAGGTGTATAAAGCTGTTTTATTCACATTTGAGGTTGTTTTGACGTTGATGTAAATCTACTTAAGAGCAACCGGCTCAGATTGGTTCTTTTTGAGGTGTACGGATTATTTTTTCTAAACTTCAAGCAAGATTCAAGCATGTGAATAATTTCAAGCATGTGAATAATTTCACCCGATCTAAACTAAAGTTATTTCTGAGTGATATATGAGGCTGATTCTGTGAGATGTAAATAAGGTTGAAATTGAGGTTTATCAATGATATTCTTTTTGGTGCAGAACATAACCGCATTTTCTACCTCAGGTGTATTTTTTTGCACCTGTCAATCTTAAAACAACCTCAAAAACACCTTTTTTGTAAGAGATGCGCTTAGGTATCACGGTGTGTAATGCTGGTGTATTCCTGGGTGGGAAGGATTTTTCGTTTGCAGTTTGTGTTTAAATAAATCTATATTTTCCTGCAATTGCTTTGTCTTCCTCAAGGTCAAAAAACAACACGAAAGATTAATTGAATATTCAGCATTCATCATAATACTAGGATTAAAATAGATACATCAAATGGTAAACAAAAAATTTTCATATTTATGCTGGATCAAAATAAAATAGAAAACAATTTGAAAAGCGTTATTAAATTAGTTAAAGCAGCATACACTTGTCGTTTCGGTAACTTAAAAGTACCTTCATTGGTGCCAAAACACAAATGCAAAAATGATTCGATTGCTTTTATAATGAAGTGGTCCCTTATCAAATATTTTTTTTATTTCTTGAGAATTTCAAAACAACTTGTAAAATTGAAAATATAAGTAAAGCTCAACATTTTGAAATAATTTCACAAAGATCATTATTTCTCAATTTTCTCAAATAAGCATTTCTTCTTAACAAATCCATGCAAATGATCAATTAAAACGTGAAATTTGTTTCAAAATGTTTCAAATTTAAAACTCTGTTTACTGTTTTAAGCATAAAGTTCTGTCATATATTAATATAATTTTACGAGCACTAATTCCACGTTTTTTAATACTAAGTAACATAAAAAGCAGGCGTTAAAATCACTATAATGAGAGAAACATAAGATAAGAAACTTATCGTTTTGCGAATTTTGAGTAAAAGGAGGGAAATATTTAAAACTGTTTCCCTAAATAATGAAATGTATTCTTTTATATGTATGAAGAACTTATAAAAACATCAAATAAGCTTATGTTATAAAAAAATTGTTGATTATATTGAGAGAATTTACTTAATACTAAGAAAATATAAACTTACTTAGAGAATATAAAATTATTACAATTTTAAACTGAAGTAATTTAAGAAAAGAACAACGTATAAAGCACAAATGAAATCTGTAAAAGCAACCTAAAGCTATTTATTACTGTAAAAGGTATTATACAATTATCGATGACTAGAAACAGAATAAACAGAAACAATTTCCTAACTTTCATGTTTTGCGCTGAATTTCAATTTGTATCTTATATCTATTATTATCTAAGAACTTTGTGACTCAGTGTAAAGCGGCACATAGTTGTGATTTCCCTAAGTGAGCGAATCTTCCTACTGTCTCAATTATAGATTGCTATTTGTTTTTAATAAATCCATGCAAGTAATGAACTGTTTATTGTTCTCAACATCAAGACCTATTATTAACTATTAATCATTTTTCGAAAACAATTTTCTTACCTAGTGACTGTAAAATGAGCATTAGAATTACTATAAGGAGAAGAAAAAAAAACAAATCATTTCTCAACATTTACCTGAGAAATGATTGTTTTTTTTTCTTCTCCTTATAGTAATTCTAATGCTCATTTTACAGTCACTAGGTAATCGAAAATTGTTTTTAGAAAATGATTATGCCGTAACTAATCGGCTTTATATAATAAAATAAGAGTGAAATTATTTTAAGAATGATGAAATGTCAAATGTATCGTAATAGATGCTCTTAATAACTAGCTCAAAAAATATTTCCAAACATGTAAGAGTAGTATATAGTAGAAATATGGAATATACGCTTCTTATCGTAGTAAAGGACAGCATGCAAAAATTGAATTGGGCTGGTCACAGTATCAGAATGCCCGATGATCTTCACCATCACCATACCAACCATAACCATACCAACTATTACCGTACCAATAGGCACAAGAGAAAGGGGTCATCCAATACTCAGGTGGGTTGAATGTCTAGAACAGTGATTCTCAACCATTTTTCTGTTGCGGCACACTTTTAACGATTTCGAAATTTGACGGCACACAATGAAAAAAATTAGATTAAAAGTTGTTTACTTACCTATTATAAACTGTGTTAAATAGTTTGTGATCATAATTTTGAATGTGAAATAAAATAATATGTTCTACAAAAGCACGATTTTTAAGGGAATAATTATTTCTTTCAACTAATCTCTTATTAGTTAGTAACAGTTTTTGCTAGTTATTAATTGTTAGCTTGTTTTCTGCAGGTCTTAACAGTTAGTTTTTTTTACATTAACTGTTATTTTCTTGTGATTTCTTGTAAACTAGTCTTTTTGCTAATTATTAATTGCTAGCTTATTTTTTTGTTAGTTATCTTTTGTCAATTTGTTTTTTTATATATTTTTTTTTAGTTATCCGTTGTTAATTTATTTATTAATTGCATAGCTTACTTTAATGATTAGCTTTCATTTCCGTTTGAAAGTTAGTATTTAGCTTGCTTTCCTTTGCTAATTAATAATTTTAATAATCGTTAAATTTCCTACTTATTTCAACATTTTTTAAAATTGTGTGTCGAAGACAATTTAAAGACTTCCATCTTATTTTAACTCATTTTAAGATTGTCAGAGACAAGACAATCGCTGACAAAGATGTTCACGCTGTTAAAGCGTGGAAAAATTATAATATATATATATATACAGTCAGTCACAAAAGTGTACATACACCCGCTAATATTCGCAGATCTAGCACTTTACTCATATTTTTAAATATACAACTTTATTTTCGTTAACATCTTGGATAAAAACTCATATCTAACAAAAGAAATTATGAACAAATTCGTTAAAATATAAAAAAAATTAACAACACATTAAATTATATAGTCACAAAAGTCTACATACAGAGACAGAACAATACAAACTTTCAGAATTAAATGCCAAAAAATGTAACATTAATACTTTGTAGGACCTCCCTTTGAAGTAACAACTGCCTGAATTCGGTTTGGCATCGACATAACCAGATTTTTTGTCGTCTTAGGTGTAATTTGAGACCATGCAAGCTCTATTGCCATCTTTAGGGTTTCCTTGCTTGTTACCGATTGCTCCCGAACTCTCCTTTCCACTTCCTCCCAAAGGTGCTCGATGGAATTAAGGTCTGGGGACTGTGGTGGCAAATAGAGCTGTTTAAGCGTTTTATAGAGTAGCCATTCCTTAACAATCTTAGCTGTATGTTTTGGGTCGTTGTCTTGCTGGGAGACAAAGTTGTTCCCAAGTCCCAATTTTCGAACAGATGGAAGTAGATTGTCTTGCAAAATCTTCAGGTATTCAAATCGATTCATTATGCCATCGATAAACACTAAATTGCCAACTCCAGCGGCCGCCATTGCTCCCCAAACCATAACATTGCCTCCACCGTGTTTCACAGTTGGAGTCAAATTCTCGGGATTCATTTCTGTGTTTTTTTTACTCCAGATTTTTCCGCGGCCATCACTCCCGAACACATTGAACTTACTCTCGTCTGTAAAAACAACTGTTTTCCAAAAATTAAAATCTTGGTCAATATGTGCAGAAGCAAAATCAAGTCTCTTTAGTTTGTTAGTAGATTAAATGAACGGCTTTCGTCTAGAAACTCTAACATTGTAGCCGGCTGATCGAAGAATTTTACGAACAGTTTCTGGATGCACTTTCTTTCCACTAGCTGTTGCAATTTGATTCGCTAATTTTGGAGCACTAATTTTCGGATTTTTCTTCACTTTTCTTACTATGGTTCTTGCATCACGATCATTAAGCTTCCTTACACGACCACAACGATATTTGTTAAGCACATTTCCACGCATAACATAATTTCTGTAGATTGTTTGAACAGTGAACCGACTTTTTTTTTTTGCAATTTCTGCATAAGATTTCTTTTCACATTTCATTCTTACTATCATATTTCGAAGTTCTAAAGATGTTTCCTTTCCATGACTCATTTTGTTGAAGTTACAATGTCAAAAAATATCGGGAAATGAAGATTAGAATAGATAACGAAACATGTAACCTCAAACTAAGACAATCTTCCAAAATAACTTCGTATGCAAATTCTTTTCGGTCCGCCTATCAGGTGTATGCAGACTTTTGCGACTTGATAATTACTATACAAATCACAAAATTATCTAGAAATTATTATTTCTGAATATTTTTATTATGGAAAACAAATTTTTTAGAGAAAACTGAAGGATTGATATGGCTTTTAAAATTGAAATTTATTTGCTTTTTGAGAAACCTTTATTTTGATCAGTGTATGTAGATTTTTGTGACTGACTGTATATATATATATATATATATATATATATATATATATATATATATATATATATATATATATATATATATATATATATATATATATATATATATATATATATATATATATATATATATATATATATATATATATATATATATATATATATATATATATATATATATATATATATATATATATATATATATATATATATATATATATATATATATATATATATATATATATATATATATATATATATATATATATATATATATATATATATATATATATATATATATATATATATATATATATATATATATATACTTTTCTTTAATTTAAACCTTACTCATAATAAAAAGAGCATTATAATTTTTATTGTATCATTTCTAATATTTGGTGGCACACTTTAAGAATTTGGCGGCACACAAAAGTGCCGCGGCCCAGTGGTTGAGAATCACTGGTCTAGAAAGAGTCTCGATCGTCCTAAAGTAACTGGATAGAAGGCAATGGCTTCAGACAGAGATGCTTAAAATAAAGTTTTGAAGAAATCCTTGGCCCACACTAGGCTGTCACACCATTGAAGAAAAAAGAAATCATGTATATGTAATGAAGAAAAGTTCTTATTTCAGTTTTCGAAAAGGTTGAGAAAACTCATAATGCAGTGAGAATTAATGAATGCAGTTACATTTTTCTTCATTTTTTTCTTTTATTGCTTATAAATAGTTGATTTGTAAAATAACGATTATTAAAAATACCTTAGAGTTTGAACCAGCACTCAAGTAAATTTTACTGTTTTTGCAACTTTCTGTCTTAATATAGATTTGTTAAAAGCAGTATTGTAATAATAGTTGTATAGTATTTTTGTTTTTCTATCACTTAATAATTCGTCACCCACACTAAAAAAATTTAGGATAAAATTAGGGTAAAAAGTGGTGGCATCCTGAGTGAGACATCCGTAAAATCAAATCTTCGCCTTAAAATCCATTTTTACCATAAAATCCAGTTTAACCATAAAAAGCTCATTTTTACCGCAAAATTTTGTACTGAAATTTTTTCAAAAGTATTTATTTATATACAGTGGTTCAGTGATTTCCCCGTAAATATTACTGTAAAAATTACAGTATTTCAGATTTTTTGCTCTGTAAAATTATACAATAAAAAGGGATTTTGTGGTAAAAAGTATCAACACTCAGGGTTTCGATACTTTTTATCGAAATTTTATCCAGAATTAGTTTTGTAGCGCATAAAATGCACGCTTTTTTTTAACTTTATTTTTGACAAAAACTCTAAACATCATTGAGTATGGTTATTGCAAAATACCCGGTATAACTAGTTCAATCTTTAAGATCATCATCATAACGTGTTTTTAAGTTGAAATAAGGAAAAAACTTTTTAAACTGAACTAACAGAGCAAATTTTATCCATTTGTTTAAATATTCAAATAACCATTGCGTTTTATCTCATAAAAGGAGAAAATTAAATTTCTAATGCTATTTTTGATGTATGTATTACTAACGATATTATTTTTATAGTGAACCTTCTTTGTGATGGCAATACAATCAAATGAAAATTAAGTTAACAGGGAGGGGGCTAGTTTTTTAAAAAATTGCCTCCCTTTTAAAGAATGCTCCAATAGTTCATGTCGAAAACTATGCTCAGTGCTTTTGTTTTACATGTTGAATCTCAATACCTTCATCATCACAAACTCATAGTTGTTAAAAAAATATTTTTTATTTTAGCAACATATTTATTACCTAGATGACTCACTAAATATTTTAATTTATATATTTCTGAAGTATCTATGCCGTTATAATTTTGAATCCTTCGTATAAATAAACTTAAAGCTAATAAAGGAATGTCTTAAAATTAATTGATCTATGCAGAATAATGTAAAAATACTCTGGGTGATTTGTATCAACACATTTCGATTTTTATGGACTTAATCCAAAAATAAGTACCATAAGTAAGGGTAAAAACAAATTAATATTTAAGCTTACTAAAAGACAAAACTGTTATCAAACATTGAAAAATTACTATTCATTAAGGCAGGATTAATAGCATCAAAGCCCTTTAAAGTTACAGATAACACTTATAAATGATTCTGCTACTCACATCTCACCTTCATCTGATATTTAAGCAGGTTTTTTGCTCCTTCGTCAACTGTGATTCGTCAGGTTTTAATTTCGTTATTCTTCCTCGTATAAATAATAGTTTATTAAACATATTTAATGTTGGAATTTTCATTCTAAAGTCAAGTAAAAATAACCGGCAGCAATTTGTCTAACAGATTAACCTAAAATATTACGGTTAAGAGCATTTCTTTAGCTTTACGATTTTGAAACCGTTTACAACTTATATAATTAAAGCACCGTAAATGCAAAACTATACGGTTTTGTAACCATTTACAACTAGCATGATTTCAAAACAGTAAAAAGGAATTTTAACTAGACATAGAAATTAGGTTATGTTAGGCTTTTCTTAGGTAAAGAACATTGGAGTTCAGTTGTGGCTGAGCTGTGTTTTGTCAAATAAACCTGGGAAAATGGCTTAATTAGTTTATCTTATGGTGCTATCGATCGTGAGCATATATGGCAACGTTACTTTTAAAAAGTAACGAGTAAAAGTACAAGTATTTTTAAAAAAAGTAACGAGTAAAAAGTAAAAAGTTCTTATTTTAAAAAGTAACGAGTAAAAAGTACAAGTAAAAGTACGAGTACTAAGCAAAAAAAGTAACGATTTAAAAGTACATTTCTAGGAAATCGAAAATTCAAAGTAACCTAAAATTTTATTGAATAATATTCTTATGCTCTTTAAAGTTTTTGCCAAATTGTTGTCATTTATTTAATTATTTTTAATTTTGAAAGTTATGGATTTAAATTTACTTTTAAATTCGAAAGAATATTATAATATAATTTTATAATATATTCGTATAATATAATTTTAAAATCAAATATAGTTTTAATTTCAAACTTTTTATGGATTTGCACAAAAAAGAAATTTTATCTATTGATTTTAATTTTTAGTTTATTATTTTTATTTATTTAAATTACCATTGATTTAAGATTGTTTTACTCTTTAGAGACGCGTTTTAAAAGCACAAACATAAACAAAGCAAACACAGGGTTTCAGATAGCTTTGTTATCTTTGAGCTAGTAAAAAATAATTGAATGTGCAGTATAAGTTGAAACAGAAGATATTTAAACACGAAGTTAGCGAAGTTTATATTGCACATTAATTTTATAAATTAAAAAAAAAAACATAAGCATTTTTTTTCAATTTAATATATATTTTTTTAGAAAGCTTACCGAGTTTTAGAAAAAAAGTAACGATTTCGTTCGATATTTCCGTTACAAATACTTGTACTTTTTCCCTAAAAAAGTAACGAAAGTACAAGTAAAAGTACTAAATTTAAAAAGTAACGAAGTACAAGTAAAAGTACGTACTTTTTACTTGTACCGGCGGTACAAGTAACGAAAGTAAAAGTACTGCCATATATGATCGTGAGAGAGGGAAAATACCAGACTTTTTTGTGTTAAGCATCTCTTTGGTGCTGCAATCTATACATGAACGACAGCTCATATTGTAAGAGTCTAGGATCAGCAATTGGAGTGTGCAGGACACTGGAAACTCTTCACGTGCTGAAGGAATGGAAGAAATTCTGTCGTGTTAATTCTAGGATTTGAGCCCCTGTTCAACTACTTATTAGATTGACAGATTAGTCCCCTCGCTACAATATGCACCTAGTTGATGCGGATAAAAGTCTGGTTGTTTACCTGTATTAGGAAAAAACAGTCGATAAAGGATTTTTCTTCTGGTTAGCAGTTTGAATATTACCTTTATTTATTTATTTTTTAATATGATGAGAAAACATATAAATAAACTGTTATTTAGCCATTGTTTCTGAGAAATTTTTAACAGTGCTTCTTACATTATTTCTTGTAAAGTTTTTTAAATCTACATGTAGAGACGCTGATTAAGCTACACCTTGAGCCTAACTTATTTAATCCTTTATGTAATTAATTAATTTATTGAATAAAAAAGACTTATTTTTGTAACCATGGTAGTGATAATTCTTCTTAATATTGTTTGAATTAATTAAAATGGCTTAAGCCACAGCAATATTTTCAAATTTTTATACAACAATACATTGTTTCTAAAACCAATATAGAACTAAGACTTATTTTCTCTTTAAAAATATGCACATGGTATCAAGAAAATATTTTTAAAAATAAGATTTAAAAGGATGAACATGTTTGAAATATTTTATGTCGTATATCTAGAGTTCGAAAATTAGCTTCCAAGAAGCAAAATAAATGTAAAGAAAATATTATAGAAAAAAAAATAACTCGCTAGTATAAAATATTTTGAAAACCGGAATCACAGCCTGAAAAACTTTTTTAAATATTTCACTCTATAGTCTGGAAACCTAAAATGTCAGATTACCAAGACAAAAAGAAAAGAAAGAAAGAAAGAAAACAATGATGCCTGTCTTTCTCAATAGCATACATGTTAAACGACTCATGCATATATGTATGAGTTTTGTAAACCATATTTAGAGGAAACAGGATTGAAATTCTTCAGAAAAGCATGTCAGATTTTTTTTTAAATCAATCATCATTTTGAATTTTTAACTTATGAATAGAACTAATGTTGTGACAAGCATAACTTTAAAAATATTTCTATCAAAGTGTTATGCAAAGATGTATGGAAAAGCATGAACTACTAATATTTATATTTATATATTCTCTACTTATTGTCACATTACTGGCACTATCTTCCGATTTGATAAAAAGATTTGTTAATAAAAAAAATAGTAAATTGAATTCATCTAATAACCATATTCATTATATGGTAAATTATGTAATAAAGTTAGATATTAAGTATGATTATAGAAATATTAAAAATATGACTACAATGTTATGAAGTATGGAGTATTTGAATCCGAATATCATTCAAATTTGTTTTAAACTTGTTACTTTGAGCCACATTTTTGTCATTCTAAAGTTTAATTACTGTATACCGAAGGGAAAAAAATATACTTAACATGCATAGTTTGTGTAGTTAATGTTATATTTTGTATTGCTGCGACAAAACCTAAAAGACTTTTAGGTCTATAATTACGAAGATCTATAATTACGAGGGAAAAAAACAATGAGGAACAGTAGTTGATGAGTTGAGTAATCAGGCCGAGGGAGGCTAAGCCTGCTGGTTTTGTAAATTTTTCTTTAAAACTCTCAGTAAGAAGAATAAAACACTATGTGGGGTTCCTAAATATAACGTCGCATTCAGTAAAATTGTATTCCACTGTTAGTTTTCGTTTTAAAAAGAAATTACTTACTTTTTCGAAACATTTGCCTCAAACTTTAAATGAATTGCACATTGTAATTAAAAAGAATTATGTTTATGAAATGCATATAATAGCACATAGATACTTACTCATTTCTAAATGAGAAAGGGTTTAGTTTCATTTGAAAATGCCTTTTAAAAAAGGCATCTTCAAACGAAATTTTAAATAAACTCAAAGCAAAAATGAGATCTAAATGAAATTTGAAGATCTTTTAAAACGCAATTTTTATTTTTTATATCGTCTGTTGCCAAAGAAAAAATACATTATTATTCTAGAAGCATTAGTGAAAATAAGCCAATTTAATGTATTTCACAGTTAAAAATTCCTTTCTAAAATAAAACTCCCAAGCCCCTCAAACTTTCGTTTAGGAAGAAAAGAGCAATACATAAACAGATAAATTTTTTGTTTTCAAAGAAAAAGAGAAATGCTTAATTTGAGGATAAAAAGTATATTTATGCAAAAAGAATTGGTTCTTTAAAAATGAAGTATTACAATAATCGAAAAAACTGTCGTTATGGTTTTGTAAAGAGAAAAAGAATGCTCATGTGCTCTTTTTAAAGACCTTGAGTATGCATATTAAGGTTTTTTGCTAACAGCTGATATTAAAATAATGATCTCATTCCCTTTACCCTTTTCGACGAATATTTTACTTCATTTTGTCTTTATTTTTCTCATATTTTCCTAAATAGTTTGACTTTATAGTCTTAAAGTTCGTTCTCAGAAGATTGCTTCTCCCTAATGGTAATCTTTAAATATATTTTTAACGACAAATATTTTAAAATTATTTTTTAAGCATCAATTCTTTCGAATATTACAAATTATGAATGCGAATCTGAAATTTATTTAATTCTGCTTATTATAGTCATGGATAAATAATAAAAATTTCGTAGTAATTTAAGAGAATTAAAAATTTTAAATTGTTCAGAGTCCATTTTATTTTACTTCAGTTCGCCTTTATTTCGCTCTTTTTTTTTCAGAAATAGTTTGACTTCAATGCCTTAAAGCTCTTTCTGATTGTTTCTACATAATGGTAATCTCTAAATACATTTTTAACGACAAATATATTAAAATTATTTTTTAATCATCAATTCTTTCGAATATTACAAATCATGAATACGAATCTTAAATTTGTTTAGTTGTATATATAGTCAATGATAAATAATAAAAAATTCGTAATGATTTAAGAGAATTAAGAATTTTAAATTGCACAGAGTCCATTGTATTTTACTTCAATTCTCTTTTATTTCTCTAATTTTTTCAGAAATAGTTTGACTTCAATGCCTTAAAGCTCTTTCTGATTGGTTCTCATTAATGGTAATCTTTAAATACATTTTTAACGACAAATGTTTTAAAACTATTTTCTAAGCCTTAATTCTTTCGAGTATCATGAATGCCTAATTTTAAATTTGTTTAGTTGCTTTTATTATAGTCTTTGATAAATAATAAAAATTTCGTAGTAATTTGAGAGAATTAAAAATTTTAAATTGTACAGAGTCCATTCTATTTTACTTCAGTTCTCTTTTATTTCTCTCATTTTTTTCAGAAATAGTTTGACTTCAATGCCCGAAAACTCTTCCTGATTGTCTCTCATTAATGGTAATCTTTAAATGCATTTTTAACGACAAATATTTTAAAACTATTTTTTAAGCCTTTATTCTTTCGAATATCATGAACGCCTAATCTTAAATTTGTTTAGTTGTATTTATTATAGTCTTTGATAAATAATAAAAATTTCGTAGTAATTTAAGAGAATTAAGAATTTTAAATTGTACAGAGTCCATTGTATTTTACTTCAGTTCTCCTTTATTTCTCTCATCTTTTTTCAGAAATAGTTTAACTTCAATGGCTTCAATCTCTTTCTGATTGTTTCTCATTAATGGTAATCTTTAAATGCATTTTTAACGACAAATATTTTAAAACTATTTTTTAAGCCTTTATTCTTTCGAATATCATGAATGCCTAATCTTAAATTTTAGTTGCTTTTATTATGGGCATTGATAAACAGTAAGCTTTCGTGATAACTTAAAATAGCTAAAAACTTTATGTGTTCTATTATACCTGTAATGTGTTCTCTTATAAAGGCAGCTTTTCCTTTGTGTGTAACATTATATATTCAGTAAAAAAAAATACCGAAGATTTGAAAAGGAATTACATACATTGTAAAAAATCAACGATGAAATAAAGGAAAAAAGTACTAATTTGGGGTAAAAGTACCAACACTGAGGGTACCAGTACTTTTTACCATAAAATCCATTCCTTCCGGATGTTAGGAACCAAAAAATCTGATATATCGTAAATTTACAGTAGTAATTACCATAAAATCATTCTTATTAAATAAATATTTCTGTAAAAATTACGGTAAAATATTTTTACGGAAAAATGGATTTTAAGAATGATACACCCTAAGTGCCGCAACTTTATATAAAAACTTGATCCAAAACTTTTTTAAATTGTAGAAAAACATGTTTTACTGTGCTTGGCTTAAGGAGTAGGATTTGTTTTCTCTAAATTTAGAAATTATCTGCAAAGCTCGTCAAAAGATGGCACTGCTCACAAAAAAGACAGTGCTTTAAGTAATGTTTTCAATTTCATGTCAGTCCATTCCGACTGAAATATTTGTACGGACGTATGTTACTTTTGTCCTACAATTAACGGTTTTTGTGAAAACATTTTTGTCAGTTAGTTGCGTTAACTGTTGGCAAACTTTGTAACTGTTTCTAAAACTCGGTAAAAAATATGTTTCTTGCGCAGAGAGTCGCACATTTTATCTCCTTTCATTTTTCTTTGGAAGAAGACAAAAATTTATCAAATCTTAAGCCATTTTTTTTGTCGCTAATCCTTTAATTTATTTTGAAATTTGAAAGGAAAAGGGTATATAAAACTATTTTCAAAATAATAACCGAATGTTTTCTAAAGGCATTTAACTTTGAGTGCTAATGTATTTTAAATATGCTAATAAACATAACAAGAATGAATTTTGAATTTTGGGAGGAAATTACTTGGACTAAAACAGCTTTCCAAAATCAGATAATAATCAGACAATTAAAGGACATATTATGTAACGAGACAATTATATAACATTTATCTCATCGGCAATGTAGGAAATCCATTATTCTATAGAATTCTTAGAAATATCTGGTAAAGTATGAAACAATTAAACATTTCACGCATTGTCTAGGTATTCTACTGAATGGTAAATGACAAAACAGCAAAGTATGGAATTTGATTACTTCATGCTTTTAATTAGTATTATGATTTATAAGTATTAGTTGAAATTAATTTTTTGTTGCAACAAGTTGGTTTTTATTTTATTTTGCTCTGTTTTTGAATGAAGTCATGAAATTTGTTTGCACGAAGTTTAATTTTTTTTCTTGTTTTGAATAAAGTATTTTAATGACAGGTTTTCATTATTTGTTTTTCAAAGTTACCGGTATCTACTTCTCTACACTGCTAACAATTCTGGTTCAAATTAAAGTCTAAAGTACCGGCACATCATTCATAAAGTAGTAAAATACATCTGTTTCTGTAAAATATTTAAGTATATATCATAATTTTGCAGTAATATTAAGCTAAAAATATTCAGTGATTTTACTGTAATTATTACTGCAAGCATTACGGTATATTAGAATTTTTAATCCATAACATGTTCCGGTAAATCCATAACATGTTCCGGTAGATTTTACTGTAAAAAAGTATCGGTACACTGAGTGCCGTAATTTGTTCCGAAATTTTTTAAAGTACATACTGATTTTTAAAAAAAAGGTCGCTATCCGGAATAAATTCCCGGTAATCCTTACATCATTGTTTCTTAAAATGAAAAGTCATTCCCTCATATTCTCAACTTTTTTTCCTAAAAAAATAGGGAACATGATCCTATATGCTCCTGCACGGTATTTACTATAATGTTCTCCTGCTTTTTCTCTATACTTCGTCTAAGATTTAAATCAAACTGAACCTTATTTGCTTTTTTTTTGTTGAAAAAAGCGACTTTAAAATAAAAGTTCACTCTTTTTTATACCTTGTTTAAAGAACATTTTTTATTCTACGGAATGCCTAAACATTCTTTGTATTGCCTAAGTAAAGTATATAATAATTCTCATGTTTCAAACTTTACCCAAAAAAAGAATATATTCTATAGAATAGCGAAGCGTTCTATACATTGCCGGTATTTCATACATTTTCGATAATATTTACTTTAATTTTAAATAACTGTATTAGTAAATTAAAAACTAGCTTTAACATTTGATTCTTATTTAATAAAGTACTCAACATCAAAATGTGAGAAAAAATTTCAATTGCTGCTTTCGTTACGAAATAAACTTTTCTGAAAACTTTTTCAGAATAATGAACTTTATGATTCTATTGTTGCCTTCTTAATAAAAACATTTTAAGAAAAGAAAGGTTAAAAAAAGTAAAGACTTTTTGCGATGAAATCTTATTTTTTCTCGAGAGGTTTCCCCTTAGAAATAATCAAAAAAGAAATGTTTGTGAACTTTCTGATTTCTAATACAGAAGTTTGTAAAAGAAATGCTGCTCTTTTCACTTTTTGGTTTAAAAATCTCAGTTTATTTGCAACAAAAATATTTTTTTGACCATTACATATCCGTAATAGTTCAAAAAATGATCCCGTTTTGACATTTAAACTTAAAACGATTATAATATCATTTTTTGTTAAGTAGTTTTTTTACATAAAAGGAAACACCAATTTGAAGTTAAGGAAAATACTTTGTTCCGAATTTTTTGAAGCAACAGTATCTGAATTTTTTAAAAAGTCTTAATTTCTATTTAGTTTTAAAAAAGAAAATTTTCAAAAAATTTTAAAATATTTATTTATTAACTTTTATAAACATAAATTTAAATATTACATTTAAGCTAACCGTATTGTTGATTAAATGTGTGCTGTATTAAATTTTGAAGCAAATTTTGAAACCCGTATTTAATTTTTATGTATCTCCTATTCGAACTCAATAAAACAGATAAATATTTTCGTCTGTAGACCCTAAAAATTTTAAATTTATTATTAAACTTATGTAAAAATTAAAAAGTTCGAAGATATCCAAATATCTCAATATTACAAAATTGTACATACTACTGCCAGTGTTTAGTTACTCAACTTTACATTACATTTTATAATGCTTCTAAACTATCAAACTTAACTGCCTAATCACTTAATTTATTTTGAATCATGAGTATACAAAAATGATAGTTAAAAATAAGAGCTAAAGATGAAGGAAGTAAATTATAAAACAGCATATGCACTCCAATTTTATCAAATATTTGTACAAAGTATTTGTGCAAATTTGCGGTATTATTGGATGTGATAATTTTATCTGAGCGGAACGTCGTTATACAAAAAAAAATTGTATTAAAATATAGACAAAAGTTTTGCTTGTTTTCGAGTTCATCTTGACCAAAAGAATCAGATTCACTGAATTTACCAAGTATGCAACAGAACAGAAAATTCTGAATCAAATTACGGGAAAAAGTACAGGGAAATCCATTTCATCGCAAAATCCATTTTTACCGGATCATGCTACCGGATTACAAAAAATCTGATACGTCGTAATTTTTACAGTACGATATCATCCGATATAACATAATTTATGAATCATGTATAACCTGATATACTAATAAATAAATATACTGATATATCAATAAATCAGGTATAACCTGATATTTCTAAACCATATATAATCTGGTAAAATCAGATATACAGCAATTTCTACAGCACCCTAAAGTCACTGAATTATTATTATTGAGTAAATATTACTGTAAGAATTACGATATAATATTTCACGGTAAAAATTGACAACTTGGCAGTAAAATGGATTTCATGGATGGCGTATCCAAAGAGCGGGTGCTTTTTACTGTATTTTTATCCAGAATTTTTCACCGTGTTGTTTTAAAATATTGTTTAATGCAACACTCTTAGACATAAAACTCTCACTTTTGACGACTCAACAATCTTTGGGCTGCATTTCGTTAATTTTGAGAATAATTTAATCATGAAATCACATCATTTGTGACAAAAAACAAACTCCCAAATATATGACGAAAATGTTCCTTAACTCAGAATCTCATCGCAGTGTATTGCGGGAGATTGATAGTCAGAATCACGAAACTAGAAAGAAGACTGGAAGATTAAAAATAGATTGACGAAAGAAGACTGGAAGATTAAAAATAGATTGACGAAAGAAGACTGGAAGATTGAAAATAGATTGACGAAAGAAGACTGGAAGATTAAAAATAGATTGACGAAAGAAGACTAGACGGTTGAAAATAGAGAGCGATTAAAACGAAGCTAGCCGACTGGATCAAGGAGTAGGCCTCGTACCAGAAAGATCCCAGGTTTGAATCATGCATCAGGCATGTATGAAATTTATCTCTCAGTGCTATCTGTTTTTGTGTTTTGGGCATCATTGATCAATTTATGTGGTTCCTACAATGAAATATTATTACTAGGTTTTCTTTTTTTTCTTTTTGAGAAAAAATACAGAATGACGAAATATTCCTTTAATTTTGACGAAATACGTTTCCTCAGAGAAGTGAAAATAGTTGTTTCATCACTTACGAAATTGTCGCTCAGAGCATGCATTAGAAGATAATTAACGGTTGCGTCCAAAGGAGGAAGTTTCGTGACATTTGAGCATCCATTTTTTACAGGGCATTGAAAGCGAATTATTTTCACAACTGACTCTCAATGTAGTTTCAAAGTAACTTTTTGAGGCAGTGGATATTTGAGCATGATCAAACAAGACAATCAGTGGCTTTCTGGATCGAAAAAGAATGAAATTTAAGAATTTTCTCGAACGGTTAACATTTAGTTTCGATTTAAATTATGGGATTAAAGTCGTGTATAAAAATTGATATTGACTAACCGTTTTTCAATGAGCAAAATGTGAAACAAAGATATAGAATAAACTTCTCACTCCATTGTTACTTTAGTTAATCTCATTGGCGAAAATAAATTTTAAAAATAAACTATTTTCAATATGAATATTAAAAGTAAGGTTATGAAGAAATTTCCTATGGTAACCAAACAAAATGAAATTCAAATTTTATCCAATATAATTTATAATTGAATCAGTCGAACTAAATTGTGTCAATGTTATAAAATTTGTTATAGTATTTAAATTGGATAATTTTTAAGCAACCAACAATTCAAAACCAAAAATGAACGCGTACCATTCATAGGGCTTGTAGAGCGAAGCGGGCAGGTGTGTGTGTGTGAGTCACCCAGAAAAAAATTATTATTATAATGTGTTTTTCATAAAGAAAAAGGCGAATATGCTTGTTTAGGACAAACAAGTGATGTTTTCCATTGAATCTATTATAAATCAGTGACAGGAACTCAGACTAAAAATTAGGTACAATAGACCTCTGGTCGACGTGCCTTGTTCCTCGGAGCTGCCCAACCCCTAAGTCTAAGTCTAGACCAAAAATTAAGACCGGAAGTTTTTAATTAGAAAGTTGATCGAGAACTTAGGCAAAGATATCATTTAAAACAATTCACGCCAAATAGTTTAAAAATCAATGGTGTTATCCCATTAAATAAGTGGCAGAATATAGACACGGATAATTAAGTTAAAAGTTTCCGCTTCCAAAGTTTCCGCTTCCAAAATAACTTTGCTTAGTTAACTTTTCTGAAGTTAAATCCTTAAGGAAACACTTAATTCAAATCAAAGCAACTTCTTAGAATAAAACTTTACTCAAAACTAAATAATACGAGAAGATAACTAAAGCTTTACCTTTTACTTGAAAAAATTATTTTTAAAAAGTAACAAAATAAAAAAAGTTGTAAAAATAGATATTATTTAATGCGTAAAGGATATTAAAAATTCATTAAAGATAGTTTAAACTGCACCTTGATCAGATTGTGAATCAATCAAGATTAACTTAAAACATTTATTAAAATGGGTTGCTATAAATGCTTCTATCATCAATTTCCAGAAATGAAATTAGTTTTACAGTGTTGCTTTTCTAATAACTACTAACAATGAAATCACTAAAAAAGTTTCGAAATCTTAGTATTGAGTATGTAAGTCGTATTATTTTATTAAAATTATATTTGATTCCAACTTCAATAAATTTATATCATTTCAATTTATTTCGTGCAGTTTTTCAAAGTAATGACGTTTTATTTTACCATTTCTATTAGGCTAGTACTTTTTTCTAAAATTTATATCTAATAAATAATACGCCATATTTGAACGAAAATTAAAAACCAAAATAATTAGAAGGGTTTAAAAGTTGAGATATGGATTATCGTGTCTTTGACTGTTTGTTTCCAACATAAAGCAATTCTGACAAAATTAACATACAGAACACTGTAAAAATTTTCAAATCATATTATGTTAAAAAGTACCGGTATCCTGAGCGTAACATTCGCAAAATTAATTTTACAGTAAAATCCATTTTTGCCGAAACATTCTGTACCGTATACAGTCACAATTATTTAACTACAGTAATGCAGAGATTTTAAATATTACTGTAAAAATTACTATCTATCAGATTTTTTGTACCATGAAATTTTAACGTAATTTTTTACAATGTATGTTTATAATATTTCTGATAAAAATAATCATATTTCTAATTAATAAAATCAAAACATACGGTACTTAAAACATTCCTTTGAGAATTTTTCCTCGTGTTTGGTAACGGTATAACAGAAATTCCGATTTTCAAAATTATAGTTCTTATTTCCCGACATTCAGTAAAAAATACGAAACTGAAAATTAAATTTAACCGAATAAACGGTTTTTATGGCTCTAAGGTATCATAATAAAATTGCCTAATTTTACCACGTACCAAATTCTATCACATATTATAAAAACATATTTTATTGTTAATTCTACCAAAATCATCAATTCGGAAAAAATCACCGGGTATTTTGCATTTCCCAAAGAGCCGGAAACTTTACCATATTCAGAAAAACACGGTAAATTTTACCATATTCTGGTATTTTTGACCATACTTACTTTCAGTGATCTAAAAGCAAAATTATGAAATAGAAATAAAATTTGATGCTCAGACAAAAATATCTGTGAATGCTTCTTTCTTAATATGTGAAAACAAAATAAATAAACTGATATAAAAGTTGAGGTTTTGATAAAAATATTTCTGAAGATTTTTTACTAAATATCTAAAAACAAAATAATCAAATAGATTTAAAAGTCGAGATCTCCTTTTGATTCTCTTTTTATTTCTCTCCTTGCGAACAATTCCACTAAAAACCAGAACTTGAGTATCTATCAATTTTTTTTACAAAATAAGGAATTGTCATTTATTTTTTAGAATTTTTCACCTTACAAAAGAAACAAGAGTTTTATATTTTTCTTAGATATTTTCAACCACCACCCGATATAAAAAACCGCATTTTAAAAACAAATTTGACCAGAACTTCGCCTGCAGGTAAAACTTCGCCAATAAAGCACCAAATCAATAACATTCCAAACTTTACTTTTATTGCCAGGGAAAAATTCCGTAAAAAAAGGCAATGAAGCATTTCTAAATTGTTGCTTTTATGTTATTTTTGTAATTTTCCATGATTAGTCAAATATCTTACGACTTAGTTAGATAAAAAAGCTGTCAGATATTCATTTCATAAATACATTCATGTTTTTAAGTTTTACTGAGATAATATTTAATTTTTTTGAATAAAAAATGACAACACTTCAATCTTATTTCAATTTCAAAAAAAAAATTATAATTTATATATTTAATTTATATAATTTATATATATATATATATATATATATATATATATATATATATATATATATATATATAAGAATATTAAGGAATATTAAGGAATATTTTTAGAAATAGAATTTAGGAATTAAAGGAATATTTTTTTATGAAAAGTTAAGAAAATCCATAGATTTTCTCTAGTCTAAATGACGTCTGGTTTTTTAACAATTCAAGATCCCTAAATTTTCCCGTTCGAGTGATATTCTATTAAATTAAGAACATTCTTACAATTTTATTCTTTTTTATGGCCTATAAAAAAAGTTTTCAACCAATTCTTCCGGCAGCTATGTTGATATAACGGAAAAAATAGCATATGATGTTGAAATTTAACACACCTTTAAACTTTATAAAAACGCCAAAGTTAGAATGATTTACTGCCTTATATCCTTAGAAAACATAATACAATGATTTCCTCATATTAGAACATTAAAAGATTTTTTTCTGTCTTTCATTCTAGTGTTATCTAATATTTTTTACAGATAAACATAAAAAACGAACGAGAAAAAACTGGTGAACCGTTATGTCTAACAGAATTACATAAATTAAGTAATACAATAAAGTTATTAAGTACTTTAACGTATTAATAGTGATGTAGTTATATTGAAAAATGTTTATAATATTATTTGAAGCATGAAGTAATAAGTTTTTTTGTAAGTATCCGTAATAATCACACCGTTAAAAATATAATTATGGAATTAATTAAAGTACGAAATGTATCATCCATAACATCAATTTTATTGTAAAATCTATTTTTACAGTAAAATATTATGCCATAATTCTTACAGCAGTATTTATTTAATTAGAATGATTCAGGGATTTTACGCTAATTATTACTGTAAAAAATACAGTATATTAGATTTTTGTTCCATATCATGTTCCGAATAAAATTTAATCCCAAGTAAAAGGGGCAGATACTGTTTAAAGTAATTTGATTCTGAATTTTAAACAGTGCACTGTTGCTATTAATTTTTTCATCCCTTATAACAAAGTTATTAAGTACTTTAACTTATTAGTACTACTGTGCTCAGATTAAAAAATGTTTTTAATATTATTTGAAGTATGGAATAATAAGGTTTTTTGAAAGTATTATGCAAAATGTTCCATAATGATAGCACTGTAATAAATTCTGTATCAAATTACGGGGTGCATCATCCGTAGAATCTACTGAACAGTAAAATCCATTTTTACTGCAAAATATTATACCGTTGTTTTTACAGTAATATTTATTTAATTAAAGTGATTCAAAAATTACGGTACATCAGTTTCTTTGTTCCATAACATATTCTTGTAAAAATGGATTGTACAGTAGAAAGTACCAGCACCCAGGTAAATTTTCTGTGTTTTTTACAATTTACTTTCACTTTTAATTCGCGAATTCTTTTAAACAGTTAAAATGTAGTACATTCATTAAAGATAGCAAATTAATATTTAGACGACAAAAAAAGTAAATACGCTTCCAAAATCTAACTCATCACTATGCGTCACAATCTGTTCAATTTCCGGGGAAAACAATGAGATATTAAAAGACGAATATTAGAAACACCTCAAAGTTTAATTTGGCAATATATTTGATTTTGATGCTTCTCCTGAACTATATTTCGATTTAAAATTTTCATGAAATCGAAAGAACCTGTAGGGGAGAGGGGGGGACTTGGGAACAGGGGCACATGTGAACATGGTATGTTTTACCAATATGATTTGAAACAAAAAATCTTGAAAAATTTTCAATTGATGGCAGTACTAGTCCTACCTCTCTGCGAAACTCTCAGTACAATGAGACATTTTGTTGTTCTATTCTGACAATTTCTTTGTATCAGTTGGTGTTGTATATATTATAATCACTAGCTTCTTCAAGTGAAAGCATAGTATAAGTCAACTAATAAACTGAAATTAACTATTGCAGACCATTATATGAACATTCAGGTAAGTTTATGACAATTAATTTTTTTTTTACTCAATTAAAAGTTCTTTATTTTTCAAGTAAGGTTTAAGAAGAATGATGGGGCACTTGTGAACAAATCATCTGGGGCAGATGTGAACAGTTCACATGTGCCCCTACATAGTATTAAGATTATTATCCTCATGATATTATAAGTTTAAAAAATATGTATGCATTTAAAATTATTATTATTTAATTTTCCATAATTAATTTATTATTTTTTTCTTTAAAAAAAATTTTTTTTTTATTAAATGGTTGATCGCGCATCATGCATATTAACTGATACACCTGAGAAAGATAGAATTGCTAAACTACAGGTGAAAAGATAGAAAAATGAAAAAAAAGCATGAAAGAGTATCAGAGAGGAAAGAAAAAGGCCCATTACAACTCCTGAGGAACATGAAGTTGCGAAAAACCCAACAGTGAAAAAATTATTGTACAGCTGAAAAATTATTTTCTTATTGACAGTACTGTTGTACAGTTTAAATTCGCATAGTAAGCTACAACCCCTTCAGTATAATACGTATCTATATCTGTCATATTAAAGATTTTTTCCCCTTGAAATATGATGATTGCTTTGCGTTTTTAATCCTGTTCATATGTGCCCCAGGCATGTTCACATGTGCCCCCAATAGGGGCACATGTGAACAATTGAAGTCATTTTTTTAAAATATCATAAAGTAAAAAAATATTTTATTAAAAAATCTCAAAAAATTCCATAAGACGAAGAAAAGACAACTTAAACATATGAACTTCTTTACTGTGAGAAATTTATGATATTTTATGAAAAATGAAGAAATAAAAAAAATTGTTCACATGTGCCCCCCTCTCCCCTATACGATTTTTTTAATTCGCACTATGAGATACTTTACTACGATTGCAGCTCTTTTGCATAACATTTTGGTTCAACGTGCATCAAGCGTTGTAAGAACGTAAAATATTTTTAAACTAGTAACGCAATAATTAATCATGCAGTTGGTATAATTTACACCCTCACAATAAAAATGTTCAATGCGCAAAAAAAAGCAACTAACTCATTGAATTTTGACTTTTTTGCCAAAAATATTCCAGAGCTCTACTACTCCGGTATTTTAAGAGTCAAAAATCTAAATCTTTCAAATTAGGCATGTTTATTCAGAGAAAAGTGAGATTTTGTGTATGATTTCGTAACTTAAAATGTATTTTTTTTTATTTATTTCCAATGGCAGATTATAGACAATAACAGCATGCATAAACATGGAATAAAAATAAGAACAGAAACAAAAGATGCTGCAACAGAGTCTATTAATCACAACATGTCTCCAGCTTCCCAATAGCGTTCAGTGATAGAATACCTGAAAAATGCAGAGCAGCGGAGGTGCGTGGAGTCCATGTCACCAGATCTGCAAAGAGGGCATACCGGGGAAGAAACGATACCAAATCTAGACAAATGTTTCCGCAGACAGTCATGACCGGTGGCCAAGCGGAATTCAGCCACCGCTCTTCGTCTTGGGCCATTTCGCAAATTTAGGATGGTAGCCCTCCAAGACTTAATAGAAGTACGGTCTATAAATTCTTCATGAGCACTGGTCTTAAAGGTCCTCTTGATAAGCTGTTTGATGGAACAGAAGGGCATATTGTGCGCAGAAGTCTGAATAATTAAGGCCCCTTTTTTGCTAAGTAGTCTGCATTTTCATTAACCGTAAATTCGCAATGGACAGGAACCCACTGGAGAACAATGGTTTTAAGGAATGCTAGGTATTTAGTAAGTTGGAAGCGGCAATCTAAAATGTCTCAAGTTAAAGGATAATTTAAGGATGCAATGGCAAGCAAAGCAGCTCTTGTGTCACATAGGACAACAGCTTTTTTAAAAAGATCGATATGACACTGTAACTGGACTACAGCTATTCGGATTGCAGCTATCTCTCCATCAAAAGCAGATCCCTGTCTCACAGGGGCATAAAAGGAAAAAGCCTCGGAGAAAACTCCGGCACCAGCAAAAGGACTGTCTGGTAGGAGGGATCCGTCGGTGTAGATCCGAAGCGCACTCTGACTCAGAGCAGTAAGAGCTCAATACTTCATAAGTCAAGACTTTCAAAATAGCGGGATCCATATTGCGTTTATTTACACTTTGACATAAATCCAAATTAGTTTGGAAATGCTTCAAATTTACAAATTAATTTTGATTTATGTCAAAGTTTAAATAATCGCAATATGGATCCCGCTAATATCAGAATAATTAAAATATTGATAGGCTAATTAATTAGTATATTTAAGGGTAGGGTTTCGAAACATTAAGATTGAAACCTAATAAGTGGAAAATCTCATCATTAAATTAAAAAATTAGTGAAATTGATAGCTTTTTTATTTTGCGAATGATATTTTGATATATTTTTCTTCTTCTTTTTGTATAAACTATCATTAAATAAAACTAATGGATATAATCGGAGAAATGATAATGAAGTTTCTGGTTTACAATCCCATAATTAAAAAAAAATAAAAACATGCTTCTGATATTAAAAATTAAAATATACAGTATTTAAAACATTTATTTGGTAATTTTTTTCTGTTCATATGGGAACGGTTTTCTGGAAGTTTTCCAAAAATAGAGTTTTTATTACCACACATTTAGTGAAAATTACAAAACTGAAAAGTAAATTGAACCGAATAAATTATTTTTATGCTATATTCTAAGATATCATAGTAAAATTTTTAAAAAAATCAACAATTACCAAATTTTATCGCGTAATATCAAACCATATTTCATAATCAATTTTATCTAAGCGTTTTAGGGAAAATTACCGATCTTTTTGGTGTCCCCATAGAGCCAGAAACGCTGCGAATTTTACCGAATTCTAATACTTTTGACCATACTTTTTTCTCTCTGCATATATGTATGCATATTCAGTAATGTTTAACTACAAAAATGTAAATGAAAATACTTAAAAATGTATAATTTTATCTTTATTCAATTTCAAAACCTTTCCAACGTATAAGATGTTTCGTAAAGACTGCCCTTATTACATATCTTTTAAACCCTTATCCAAAACAATTCTTACTTATTAAAAAAGTATGCACATTGGGAGTCATAAAATAACATTCAAGCATGGATAAAATAAAAACGTGATTGAAATCTGACAAATCGCAATGAAGGAAGGCGAGTATAGAAAACATTAAATCATGTTTGGTTGCAGGTTGAAGCATGATGGTATTGCAATAATCGTTTTTTAACTTTTCTCTGTATCCTTTCGTTATCAAACATGTTTTGATCTTCGTACACCTGACTTCTGTCAACTGAATAAGTCAGTTTACGGTTATATGGTTTTATGGTTATATGGTTTTTTACTTTCCATCTCTTTAATAAGTAAACTATTTTGCCTTAAATATTTAAAAAAGGATTCTAAAATTATATATGGATTGTTTTTTTTCTTTCATATCTTGTTGATTTTTCGAATAAAAGTTGTGAGTTTGCAACGGAAAGAATTTACAATTTTCAAAAAATATAAATCAAATATTTTTGAAAAAAAAATATCTTATTGCACCAAGGCAAGGTTTGTGTAAGTTAGATCTATCGCTTTTAATATTCATTATAGTTAGCTAAACTATTTATAACTTTGCAACTAAATTGTCAACTGAATAAGTCAGATTATGGTTGTATGGTTTTGGTTATATGGTTTTTTACTTTCCTTCTCTTTAATAATTAAACTATTTTGCCTTAAATATTTAAAAAAGGATTCTAAGAATATATATGGATTGTTTATTTTTCATATCTTGATGATTTTTTGAATAAAAGTTGTGAGTTCGCAACGGAAAGAATTTCCAATTTTCAAAAAATGTAAATCAAATATTTTTGAAAAAAAAATATCTTATTGCACCAAGGCAAGGTTTGTGTAAGTTAGATCTATCGCTTTTAATATTCATTATAGTTAGCTAAACTATTTATAACTTTGCAACTAAATTGTCAACTGAATAAGTCAGATTATGGTTGTATGGTTTTGGTTATATGGTTTTTTACTTTCCTTCTCTTTAATAATTAAACTATTTTGCCTTAAATATTTAAAAAAGGATTCTAAGAATATATATGGATTGTTTATTTTTCATATCTTGATGATTTTTTGAATAAAAGTTGTGAGTTCGCAACGGAAAGAATTTCCAATTTTCAAAAAATGTAAATCAAATATTTTTGATAAAAAAAATATCTTATTGCACCAAGGCAAGGTTTGTGTAAGTTAGATCTATCGCTTTTAATATTCATTATAGTTAGCTAAACTATTTATAACTTTGCAACTAAATTGTCAACTGAATAAGTCAGATTATGGTTGTATGGTTTTGGTTATATGGTTTTTTACTTTCCTTCTCTTTAATAATTAAACTATTTTGCCTTAAATATTTAAAAAAGGATTCTAAAAATATATATGGATTGTTTATTTTTCATATCTTGATGATTTTTCGAATAAAAGTTGTGAGTTCGCAACGGAAAGAATTTCCAATTTTCAAAAAATGTAAATCAAATATTTTTGAAAAAAAAATATCTTATTGCACCAAGGCAAGGTTTGTGTAAGTTAGATCTATCGCTTTTAATATTCATTATAGTTAGCTAAACTATTTATAACTTTGCAACTAAATTGTCAACTGAATAAGTCAGATTATGGTTGTATGGTTTTGGTTATATGGTTTTTTACTTTCCTTCTCTTTAATAATTAAACTATTTTGCCTTAAATATTTAAAAAAGGATTCTAAGAATATATATGGATTGTTTATTTTTCATATCTTGATGATTTTTTGAATAAAAGTTGTGAGTTTGCAACGGAAAGAATTTCCAATTTTCAAAAAATGTAAATCAAATATTTTTGAAAAAAAAATATCTTATTGCACCAAGGCAAGGTTTGTGTAAGTTAGATCTATCGCTTTTAATATTCATTATAGTTAGCTAAACTATTTATAACTTTGCAACTAAATTGTCAACTGAATAAGTCAGATTATGGTTGTATGGTTTTGGTTATATGGTTTTTTACTTTCCTTCTCTTTAATAATTAAACTATTTTGCCTTAAATATTTAAAAAAGGATTCTAAAAATATATATGGATTGTTTATTTTTCATATCTTGATGATTTTTCGAATAAAAGTTGTGAGTTCGCAACGGAAAGAATTTCCAATTTTCAAAAAATGTAAATCAAATATTTTTGAAAAAAAAATATCTTATTGCACCAAGGCAAGGTTTGTGTAAGTTAGATCTATCGCTTTTAATATTCATTATAGTTAGCTAAACTATTTATAACTTTGCAACTAAATTGTCAACTGAATAAGTCAGATTATGGTTGTATGGTTTTGGTTATATGGTTTTTTACTTTCCATCTCTTTAATAATTAAACTATTTTGCCTTAAATATTTAAAAAAGGATTCTAAAAATATATATGGATTGTTTATTTTTCATATCTTGATGATTTTTCGAATAAAAGTTGTGAGTTTGCAACGGAAAGAATTTCCAATTTTCAAAAAATGTAAATCAAATATTTTTGAAAAAAAAATATCTTATTGCACCAAGGCAAGGTTTGTGTAAGTTAGATCTATCGCTTTTAATATTCATTATAGTTAGCTAAACTATTTATAACTTTGCAACTAAATTGTCAACTGAATAAGTCAGATTATGGTTGTATGGTTTTGGTTATATGGTTTTTTACTTTCCTTCTCTTTAATAATTAAACTATTTTGCCTTAAATATTTAAAAAAGGATTCTAAAAATATATATGGATTGTTTATTTTTCATATCTTGATGATTTTTCGAATAAAAGTTGTGAGTTCGCAACGGAAAGAATTTCCAATTTTCAAAAAATGTAAATCAAATATTTTTGGACAAAAAAAATCTTATTGCACCAAGACAAGGTTTATGTTAGTTAAATCTATCACCTTTAATATTCATTATAGTTAGCTAAACAATTTATAACTTTGCTTATAAATTATTCATTGAATTTCATCAAATGTGACAAATTAGATATTCGTAAAACTTCGTCAAAATAATTGTAAACTTGAATAGTTTCGTAACTGGAGAGAAATGTAAACTCAAAGTTTAATCATAATGCTAAATACATACTTTTATTCAGCTCACCTAACAGTTTCAGAATTTAAATATTTACTTAAAGCACCCCAGAAAAGAAATATATTAAAGCCTCTCACTGGCTTAAATTTTTTCGACGCATATTTGCATCATAATTCTGTAAACAACTTTGGAAATACATGATAGATATTTCTTTTCAAATATTGAAATTCTTTTGTGGTTGGAAAGAAATATTTAAATTACTTCTCTAAAACTAAGTTTTGATCCTAAACAGACGCATAAAATACTAAGAAGGTGAAGATTTATAAAAGTTAAATTAAATAGTTATTGTATTTCTCAAATAGGGAGAAGAATAACTTTCTCTGCAGAAAAATAAAACAATTTCTGCTGACAGGTTTAAACTCTATAGTTTCCTAACTTTTATTCCTTAACTATTCGCAATGGCTGTATTATAACTATTACTCATAATAAAACTATTTTCTATTCAAATAGCACGTCAGCAAATCAGATTTAATTTATATTTTAAATCCTGTTAAAACTATTATGGAAATACGTAAATCAATCTTAAGCAAACAACTGACCTGAAAATCAACTTTCTGTAAATCTAATTTACAGAAAGTAGATTTTCAGAAATTATTTAATAAGTTTACAATGCGAAATAGTTTAAATTATTCAATTCTATTTTAAATCATACTTACATATTATCATATCTTAAAAATGATAAGTGTTTGCAGAATTATGAATAAGGGTGATTCTCACAAAGCATGACTATTCGGACCAAAAAATTTCTTGAAATTTAAAGTCTTCAAAATAATCTAAAGCTTTTTTTGTATACTTCTTTTGCTACACTTAATAATATCTTGTAGGCAGCTGTGTAGTTTATTGACATTTGATCGAGAAAAAAAAAATAAAATAGAAATTCATCAAATCTTGAATGCCAGGAAAATGACATAGTACATTAGAAGTTTAAAAAACAGTCATTTTAAGTTAATAGTAAGTAACTCAACTTAAGCCTTTATGTTAGATGGACCATAAATTGCTTAAATTAGTTCTTTTTATCCACTGTAGAAAGAAACAAAAATTTTTTCGTTGCTGATATGTACAGAATAAAATTGTGCATCATAATCAATCATTAAATAAATAAATAACTTTGATTACATCCAAGCATATTACAATCATTCATAAACTTGGTATTAGGTTAATATTTGCTTTCCCTCTTTACAGTATTAACAATTAAAAAGAATTTCTTGTAACACTTCAATGTCCTGACATTCATAAGCCAGGAAAATGACAGCCTGGATAATGACAAATTCGCCATTTTATAGCATATAACTTTACTTTAATTTAATATTTTGGCCGAAGGCGTTTATATTCTGCAGAAAACAACAGTATTTCTTAAAATAACTCAGATAAATCTTTGTAGTTTTTGTTATTAATGATTTCAAGTAGCCAGGAAAATGACAGCATAAAAAATCACCTTGAGAAAATTTTTGAAACAGATTTTGAGCCAGAAAATTGGTTCTTTATTCATGCAACAAGACATGTTCAGATAAGAGGGTATCTAATCAATCTATTAACATAAGATATTGATTCCTGGTGCTATCTATTTTAGTTATAAATCACTAAATAAAAGTAGCCGGGAAAATGACAGATTTTCATGGGACAAACAAATTATTGACAGAAAAAATTATTTTAAACGAAGTTCTAGTAAAAATAGCCTCTGCCTAGATTCTAGAAATGCTTACATAGGATAAGGTAAGAAAAAGTAGATTTTGAAAAATGTATGGGAAGTTTTGAAGCTAGTTATTATTGGAAATATTGTTTGGGACATGCCAGGAAAGTGACATTTTGATATTCAATTAAATTTTTTAAGTATACAAAGCAGTCAATGCTAGTGCAAAGTCATTTTAAAATGCTAACAGCAATGCTATTTATTACTTTTTTTTTAAAAAAAAAAAAGTTCTTTTAGTATTATAATATTAGATCTTGGAGCAAGGGACAGTGAATTGTCATGTTTCGTGAGAATCACCCATAAACCAGTTGCCCTAGAATCACGCTATTATTTTGCTTTTCATTTAAAACAACTTCTATTAGCTCCATTGTAAAAAACGACAGAGAAATTAAACTTCAGAAAACGCATCAGTTACGAAAATAATCACTGACTCTTAATGGTTAAATTAGCACGTACTGAGGAATATTAACCACTATTTATGCGAAAAAGTTTAAATTAAATATACCATGTTTCTACACTGAGAAAAAAAGTCTGGTTAAAACTACCTGAATATGGTAACATTTCGTGTTTCTTGCTTCAACAAAAAGCTCAGAAATTTTTACCGTAGCGCTTTGGCAATGATTTTACTAAAATTAGCAATAAAATATGGTTTTATAATACGTGATTAAAGTTTTGTAAAAAAGGTAAAATTTCGCAATTTTAATATGATGTTTAAGAGCATGGCATAGAAACTACTGTTGTCGTCGTCGACCATTAAGGTAGAGGGGGTGCGATTGTTATCGTTTTCTAGTGGTGCCATCTATGGCTAAGAATTCAACTTCTGCCACACCCGTTCATAGGAGGAACCATTCATACATCCATTCATTCATCCACAGATCGTAATTTTAACCTGAACCCAAGAATAATCAATCTCCAATTAAGAAACCCCATAGGTGTTGTTTTTTAAATGGGAGATGGAGGACTTTGTGACCCGAAAGACTTAATGTGTACCAGTCACCATTTACAACATGGGGAGTCTTCGGCCGGCTGGATTCGATCACCCGTTCTCATAAACATGAGTCCAGCACCCTGCCAACCCGGTTATCCGGTCATAGAAACTATAAATTTGGTAAAATTTACTTTTAAACTTTGTATTTTTTACTAACTGTGTGATGATGAGAGCTATAATTTTGAAAACCAAAATGTCCGGTAAACCGTTACTATATGAAGAGAAAAATTACCAAATGAATGGTTTAAATACCGTATATTTTGGCTTTTATTTGGGGAATTATGGTTTGTTTGTTTTTTACCAAAATTGTTATTACCGTGCAGTAAGATAATTTTACCGGAATTTTATTTTGCATGATATTTATGCGTGAGCACCAAAAAAAACGGGCCACCCGGAATAACTTTTGATCTCATGATTGGACCTTCACGTTCTAGGACTCTATCTTAATGGTTCGAGGGGGTGACCACAAATATGCTAATTAATTAATGCAGACCATATTTTTTAAGTTACGAAATCAGACCCAAAAACGCACTTTCTTTGAATAAACATACTTTTTTCGACGGATTATGATTTTTGATCCCCAAAATATAGGGAGCAGCTGCAATCTGGAGAATATGGTCTAAGTAAATTGATCAGCTGGGTGGACTAAAGTCTTAACCCCTTGATGTTAATTTTACTTTTAGCATTTTTATTATTCATTTTTAAAAAAAAAATTAAATTAAGGTGGATTCCTAGAACGTGAAGATCCAATCATTAGAACAAAAGTTATTTAGGGTTGTCCTTTTTTTGTGCACTTTACGTTATTTAATTTGATTGGAACTGAGTTAAACAAAATTGTTAAGATAATTTTTGTTTCATATCTCGATTTCATTACATATAATCTATTTCCTACTTTCGTTGAACAAAGTTGCTTTATTTTAAAAATATTCATAACTAGTAAGCTTTTAAAGAAACAATGAAAATATAATCACCCATTAAATATTTGCTTCAAATCCTTCAACTTTTGTCTATTATACAAATCGTAATTATAATTTTAAAATACTTAAATTTTGTATTTTTAAATTTTGTAAATTAGTAATAAATTGAACTCATTTTCTTTTTATAAATTTGAAACTCTTAATTTAATAGCTACGTATTTTTTTTTGCCACTCTTGTTCAAATATAGTCAGTTTTTTTTCAACATGCTGGTTTTAATTTAAAAACAATTTAAGAATTGAACATGAAATTTTTACAAACAAAAATGCATTTATAAATAAGAGAAGAACAGAAATTTGAAATTTTTTAAAACAAGTATACTTTATTTTTTATTTCTCATTTATCATACTTGTGCGTTTTTATGTGACGTGACTGCGTATTTTTTGGAATAAAATAGCATCTAAGTATGAACTGTCTAAAATATTTGTTAAATTTACAGAAAAAAAATACTGCCAGCTAGTGCACCAGTATAAAATCGTTTATTTCACACAAAAAATACTGTTATTTAAAAACGGCTCCTTGCCTTTGAAACAGATAAGTACTGTTATTTTAACGAACAAACTCCATTATTTTGAGAAAAAAATCTCCATTTTATTCATACGATATTCCAAACCTTAAAATAATTTCTGAAAAGTAAGAGCTAGTACAGAAAATAATCGCAAAATGATTTGAAAAAAAATAGCGCTATCTTACGGTATGCAAAACTGTACGGACGAAACTGGAAATTGAATTGACAATTTTAATCCGTTTATGATTAAGAGAAAAATTATTTCATGAAAAAACAGCTTTTAGCCAATATACGGAGAGAGTCTGTAAAAAAAATTGGGAATTTTTTGCAGCGCACAGTAACGATTACAAACAGAAAAAGTCTGCATTTATCTTTAAACAGTTTTTTTTCTGCAAAAAAAAATTTTTTTTTGTAGAATTTACATTTATTTTTTAAAGTGTAATACTTATAATGTGAGTTTCATTTTACAAAAAACCACTTTATTATAGAACAAAAAAAATTCAAAATAAACATATTGTAAATTTATTAAAATTCCATTTATATAAATAACCAAAAATTAATCTTAATGCATCATTAGAAACAATGCATCCTAGCATATTATAATAGCTAAATGATTTTCAAACCTCAAATGATTCTTATCTCATAATAAATTAACTATCTTCAGATAATAAATAATTTATAAAAGAAATACTACTTTAGTTGTTATAATTAACTTTTCTGTGCATAAACAATTGTTCTTTGGGGGTATTAACAAAAGAATTTCCTTTTTTCTTTCTATTTATCCATTGTTTCACAAGATAGGCATGAAGCTTTATTGAAGAAAAAAAAGTTGCAATCAATATTCTGTTGCATGACAGCGTTTGGCATTAAACTAGGTTTAGAAAAAATTATCAAAACATAACAATTCTTTAACCTGTTCTCCTGAGGTTTAGAAACTGATTAAACATTCTTTTTCCAAACGTTTTGTCACTTTTTACTCTAAGGTTAGGATGTCGATAATTTTCGAACATAAATTTTTTAATAAGCAAAAAGGAATGTTCCTTGATGCATAAGGTATTTTGTTTTTTAATAAATATTTTTGGTATGAATACATTAAATCTTTTCTAAAACGACAAACATATTTGGTTAAAAAAAAAATAATGCTTATCGCGACAAAAACTTCAGAAATAAAATTCTTCAGTGTTTTTATCGTTCATTACTCATTTTATGGCACAACAATCTTTGAAAGATTAGGTCTCATGTGTGCTCTAAAAATATTATATCAAGTAAAAGTTCTGAAGCTTATAATGCATAGAATGTAATCATTTAGAAATATTAGAGAGCGTACGGTATATAAAATTTAAGGAATATTATGATGATATTTTTTAACTTGTGATGATATGACAAAATATTATAATATATGAAATATTATAATATATCATAATATATGGAAAAAATATTATAACAAATGAAATATTATGATAATTTGGATTTTACGATACATAGAATGCATGAAATACTATTATAATATTCTAAAAATATAATGGAACTTGAGATGCATGAAATATTATGATAATTTTAAGGAAATTTTATGGGAGAAACAAAGAAAAAGTTATTCATCTAGATATTAATCGTAATTGAGGAAACTTGTTAGTTGCTTTGTTTTTATTTAAAAAAGAACTTAAATCAGAGGGTTTTTTTATTTTATAGCCGGCGTTGAGCAGTCGATCCAATTCTGAGATTACGGTTACCAGTGTTCAACACCGTAGCCTTGTAATTTTAAACCCAACCCAGAATACAAGGGAGCTCTTGGATCAAGCATTGGCACAAACTAGCCTTCGTGAAGGACTTTTTGATGGAACTCATCTGCATTTGCGGTACGTGGATAGGAAAACCAAGTTAACCTCCCACGGTTTGTGTGATGGCAAGGGGAATCGAACCCATGATCCGTCTACCACTAAGGATTTTTACATCAGCACTGTGGTCTGTGTGAGTTGGTGACAGAGTTCATATTAACCAGACTCCGCTGGGATTCAAACTTCGTTCACCTCATTAGAAAGCGAACGCTTCTAAATGTCAAATGTTCTCCTGAGCCAAAGTGTAAAATGGTCAGAAATCATTAGTTATTACTTAAATTAAAAAGCCATTTTTAATCGAGTATTATGATCAAAGCTGATTCCTTTTGGTATCAGAAAAAAAATGCAAAGCATTATTAAAAGCGAAAATAATTTTAAATCGGTCTATAATAGTGTTCCAATTTGCTGTTGTATTGTATTGTGTTTTCAATGTATCAGAAAAATTACATATAAGTATGATAAATATATAAAGGTGTAGCCTTTGACGCAGAATTTTTATTAAACATACTTTTCATGCTTTTTTTTCATTATTTTGTAATAATTTAGGTCAAAATAAGTAAAGACTATTATATTTAGCATTTTAATAATTTATGCTTATGAAACACAGCATGAAGCGTTAACACATGAAATATAAAATCCTCTAAACACGGCTAACTTTTCTGGTTCCAATGAGCTGCACAATCGGTCTTGCCGATGAGCAGACCTAGTGCGTTCTCCGGAGATGGTATCCACTCTTCTAGGACCACCACACACAATGGGTGAGATACCGTTGGTCATGTTAATTTGAACGTCTAGTTTCTGCCGCACTAGATGGCAGCACCGGGACTCTATTTGGATGCTAAAGTGCACTAGGAATTTAATTTTGCCGGAAATGCCACTAGCCAATAAGACACTCCAGGGATGCTTTACATGCCGCATAATCATACGACATGGCCGCTGAGGATTTTCTGCATCCCGAAAATCCGGTGTCTGGACCGGGGATGGAACCCGCAGACTTGAGCTCAGAAGGCAGACGACAGACCAACTGAGGCCACCCAGCCACACACGGCTAACTTTCAAACAATAATTTTCCAAGTTTGCACTTACTTGCAGTCATTTTGATCTAAGAGAAGCATTTATTCATCCTTGAAATTTATTTAATGTAAAAAATCTATTATTGATACATTTTGAATATGAATGAAAAAAGAATTTCTATCTTTTTTTGGATTTTACATTTTAGAACAAAAAATGACAGAATATATTTTTGTTAGCAATTAAAGTACCAGAAAAAAATACATAAAAGGAAAACCGGTGTCCCATCTACGATAAAGGGTTACTAAACTAGAACTACATACAGGAACTTAAAATAATCTAGTGTTGATTATGAATTGAACTTGAAATTCTGACTACAGAACTCAAAAAACTTTAAGCAAAGGAACTTGATTTTGACGAAATTATTTTGGAAATTCGTGAAAATCTATAAAGTTGCTGAAGGTAACGTGTGACGAAACGAAATGCAAAACTAGAGAATTCAAATGAAGAAGATTCTTAGTTATCAGCGTTAGGAAATAAAACAGCGGCAAAAGCTGCTAATGTAACACATTTTTAAAAACCGTTTTTTAACGACCTGGCAGAAAAATTATCTTATGTCATGTTAAGCCAACCATAACATGCGTTTACACACAAACATTTACCCGACCACAAAATGTCCCTTGGAATCCTCCTTCCCTAAGCTTTTCAGTTTTCTACATCTATTACCTACGTAGTCATATAAAAGAGATTTAATTAATTGTTAGATTCAAAATTCGAGAAAATGATTTTACTGTGGAGCTCAATTCGTTCGAAAAATTGTGCTCTTAAAGTTGTTCAACGCACTATTAAATTCCGGTTTGGTGAAAATAAGCTTCGCATAATTATTTCTATTTAACTATTGGGCTCAATTTGTAACTGAATTTCTTTTCAAAGAAAGAAACCGTTCTGCCTTACGCTAAGCTATGAGAAAAAATTGTTCACACTATTTTGCCCTGCTAGGTCAATCGTGTTTAAAGGAATCAAAGTTTAAAGGAGTCATATTAAACCCTAAATAACTAAATATTCTTTCAATACATTGTTTACATGCAATTTGTCAAAGTCGAGATATTACTGTGACATTTTAACGCTTTCGAAAATTGTAAAAATTGCATTTTATTACTTTTCTGTATTTTAATAAAAATGTAAGAACTTTTCTCTTAAGCTGTACTAACTTGTTTGGCTTAAGTAAAGTAAAGATAAAAACAACACACGTTTCATTCATAGTTTATAAATCGAATAATTAGTTACAGATTAACACTGACTTATTGTTCGGCTTTGAATAGAACTCCTCCAGATTAAAAGTCTGGTGCTGTCTGCTGTTATGGCAACAAGCGAGAGCACATTTCTAATGGGAGTGCAATGGAAGAAGGAAGGTGTTTGGTTTACTCTCGCCAACCTATTTTATATTTTATAACCGTCGTTTAACAGCTGACCCAGTTTTTGGGCTTACGACTACTAATGTTCAACTCCATATCCTTGTTATTTTATCTCCATTTGATCCAAATATCATCCAAATATCTCCATTTGAACCCAATCCAGAAGAGAAAGGAATTCCTGGATCAAGTATCGCAAGAAATTTTGCCTTCGTGAAGGACTTCTTGATGGAACTAACCAGCATTTGCGTTACATGGAGAGGAAGACCACGAGAACCTCCCAAGGTTAGCCTGATGGCAAAGGGACTCTAACCCATAATCCGCTTACCACTGAGAATATTTCACATCAGCACTGTGGTCGGCGTAAGCCTGATGCGGATTCGTATCGACCAGCCATCGCTGGGATTCGAACCCGGTTTACCTCATTGAAGGCGAATGATCTATACCTTGAGCCATCGCGGCTCTCTCGCCAACCTATGCCAAGATTAAGATAAAACTATTCACCCCTCACCACCTATTCGAAGTGACTTTGATGTCTAGGGGTAAAATGTAATATTATATTTGTTGATGCTATTTTCTTGTCAAGAAGATTCTCTTTCCCAAAATTCTGCAGCTGATCGCGAATCCCTTGTTATTGTGTTTTCAGTCACCGCGTAAATTAGTACTACCGCTAAATTTAATCGTTCCTTATTTTCATAGTTTGATCCTTTTTGTTCGGTCCTTTATAATTATTGCTGTTCAGTTTTTTGAGGAGAATCAAATCTGGATTACACACATTTATATTCAATATTTTTTTTCAACAGAAATAATTGCCTATATATCTTTCCTTGTTCCCTAATTTTTCAATGTTCTAAATTTCAAACACGACGAGAAAACAATTTTCATAACAAAACAGAACACCAGATTTACTCTAACGGCCTGTTTAGACGATCCAATTTCTTGGACAGAGATTGATTGAAACTTGTTTTGCTTTGAGCTTTGATCGTGTAAACAATCATCCAAGAACTTGGTCCAACTTCTTGTATGATAGTAGAGCATGTTCTACTTTCCATCCAAGTTTTTTCTCCCTTAACCAATCAGCGTCTTAGGTTTTGTGACGTCAACAATCAGGCAGCAAATTATGTCATCTTCTTGTCTGTTTTCATATATTTTAGTCCAAATAAAATGATCTGTTGCGGTTTATTTGTGTTATTATGATTTTATTTGAATTTATTTAGTAATTTTAAACTTATGTAAGTATTATTTAATAATGTTGAATATGAACAATGCGCATGCGCAAGTTTTTCTTTCAACGAATCAGCGACATTCAAGAACTTGGATAGTGTCAACGAATCATCCAATTTCTTGGACAGAGAAATCCGTCCAATTTCTCGGATTCAAGAAAATGGACCGTGTAAACAGGCCTTAACCTGACCTGCAGATCAATCATCAAAGACATTATCAAAACAACTTTGGAAGATACATTAAACCCACTGTAAATTTTTACTAACTCTGGCGGTCCAACTACCGTATGGATCAGCGTTTCCATTTCATCTGAGTCAACTCCAATTTTCTCGCTTTAATTACCTCATCACCGGAGACTCTGGTTCGGCGATTTTGATTCTCAGCCAGGATGACTATCCTTTAAACTGGACTTTTAGTGACTTTAAAAAATTTTTAAATCTCATGGTGTTCTTAGGTTGGATTTGAACTGTCCTCGTCATCCACACCATTTTAATCCACTTTTACTATTTCAACACTATTTTTGGTGATTTTACTATTTGTAACTCGTTTAATTGTTTCCTTAATAGGCAATTTGCCCTATGATTAGTTTTTAAATTTTATGCCATTTGATTGCCTCAATATAAGGGTCTGTTGACCTAGAATGGCAATTTATATTTTATTTTGCTTCTAATATTGCTGGTGTTTTAAATTTATTGTGCTTTTAATCCATATTTTAGGGTCGGTTGATCTGGACTTTTCATGACATACATGCCAGATATATTTGTCATGTTTTCTTAAAGATATAATATTCTGACTAATTGTAGATAGCTAATTTTGTTCAATAGTATTGCTCACCCGCAAAGTTTACGGGCTGTTGCCATATGACTTTTGTATTTTATGCACTTTACGTATTTTATGTTCTTTACTGTTTTTGCTTGATTTTAATAAACATTTACACGTATGCCCTGAATTGGGGCAGGTTGGGGTAAATATTTTCATTTCATATCTTTCCCTGTTCATCACTTCATACACAACACATCATTGAAACACATCATTTGAAATGTAATTCTCTTTGATACTCGCACAGTAGTAATTTTCTTTGGTACTCATTTTAAATATTTAAAGCCATTTTGTTACAGTATATATATTAGTGTGAATGGCCGAAATCGGTGGTGGTTGACTTCTACCGGTGAATGTTGGCAATCACAGAGTCGCTATGGTAAATGTCCGAAATATATACTAGGTCAAGTTATGTGTCACTGCTCGGTATATATTTGCCCGGTATGCCCTACACGAATGTTTTTTAAGGTCAGGTTATAATGCCTAGTACCCATTTTACCGGTAGTCCGAACACTGATGTTCCTCCTTATCTATCAGCAGATATTAAAATATCGAATAAATATAACAATGCCAACGAATTAATATCAAATTAGATATAACAAATATTTTGAACATTCACCAAAGCGACGACGTGTTTATTGACATTCACCGGTGAAAGTCGACATTCTTTTGATTTCTGTTATTCATGGTAACATTTATATGATATTTGCGTGCGCTTAGCCTCTTTTTTCAGCTTAATTATTTTCACGATAGAAAAATTTTTTATTATACTTTTAGAGTAGAATTAAAAAAAAGTATTGTTACTCTTTCTTTAGTCTTTTTTTTTAGATTTTTTTGATAGATATAAAAAAGATGTAAAAGCAATACTAGACTTGACAGATAAGTACTATTTTATCAATTAATTTTAATGAATCACTTAAAATGCAACAATATAATGAAATGAACGGGGAAAAAATGATTAACCTCAAACAAAACTTAAAACTACACAAATGAAGTTAACTTACTTTCTACGTATGTCACTAGTCAAAGCTTCTTCTCCTACAAAGCCACATAAGCAAATAAACTAAAAAAGTTACTGAACTGCTAATGCAATGTTGTCATGCTAGTTGAGAGCAAAAAAAAAATTTATTTTTTCGAATAATTTAATTGTTATGATTCGAAGCAAAATTGGGTGCGAAAAGAAAAAATGCTTCGAGATTCTTTTTAAATAGTTTTCGGCTTTGCCCCAATTGGAGATCTACTTGTGTAGATATTTTACACAGTAGTGTGTAGTAAGGTATGTCGGTCAAACGTACACCTTTAGTGGTATTTCAGGGAAGATTTCTGTATTGTAATCTGCGACAGAATAATCACCGAGTCTTCCGGGAAACGGCCAGCGAGGAACTAAAAAAAATCGCAGAAAAGAACCTCGAAGATTATAACTTGTAACCCTCCTCAAGCAAACCTCAACATGCTTTTTATTTTTTTATTTTCCTGTTTAAAATCAATTTGGCGCCTTGGCGATTGTAATTGGCGTGGCACAGATCACGATGCAGAAATATCATCATATTTAACCTTAATTAAAACATCAGCTCAGGATTTGTCGGGAAATGGAACTTAATTTTTTTTAAAACATCAGAATACCGGGCAGTGTACACTGGGCAGTGGTATTCAACCTTAAATAAACATCAGCGTAGGGAATGTCGGTCAGTGGAACGGAATGGTGCATAAAATGGAATGGATCTTAAAAAACATCAGAGTAGTATAAACCGGGAAAATGCATAACAGGCTAGTTTACTCTACACTAATATTTTTTCAGGCCTAATAACCACTGCCCGGTATACCCTACACTGATGTTTTTCTAAGAATAAAGCCAGTACCGGTGTGCATTATTTCCCGGTATACCGTAAAGCAGAGGTCGCCAAAGTGGTCTATATAGACCCCCAGGGGTCTATTTAACATAATCGGGGGTCGATCTGAGCCAGGGGGTCGAATGGGGGTCGATCCGAACCGGAAGGGTCGATTGGTGGAAGGATTATCAGTATTTTTCAAATATGTGACAATTAGAAATAAAAGAAGAAGACTTGGAAATATATACAGGTAATCTTCAAAAATTGGGCGACGATTTTAAACTGCATTTTGTTGATTTGGAAAACATTGACATCCCTGATTGGATTATTGTGCCATTTTCTGCTCAAATTGAAAACGTGGACATCAATCTGCAAGATGAGCTTGCTGAAATATTATGGGGATTTGAAGCAAAGACGCTTTTTAAAAATTTAACAATAAGCAAATTTTGGACAAATATAAATATAATGCAAATACTATATGTACTACTTTACGAAATAGCTCAGCCATTTATGATAGCATTTCCAAGTTCCTACATGGTTGAAGCCGGTTTCAGTCACGTAAATTCAATATTAACTAAGAACAGAAATAAATTAAATGTGGAGTTTCGAGGGGATTTAAGATTAAAATTGACCAATTTTGAACCCAGTATAACAAACCTTGCAAAAAAAAAAAAAAAAAAAAGAAAAAAAACAGGCACACCCATGTCATTGATTAAGAAGCAATAAATCCGTAGTTACTTTACTTATTATTTCTACTTACTTATAATTACTTATTATTTCATAAATATTAAGGTATTAAATTTCAACATTAATATATTTATCACAAAACTATTGTTACACTATGTACTATTACTTTAATAAATGCCCAAAATCATAAAATAAATGTACAAACACAGTATCTAATAGAGTTTTATTTTAATTAACAGAAAATTACTTTTATGGGGGTCGATGGAGATTTCGAAAAATTATGTAGGGGTCGATGATCAAAAAAGTTTGGCAACCCCTGCCGTAAAGTAACTACACAGGTTGGTCATCTATTGGGAGAATGCATAATTTTCTTTACACTTTTTTATTGTTTCGACTTTAACTCAATTCATTTCACCTTTATGTTTATAGAACGTTAAAGTAATTTAATAGATTTGGAAGTGATAGATAAAAGTCAGCAGAACGAATCAACATAAAACTAAGGGAAATAAATCAGAAATTTAAGATTATTTTTTTCAAATTTAAGAATAAGATTTTCTTATGCATAAATTTGTAATGATTGGTAAAAGGCTTCTTATGAACGAATATCTTCTTTGTCAAATACAATAAACATCTTTTTGCTTTCACATGATACTGAAATTTAAAACGAAGAACTAAAATAAGAAAAACAGGTCTTAATTAATAAAAAAGAATTGTACTAAAAATGTTACTAGCCTCTGGAACAGAAGAAGTAATAAACTATGATAATATGAATCATATTTTCATGATGAACTACTGTACGTTTTATTTAAAAGCACGAAATATCTCTCTAGAGTTTTTGGAAAAATGTGTAGACAATGTGTAAGTGAAACAATATTATGTAAAAATGTAAATACCTAATATAATCTTTACGTTAATAACTAAATGTTTTACCTGAAATATACAGTATAAAGTATCTTTGAGTCTTGAAAGCACAGAAACGTCTCCAAATTCTTAAACATTTGAATTAATTGATAGACTTTTTGAACTAATATAACTTTTTAGATTATATTAGTTCAAAAAAGATAGATTTAAATTGAAAGAGACTATCCCCAAGCAACTCATTTTACAAACATGCACAGACCTGAAAGCTGAAACATTGTAATAGCACGCTCCCACAATTTTAGATTAATAAAAAGTAATTTTCTTTTACATTTACTTATTTTTATTATGACATTTTTAAGCTGTCATTAGCTCCTTATTATCTTTATTCTTTGAAATATATATTCATTACAAAATAATAGTTCGGATACAAAAAATGTTAGAACGAAACTTAAAAAATATTTAAAATACACGAACTACTGTGAAAAGCTTTAACTATATTCCTTTAAAAAGGGAAGGTATGAAGTATATGTATATTGATAAATGAAAGTTTATATTTATAAATACTACTCTGAATCATAAATGAGTTGAAGTTATATAGCAGATTTTGCAATTACACTGAAAATATGTCTGGAAAAATTATCCTACTTGTATATGGATGACGCATTTCAGGCAAGAAAAAGCATAATAAGAAAAGTTTCCACAAAATATATTTCTTACCTTAAAATTCTTAAAAATACCATAAAATCCATTTTTAGCAGTAAAATACAGTTTTAAGATTAAAACGTCATACTATAATATTACAGTAATATTTGCTGTAAAATCACTGAAACAACGTAATTTAAATTTCATGAGCTTTTTGTATCCTGAAACTTTACGGTAAAAAGTATTAGCAACCTGAGTACCTATACTTTACACGTAATTAAATCCGGAGTTTTTTATAACACTATTAATTCTTACTACTTTTTTTAGTTTAAAGTTTTCCACCGTAAAATCCTGCATATGACAAACAAAATAATAAAAATAACAAGCTAAACAAAATAAAACAATTTGTAAAGCTAAAAATATCCAAGTATCTAACTCAAATACAAAAGCTAGTTAATTCATATTCATAACAATGAACATTTTACAAATTTGCGACAAACTAATAGTTTTTAATGGCTCTCTTGCGATATTTAAAAAATGAAAACTCAAATAATTCAGTCGACTGAGTTTAATGCTTAAAATTGTAAAAATCCATTCGCTAAGTACTTAAAAAGAAATGTTTTTAAAATTAAAAAATTATTAGCAAAAGGCAATAATTACGAGGAATATTTTTCGTTTTTCTAATCAACTTCTTTAGAAGATAATTAGAATATTTACGTTCAAATGACTCTAAAAGTTCGAATGATTAAGTATATTGATTAAATTGAGAAAAACTTTAATAACTTCTTAAATGGTTTTTTATTTCATACAAATGATTTTTTACTTTTATCTTACTTTATTGTTATCTTGATAATTTATTTGTATCTTAACTCGTTTTTAAAGTCATAAATTAAAATCATTTTTATGGTTTAATTTTTAAACTCCATTGAATTAGAAACATACTTTTTTAATATAAATACATGCATCTATAAGACGCTTAAAACTGATTTTGAAAACTAATTACATTGAAAAAAGAGGATAATTTAAAGATAATGACTGAAATTTACATTTTGTCTTCTGAAACAAAAAAACTTTTTAAAACATTTCAATCCAGAAATCTGCATTTAAAACATTCTTTTTAGTTTCATGTTAAATTTGAAACTTCTTTGCATAAAATAAATTAGTTTTATAGCTTCTTTCATTCTATACTATTTTGATTTTTCAATCAATTTTGTCTGTTTGCACTTAAGATATTTATTTATTCATGCTATTAAATGAGCAATATATCTTTAATTGTTTTTATCTCTTAATTTTTAGCTTAAATTTAATACTTTGTCGTGAAGACAAACGATTTCACTAAAAATTCAAACAAACTCTTGATGAAATAATATTATTATCTAAATTATTAATCAGTGTATAAAAAAATAATAACCATAAGTGCCCTGGTGAAAACAAATTATCAATTTTCAAATTTAAAATATTAGTGAACATTAGTAAGGAAGTCTTATATCTAAAATTTATTTGTTTTTTAAACATTAGGCGATAATCTTCTAATAAAAACCACCGACTCACTTAGTAACTTAAAACTTAGTGAACTAATTTATTTTCTTCAGTTCTTAATCTACAATTTAATAATTTTTGTTGAGAAGAAGACAAAAGTTTTCTGTAAGAACAAATGAATTGTTTCAAAATTTAAGCTTTTTGTGAAACTGACTACATTTTTAATGTTGAGTTGTAATCATATTAGTTCTTTAAATCTGAAGAGTTTTTAATGCAGTGTCCACTATTTTTCTTTTATTCTGTTTTATAACTGGCGCTGAACACCAGACCAAGTTCTGAGTTTACGACTGCCAATATTCAACTCTGTAGCCCTGTAATTTTGAGCCCAATCCAGAAAACGAGGAAACTCCTCGATCAAGTATTGGGAGAAGTTTTCCTTCTCGGTGGACTTTTTGGTGGAATTAACCCGCATTTGCGTCATATGGAAAGGAAAACCACAAACCTCTAATGATTAGCCTAAAGGAACGGGGATTTTAACCCATGGTCAATCTGCAACCGAGGATATTTTTTAAATCTGCTCGGTGTTTGGTGCCAGTCCGAAGCGAAATTCGTATCAACCATCCAACACTGTGATTCGAACCTGACGTCACGGAGGGTGCGAAAGATTTATACCCTAAGTTCAGTTTATTCAGTGTCGACTATAGTTCGTATTCCTTTGTTTACTTTCAAACTGCTGTAATTATAATTATAACAGCAATTTATCGAAAGTCAGTAAAGCACAGCTTTCAGCGCCACTATGTGGAAATTTCTGCGTCGAAGCCATACAAAATATGTGGAAAAAGAAAATTACGAAATCATGGAATATCATTGATTTCAGATGAATTACCTTTAGATACGATAATGCCCAGAAAAGACTGCTTAAAACACCCATTTAACTAAACAAAAGGATCAAGAAAAAAATTGGGTACTTTGAATTATCCTCTATTTTTGTAGTTCCATACTTAAGATGAGTTTAAACTTCAAAAATAAAGAAAGCGAACAATTAAGTAAACAATGAAGGAGTCGTGTATAAACAAATGTTTTGTTAAATGAATATTAATGCCCGAAAATCTCGATTCTTACTAAATCGTCAGTGTTCTATAAATTTCTAACTCACATGTTTTTTTTTCCCATATCAAATACCGTTGTATAAAAATCAAAATCTCTGTAATTTTCTTACAGGCAGCGCAGTAATTTATCTTCTTTTGTAGCGTATAGCCTCTTTACTGATCCTAACTACCACTCTTATAACGATAGCTGCAGCCAATCTAAATTTAAAAGGAAATATCCTATTGCAGCATCAGCATCCAATTTATTTTAGCATCATCCTATTTATTTAGCATAAATATCAGCATCCTATTTAATTTAGTAATCGTAAGTCACGCCGTTGTCAAGTTAGAAACGCTAGTTTCCCAATTTTAAGCCAGAATGTAAGTGGTTTTAACTTGATTTGCAATGCCACTTTATTAAACATAAACACGGTTTTAATATCTACAGCTGTGGGCACTCTTTGTAATTTAATAATTTTTGAAAAACTAGACGATTTCGTGATGAAAACAATTGACTCGTTTCCGAAATCTTCTTTATTAAATTATAAACTTCAAAATTCATCGGTATTACATTTTAAGAAAACATTTTCGTACACATTTGAATATTTTTCCAGTTTTAAAAAGGATTTCAGTAAGAAAACAAACTACATTTTTACAAGTACAGCCACCCAAAGCTTTCAATTATGATTTACAATAATTCTTATGTCAGCATTACTTTCGTGTTTAAGTCAAAATGTCATAAAGAAGTATTTTTAAACATTATTTCTTTTCCTTTAACGAACAACATTTTGAAATACTTTCCAGGACGCACCAAATCACTTATCTTAATATCTTTACTTCTTCGTTCCAAAATAATGGATAATTATTTGTTTCCTTACAATATACCCTCAATAGTATCCTCTTTTTAAGAGGATTATTTTCATCAGACGTTTTTAAATGAAAATATGAGTTTTCGCTTTTCGTTCAAAACATAATGAATGTCTCGAGACAAGTAAATAAATGGTTAACTTTTACTTTAAGCTAATCTTATAGCGTTGATAAATTTTGACTTAAATCAGTTTTTTTGTTTTAAAGAAACGAGATAATAGAAAAGAGGGATTTTCAATTACGTGTTGTCATCAATTAATAAGATTAATTACCCTCATCCTAATTAATGGCAAACCTTTTAGTTATTTAAAAGTTCTAGAAAGTTCAATAATTTAAATAGTGGGCGAATTAAAAAATGTGGTTTCACTAAAAAAACTAAACATTTCTTTAAAAAAAAATTAAAAAAAAACTTTAAAATTTTTTGAGGCAGCGTTAAATTTTCGTACAAAACGTCAAATAAGTTTTAAAAAATATGAATAAGTTTTAGAGTTTTAAAAGCGAAATCATATTTATTTTTGTATGAGCGCATTTTATGTGGCATTATTTTATATTCGATGAACCTATAAGCATATTTTATAGGAGAGCCTATGAGCTTATTTTATACAGCATTATTTTATAAAAGCGTTTTCACTCAATACGCTTTTATCAAAAATCATTCTTATTTTATTCAGTTTATTTATTTTTAAATGCAATGCTTATTATTCATTATCCGGAATATATCCTTCTTATTCTGAATCTTTTTTTTTAGAAAATCCTAATTATTTTACTTTTTTTACATGTTTTCAAGAACAACAAAAATTAAAAAATACTGCTTGAAAAGAAATTTTATCATGATCATTTTTAAGGAAAAAAAAATAGAATCTTCGTTAAATTTTCTGAATAGTTTAATATTTTTGAGGAAATAAAATGAAGCAGATTTCTTTGTTTTTTTTTTTAGAATTAAAGTATGGTTGAAAAAAACCAGCTCCTTTTATTTTATTTTATAGCCATCATTGAACAGCTGATCCAATTCTGAGTTTACGACACCCAATATTGAACTCTGTAGCCTTCTAATTGTAAGGATAACCCAGAAGACAAGAGAACTCCTAGATGAAACAATGAGAGAAACTAGCTTTTAAAAAGGATTTTTCGATGGGGCTAATCCGCATTTACGTTACATGGAAAGGAAAACCTTGAAAACCTCCCAGTTGGCTGTTAACTGTTAATCTGACTGCATGGGGACTCTGAGACATGATCCGTTTACCTCTGAGGATATTTTACGTCAGCACTGTCATTGGTGCGAGCCGTGTGCAGAATTCATATCGATCAGCCATCACAAGAATTCGAACCTTTATCACCTCATTGGGAGGCGAGCGGTCTATCACCTGAATCATTACGGCTGTAATGCCCACTATATTTTATTTTATAACCGTCGTTGAATAGCCGACCGAATTTTGAGTTTAAGCTACTAATGTTCATCTCCGTAGCCTTGTAATTTTGTACCCAATCCAGAAGACAAAAGAACTACTGGATCAAGAATCCTGCCTTCGTAGAGGGCTTTTTGATGAAACTTACCCTCTTTTGTGTTACAGTGAAGAAAAAACCATGAACCCCCCACAGTTAGCCTGACGGCACGGGGATTCTAACCCATGATCTGTCAATACTGTAGATATTTTTTACGTCTGAACTGTATTCGCAGACAGCGGTAAGCATAATTCGTATCAACTATTCACCACTGGGATTCGAACCTGACATCACCTCGGTGATTGCTCTATTCCCTGCGACACTGCGGCTCAGTCCCCACTATAGACATTATTTCTTCTTTTACATCTGAACTGCTTAAGGTATAGTTATAAAAGCTGTGTATTTCGATGCAGTAAAGCACAACTTGCAGAGCCACAACGTGGAAATTTCCTAAATCTCAGAAAATACTGAATCATTCTCGACTTGCTCCTACATCGCGGCATAAGCAAACGTCTCGATTCCGCAGCCAATTAGATTTAACATCCACAAGTGACATCACAACAAGTACCCAATTATTTAAAAATAATTCTGTTTCTCATAAACTATAAACTCTGACATAATTTATGCTAAAATTGCAATTGCAGTTTATATTTCAAAAAATATCTTGATTTAGCCAGTAAAATAGAACTGTTTATTATATTTTTGTTCACTCAATTTACTTATTTATCTCCTTCCCTCCAACCGCTAACCAACCTAATATTATTACTACAAGTTCAGATGAAATGTTTTATTTTAAAAAGTTTCCAGCAGTGTGTCTAGAGTCTGTAATAGTTTAGAGAAAAGTTATATAGTTAAGAATCTTACCGTGGAAGAAATCGAAACCAACTAACGAAAAACATGCTACGAAATGTTTCGACGCTTTGGCGTTGAAAAATTGAGTTTTCAGCTTTAAATCGCAGGATCAGCAAGAAATATTGATGTACCGCAGAATTTCATCTGCTCCTTCTTCATATGTTATTAGATTATTTATTACCAGAAAGACACAACTTTGTAGAATTAAAAAAAAAAAACAAATATGATGGTATGTTTGAATTTAAGAAAAGATCTTTACTTTTAATTCCTATTCAATATGAAAGAATCAACCATGTTTCGCTGTCTAAATGTACTGTGTAATTAAAACTCGGTGCACGTAAAATTCATTTTATACTATCTTTAAAAAAGAAATTTAAAAAAATTATTGTAATTTTATTACCGTGAACTGCATAAAAACCTTCTTGTCGTTAAACCTTGATAAACTGTTTTACAAAACAATAAAAGAGAAATACTTGCTATTGCGGTTTCAACTTATTTTTAATTTATTTTATTTTTCAACTTTTTAGATGGAATATAATTTATTGCATAGTGAATTAGGAAATTACGTTTATATTTCAACAATTCTCTATATTTAAGTACGGAAAAAGTAGATTCCTTTTATCTAAAGAGGGGGCTTAAAAATACTTTAGAGCAAAAACATGACATATTTAATAATTTTTTAAAATGTAAGAAATATATTAATAGCTCATAAAAAAAGGAAAATTATACAGTACATTTTCTTAGCTCCTAATCGTGAAATATACTGTTTATTCAAATCACGTACTGAAAGGAAATGTATATTTAAAGATCAAGTTACGCACTGAAAAAAAAAGTATGGTCAAAACTACCAAAATATTGTTAAATTTACCACGTTTCTAAATCTATGGAAACATCATAATTCTTTGCAATTTTTTGAAGTGCTTTGGAAAAGATTTTTGTAAAATTATCACTAAAATATGGTTTTATAACATGTGATGAAATTCGGTTACTTACTGTGGTAAAATTCGGTAATTTTATCATAATACCTTAGAGCATGGCATAAGAACCATTTATGCACTTAAATTCCTTTTTCAGTGGTGTAACTTTTTCTAACTTGGTCGTAATACGAACTATAATTTCGAAAAACGGAATTTCCAGTAAACTTAATATATGACGATGTTAGCATATGGTTGGAATTATCACTAAATGAATGGTTTAAATTCCGTACATTTTATTTATTAACTAGAATTATGGGATTTTTTTCAGAACTGTCATTTCAATACAGTACATGTTTGAAATAGCACAAAAACAAGGTTTCTGATTGATTTATATTAGAATTTAGCATAGAGTCATAACAAGACTTTTTTAAGGGACTTTAGTTCATTGTTAGTTTGTGGTTCAAGCATCAGAAGATTGCAGCGAATGCTCTCGATATTATGGCTCATAATAAACATTTTTTTTAGCAGAGTACTTACGAGGCGCATCCAGAAAGTAAGTTTCCCTACTTTTATTAAAAAAAAAGAACTCATAATTTCAGGAACATATTTATTGGCAACAAGTACAGCAATGTTTCAGCTATTTTTCAACATAGCCACCACCAGAATTGAGACACTTGTCGTATCGTGGGATCAGCTTTTGTATCCCTCTGTCGAAGAACTCTGCCACCTGTAAATGGAACCAACGTGTGACAGACGTCTTCAGCTCCTCGTCGCTGCCAAGACGCTCACCGGAAGACAGCAATTTCTTGAGGTGCAAGAAAACGTGAAAATCACTGGGAGCAAGATCAGGGCTGTAGGGTGGATGATCAAACAACTCCGAGCTTAATTTCATCAAAACAGCTGCTGTGCGTCGAGCTGTTACGAGCATTCTGTGGACGAGCATTCATGGAGGAGCACAACACCTGCAGTAAGCATTCCACGCCTCTTGTTTTGAATGGCATGTGGCTATTTCCGCAGTGTTTCACAGTAAAGGTCAGCGTTTACTGTTTCACCACGTGGTTCCATTCACAGGCGGCAGAGTTCTACGACAGAGGGATACAAAAGTTGATCCCATGATACGACAAGTGTCTCAATTCTGGTGGTGGCTATGTTGAAAAATAGCTGAAGCATTGCTGTACTTGCTGCCAATAAATATGTTCCTGAAAGTATGAGTTCTTTTTTTTAAAAAAAAATAGGGAGACTTACTTTCTGGGTGAGGCTCGTATAAACGTTCTGTCAATGTATATGGATATTATTTCTCTTTTTATAAGATTAAAATCGAAGCTATAATTTTTTTTAAATATTTAAAAAAGTATATAAGATAATAGTAATTACATTTTTTGTTCATTGAACCACGTAATTAGTAACAAAAACTACGCTGTGCTTTCTCGTAAGTAGAATAAATATCTTTTATCCAGTTCATCCATTTTTAATAAGCACAAAAGAATACTTTCATAACAGTTTTCATTATTAACAAAATAGTGCAGTACACGCACTTATTTTGCTTATAATCCACAATCATGTTAGCTATCCATAACGTAGAAAAAATGCAAACAAAGTACAAAAAAACTTGCTTTTCTAAGCAAATTCCACCTATGGTAATCACTGTATCGATCTCCTCTGAGATTTACAGCGAAGAAACTAGAACAAAATCTTGTTCTGAAGTAAACAAAAGAAGCACCATGGTTAGAAAAAAAAGAGACTCTATAATCAATTACTTTGCCTTAGTGGAGCGTGAAGTAAAACAAAGCGTTATAGATATTATTTTTTCTCAGAAGGCCCATTCAACGATAAATATAACGAAATAGGAATAACATGTAAGAATGTGCTAGCAATCTCTAAAAATGATAATTATTTAGAAAAAATAGTTCATGCTGCTTTTTATCGCTACCATAAACGTGTGGAGGATTGATGAAATGCGTACCACTTAGTGACTACTATATAAAAAAACGAGAATAACTAAAAGTAAACAACTCGAATAATTTTTATCTAATAATTGGATTCTTACTGACTTAATCAGTAATAATCTATGTCAAAACGACATATTCATCTATGGTACTACTAAGCTAAACTCGGTAGCGCGACAGCCCATAGAGGGCCAAGGCCTACTGTGCCCATCTCAGTTTTCTTGACCTTGGGCTGTGGGGTGCAGGAGCAGATGTTCCGGTTAGGTGGTCAGCAGAACGCGAAACCTCCAGTGTTTAGTTCCGTAGCATGCTTGGTACTCATTTATCGACCCACTGAAAGGAGGAAAGGCTGAGTCAACCTTGCCCGGCCCGAGGATCGAACCTAGGACATGGGGTACGGGAGCGCAAAGCGCGACCACTCAGCCACCGGGCGTCGTTCATTTATGGTATTCACACCATGTTTGAACTTGATGATATTACGTTTAAGAGTGTACTTTCTGAATATGTAACTAAGAAAACAATTCGCTTATTTTTTTTATTTATTTTATTTTTTATTTTTTTATTTATTTTTATTTATTTATTAATTCATTTATTCAAGGTTATAAGATCTTAACTTAAAGACCAATTTTACTGTATGGAAACGAGTAATGGACAATGAATAAATCAAAAGAAAATGGATTACTTATTTGCGAGCGAAACATCCCGAAGAGAATCCTTGATGCACACATTTACTGAACCCAATACAATTAGATATCATTAAGTTAATTAAAATTCAGTGAATGACAGGGCTTAGTGCTTGACTCGGAGGGCTTAACTCTGAACTCTACAGGATATTCAGAGAACCGGACATTCTGAAGTACTATAAGATCCAGCGCATGGAATGGGCCGGACACATTGTAAGAATGAACGATGACAGAACAACTAAAAGAATCTTTTTGGCAGGGCCAACTGGAGTTAGAAAGAGAGGCAGACCCCGACTGAGATGGGCGGATTGCCTCCGGCGATTGCGAGGGACTTTACCATAATCAAGGTCAGAGACTGGAAAGCCGTGGCACGCAGAGGAAAGGACTGGTGCAGTCTTCTTGAGAAAGCCAGGGTCCACCCAGGACTGTCGAGCTACTGATGATGATGAGAGGGCTTGGTTATATCTGTAAACATGACAACAATACTCCAGCGTAAGAGATAAATTTCCACAAGCCTGAGAGGGAAAAAAAGAGGCAAACCGAGTACTAGGACTGAGCAATGCAGCGATAGATAGACGGAGAGTTCTGGCATCGTATCGATCGAAATAGAATAAGCTGATTGAGACAGTCAAGGCTAGCAAACGGTTACAGTTCTGGTAGAAGAAGACGAATCAAATTCAAATATTTAATATTAAAATGGTGTCTTATAATTGTATGAAAAAAGAGAATGTATAAAATATAAACTGAGCATTCACCCACTTTTGACTAAAAAAACAATACATTTTAGTAATTAATTTTTTAAAAAAAACATAAATAAAGATATTACTTCACGCACTGCACCTAACAGAATGCTTCTTTCTTCTGTCATCTTCACACAACTTTTACATGAGTTTTCGATTGTTTTTTGTCAGAATCCATCATCTCTTTTGACTGCTATACGTTTGTCGCATGTTATTAAACTATCTCATATTATATACTTTTTCTTTATAATTATAACTTAAGTACGATACTAATAAAAATAGTTTTACCCTGTTCAATCAAAACCTGAATTCAATTGCCAAAGGATTTTATAGAAACTTAAATTCAAATATAAAAGAGAAATATTACTATAACATATTTAAAATTTTTTATTTTTTTGCTTTATATCTTTAATTTCTTAGTAAAACTTATTTGTTGTATTATTAAAGCCAGTACTATAGCTGTTACATTTAAATTGCTTCCTTAAAGGGGAAATGTTGTTGACAAATGTTACTTTAACTATCATGCCATTAGCTCTCGAATTCCCAATATTTTTAAGGCAGATCCTAAAAACTTCTCAATGATTTGACTTGTCCAGGTTATCAAAGTTGAAAGTTTGTCCGGGGTCACATAAACGAGATAAAGTAGAGTAAACAAGTAAACAATCATACCCGGTCAAAACTTTCAGCTGCAACAAGAAGAAATTGAAAGCTCCTCATTAAAATGTGTAATGTTAATTATTACTCCTTATTTTCCGACGTATCATCAAAACCCGGTTTACAATATATTTTTGAAACTGAGTTTATGAGGAAGATAGTTTAAATTCGTCTTCATACAATGTCATTATATTTACGTAGGGGAGAGTAGGGTCAATTGTAACAGGGTACAATTGTAACAGAGCAAACATTTCGAGTGTCGGGTTCTAGATTTGGTTCCTAGGTGGCGCACAAGGTGTATTTAATAAATCTACATGTACTTGCAACCATTTTTACGTACTTTTGAAAGAGTTACATCACAAAAGATATTTTCACGCTACGCAAGTACTGTTTTTGGTATTAGAATATTATATTGCTACATAGTAATTTTGTTTAAACAAATAAAAATATTAACCGAATATGTAAGTGGACACCTTAATTAACATTTCAAAAAAAAAGATTAGTTTTGTTAATTAACTAGCATTGTTTTTAACAAATGAAGCTGAAATGGCGTCTTAGGGACGATTGTAACAATAAGTAAAGGCACGATTGTAACAGGCGAAAATAAATAATCTTATGTTTACAAACCATTACTTAACTCTTTAAGAACCACCAATAGTTTCCTATATCATTTATATTATGTTGCATGTGCATTATTTTATTTGTCACCTTTCACAGCATAAATTAAAGTTTTTAACCCCTTAAAGTTAAAAGTTTTACGCTTTAGGTCTCTGCTCATTATTATTTTTACTCCTAAAATATCACTACTATTTTGATCAATAAAAATATATCACAACTATGATAATATGTATAATTAACTATGTTTTAGTTGAATTTATGAACTGTTACAATTGACCTCGTTAGTGGGAACAATTGTAACAAGTGCACGACTGTCGAAAATTGTTAATAACTAATATAATAACATTTAAAATAAGGTATTTATTTATTTTCTAGTAGAGGATAGTCTACTTTACTCGTCTGTCAATTAATACTAATAATATATTGGATTTTTTGTTAGTTAAAAATAGTTAAGTAAAAAATGTTACAATTGACCCCACTTTTCCCTACTTATACTGTATGAACGTATAATACTCAGCACCAACCGAAATCGAGTTCAAAAATAATACAACACAACACAGAAAAATTCTTCCTATATGTTACCACTAAAGTGCAGAAATCAGTTGTCTCTTTGACGCAAAACTTTTATTAAACTTATTTTAAACATATTTTTCATACTTTTTTTCATTATTTTGTTTTAATTTATGTCAAAATAAGTTTAAAATATTGCATTTAGCATTTTAATAATCCAGAGTTATGACATACAACACGAAACACTGGTATCCTTTTCAGCGTTAAAGCTTGAATCTTCCTAACGTGACTCACTTTCAAACAATTATTTTCTAAATTTGCACTTAGTAGTTGCAATTAGTTAGATCTAGGAGAAACAGTTCTTACTAGCTCTGAATTTTCCTTAATACACGAAAACAATTATTGATACATTTTTGAATATGAATGAAAATAAAGCCTTTTTATTTTAAAAAAACTTTTTTTTATTTATATATTTTTTTATATTTTAGCACAAATATATTTCCGATAATATAGCAGATTTGTTTCAGTAACTATTGAACTGTTTTTTAATAATTAAAATTAAAACGTAGAATATATATATATATATATATATATATATATATATATATATATATATATATATATATATATATATAGTCAAAAAACCCCGCTATAGTGAACACGGCTTATAGTGAACTCCCGGATATAGTGAGCGAAATGCTCGGTCCCGTGCCTTGCTATACTCGTATAATGTTATATAGTGAACCAAATTGTTGATATAGTGAAGTGTTGTTGATATAGTGAAACAAAAAAGTGAGGAAGTTGGATATAATGAACTTTTTTTTTCTGTCTTCGACTGATTCCCCCCCCCCCCATTTTCTTTGCAATAATTTTGAAATTTGAACTTCAAAATAATTACATATACCGATTTTTAAAGCCATCTATAGAAACTACTTTTATGTGCTCGATGGCAGGCTAGACAGGTTTAAAAAGCGGAATAACAGAAATTCAGGAAAAATTATCTGAGAGATATTATCTGATATATATATATATATATATATATATATATATATGGAAAAAAAGTCATCGAAATATGGCGAAAAATTATTTAGGAAGAAGGAAATAAAACGCCATCAAAATCAGTTTTATTGCCGGATGAAATTTGAATATGTTTTTAATTAGAAACGATTACTTCCTCTCTACCTTATCAGGCAATCAAACAGATTTTGATATTTTCAATCCCATCTCCTCGATTAGAATTCGTAAGGTTTTGATAATGTTTTTCCATTGTCTTCACTGAAATAGTATTTTATAGCGACTCTTAATGAAGAGATTCTTTTACGTCATCTTTGATAAGGTTTTTTTAAAAATTTGTATTAAAAGTGGTGATGGTGAGATATTCTGTTTTTAATTCTATATATACTTGGATAACACGAAAAAGGCGAACAAATATTTAAAAAAAATTAATTTGTGAGAGTTTTGGCAAAGATAGTAGGGAAAAAAAGGGTATAACAACATCGGAACGTTATTACTTTGGTAATTATCAGTCAGGACGGTTCCACATAAATCTTGTTTGCTACAATACTTACATGCTCGATTATTTTTCCATCGTTATACGGAAAATGATCAAGAAAAAAAAATCCTCTGCTATGAAGAAGAAAAAAAACTTTACACGCATAGTTAGCTCATAACATTCTAACTGATTACCTACGATAAATGATTCATTGGCTGTTTACAAAACCGATCCTACATAATAGATAACGCTCTACTAAACATTCCGAGAGAAAACTTATGGTAGTAATGAGATCCCCCTATCTCCCATTTTTTATTAAACAACTCAAATCTTGTAAGCATTAAGTTTTTGTGACTAATTGTGTGACAAAATGATGTGTAGTAAAAAGTAAAGTAAATATAATTTGATAAAATTGATCAAGAAAAGAAATGTAGTATTGAGTAAATTGAGAGTGAAATTTCTCTACATAAATTGTTGGTTTTATCATAAAAAATTGGTTTTGATAGTTAATACAATATTAACTCAGCGATGATTGATCCCTATTTGCTTGATAAATGTATTGAATGTAGAATTAGTTTTCGTTTTAAGTCCCTAAACAGTTGAAATTTCTTAGTCTTGGAAATTTCTTTTAAATGTTTTGCTATTTAAATTATTGCTAGATTCCCTTATTGCTCACCAAACCCCGTAAATCACTTTGACGTTATATTGATTATTTTGTTTCTATGCGTACACTGATGCATAAATTATGTATTATATAACTAATAAGTCTTACATTCGGTTTGCTTTCTCACCCCCCCCCGATAGCTTTTAAAAACATGTTGCATGTTTTTAAAAAGCGAAAATATGCTTTTATTAATTTTTCAAAATTTTGAGATTTTTTTTTCTATGACGATTTTACTACATTTAAAATCAGAATTCAAAGTTGTTTACTCGGAAACAAGAATGTTTTGGTTAGATTGTCATACTGTATGGCAATGACATTTCTGGTAAAAAAAGTAAATAAATAAAGTATAATTCTTGTTAATAAAACCAAAATATACGGATTATAATAAATTATAAACCATTAATTTGGAAATTTTCCCGTTCGTATAGAAATAGTTTACCCAAAATTCTGGTTTTAAAATTTATAGTTCGTATTACCACAAATTTAATAAAAAAATATACAAAACTGAAAAGTGAATTTAACTAAGTAAATGGTTTGTATGCCACGCACAAAGTAATCTTGATTAAATTATAAAACCATATTTTATCGTAAATTTTACTAAAATCATAACTAAAGTGCTTCGGTAAAAATTTCCGAACTTCTACTGTTTCTACAGAAATTTTATCGATACGTTCAGGGTTGAGAAGATTTATTAAATCTAGGTTTTCTTTCTAGAAAAATTAAGTTCATAATTTACAAAACTCTTGTCAGACAGGTCTTGTCACATGCTTCTGAAGCTTGGACAATGACAAAACTGGTGGAAAATAGTATCACAATATTTGAGTTTGCAGAGTACACTTGGTAGTGTAAATGAAAACAATAATAGGAGAAGGAGCATTAACTTTGAACTGTAAAAGATTTATAAACAGCCTGATATTTATAAACAGCCTAATAATACATAAAAATAAATAGAATGATGACAATACAATAAAAGAGATATTCCTTTTTTGACCCACTGGAACAAGAAAGAAGGGAAAGCCACCGTTGAGATGGGCTGATTCGGCGGATTTCTTGCAATTGATTAAAAGAATCGGAGATCAAAGATAAATAGGAAGTAGTTATGGAGAAATCTTCAGAGGAAGGCATTAGCCCGCATTGGGCTGTCTGGACAACTATGATGATGATGACAGAAGTCTTATTATTAATTTATGGAAACAATGTAAACTTTACCAAATTCTGGATCACTGTTGAAGTTTTCCTTCTAAAATCACAGTAATGTCACCAATGGCAGTCCGTCCTTCCAATTAACCGTAACGTTTATGGCAATCACCTTTATTGTTTTTTAACTTTTTAAAACTAGAATGGTTATAGAACCATGAATATCTAATTATACGGTTTTTACCCATTTACTACCTGCATGGTTTTAAAACCGTAAAAACGAAACTAGCCATTGGATCTAATTTTTTATTAGATAATGTGCTGCAGGACACTGGAAACTCTTAAGGCAAGGAACCTGGGGAAATATTGTGATATCAACGCTGAAACTCGAACCCGTGTTCTGTCGGTCATGAGGCTGACATATTCTCAGCATATATATTCTGACATATATGTACTTAGCTGCAAGGAACTAAGTGGCTTCCTTAGGTGGTCTTAGATGGTGAGATTAAATTCTGGTTGTTTAACCGTATTAGGTGAAGCAGTTAATAAACATTTTATCTCACAGTTAACAATTTGATTATCATCTTATTTATGGTTCTTTAACTGTCTGTTTGAATATGGTAAAATAACGATTAATGAAATTGTTATTTGACCATTTTTTTCGAGAAATTTCTAACGGTTAAACCATACTTTTTTTTCACGATGTATATTTCACAAAACAATATTTAAATAAATACTTGAATTGAAAACAAAAACTATATCAAAAGCAATTATTCAAATTTGTTTAAAATTGTTGATTTTTATAATAATTGACAATAATTATTTGTTTTATTTCTTCAGAGGCAGTTAATTATTTTTATTTAGTTCCTAAGTTAGCATTAAACGAAACAAAGCTAACAAGAGCTTATAAGAACTGGAAAAATCCAACTATAATTTAAGTATTTAATCTGTCTTGAATAACAAATGCTTTAAAATGCTTTTTATGATACGTTTGAACTGTGAAAGTTATGATTCAATTATAAAGTCAGTCATTTTTTTTAAAAAATAATTTACTCTACAAATTAATGCGAATCACCCAGTAGCATTTCCTTTAATTTTTAATTGGTGATTTATTAATTTAGATAGAATTTCGAATATACTTTACAATGATTAATAAAATCCTTCATTTCTTATTTATTTTTTGGTAAAATAAATATGCGAAACTTAGCACTAAAACTTAATTTTACCTAACTTTGTACAACATATAATCTAATGATAAGCATAAGATGATTTGAATTTTTATTTTTTAATCTTTACAAATTTTATTTGTTTATTCCTTTCATTTTTAATTTATTTTCCATTCCCATGTTTTTTTAATTTAGTTCTTTCTTCGAATTTTTTTTCGAGACATTTCTTTACATTTTTTCAACGTGCTTTATCTGCATTTTAAAATTTTTATTACTTCATAGCACAGTTTCTGAAACCGAGCATTAAAACTAAGTATGAACAGCGTTGCAGATTTTGTAATCTAATGATGAACATAATTAAATTCACTCTTTCCTTGTATGGTAGTAAATCTGACATTTAAAAGAACTTTCGGTACTTTCATTGAGGTCAAAAATTATTTTGACTTCACAATATTTTTTATCTTCAATATTGTAGCTTTCTCATTAAAATGTTTTTTCATTAAAATTTTATTCGAAAACTGATTTTAAAAAAAACATGAGCATTTTGTTGTTTTTAATACTTGTTTTTCTTTCAGTATAATTTTAAACCCTCCAAATATTACTCCGTTTCTTAAATACATTTTTAAATCAAAAAGAAATAATATTTTCATTAAAAAACATTCATTTCTACAGTTTATTTAAGGTTTTAAAGAGATATCTGAAGAAACTAATAAAAGTCAAATGCTGTCTACATAACTTTTGAAATAAAAATGCAACGAAAGTTTTTTTTTAATCATTTCAATTAATGAATGTTAGTTCGCTTTTTCTGAAATATTCGAGTATGAAACCTCTCATTAGCGAACAGAAATTTAAAAAACTCATTTTATTTGAAGAACGAGTATAAATATTAATTATGTAGAATGGATTTGCTAATAAATTTTCCATCTTTAGTTGAAATGTTTATTCAGAATTGTTTTTTTTTTAGTTCAAATACTTCCAATGATAGCTCTAAGCTGAAACAAATTAAATATTTTTTTTAATAACTTGGAATTAGATTTTTTATTAACTTTTGTTATTAAAAATTGAATCGCAATATGTTAAGATAAGTGAGTCGCATATCTCGCAACCACAATAATTGTAATCTGAAGAAAAAAACAATTACCCGCCTCAGATTGTTTGCTTTAATAAATATTTTCGCCATATTTTTGAAATCTTTCTTACAAACAGTTTTTTCTTTAATTTCTTCCAATTCTATTTTTTACATTTATTTTGAGTAACAATTGCTTTCTACTTTCGCTCTGCAATCTACTTCCGTATAATTGTTAAAACTAAATATTTTTCAATTTCATGATGTGTAAGCAATTTTTTTCAACTTTAATTTAATATTTTTTATTTTCCCAATAACATCACTGAAAAAAAATTCTGATAAAATTACTGCACGGTATAAAAAAATCATTTTTAGTAAAAAAAAAGAGAGAGAAAACATTATTCTGGTCAAAAAAGCTAAAATGCACGGTAATTTTTTCCTTCATATGGTAACTGTTGACCGGAAATTTTGATTTTTAAAGTTATAGTTCTTATTACTACACATTTAGTATTATTATTTTAGTTCTTATTACTACACATTACAAAACTGAATTTTTTTAATGTAACGAAATAAATGATTTTTTATGTCATGATCCAAAGTATCATTATAAAACAACCAAATTTTACCACATTTTGTCACACATTTATAAAGCCATATTTCGTTGTTAATTTAACCAAAATTATTTCCAGAACGTTTTGGTAAAATTAACCAAGCTTTTCGGTGTTCCCATAGAACCAGAAACTTGGTAAAATTTTAACATATTTTGGTAGTTTTAACCTTAATTTTTTCTCAGTACACAACTTCATCTTTAAAAATACATTTCTTCTCAAAACTTGTTTCTGTGCAGTTATTTTAGAAACGTAACTAATTAGCGGAATCTTAAACATCTTTTTAGATGTGCTAATGAATCATGGAAAAGTCTGGAAAGAAAATTCATAGAAAATAGTTAAAACGTTTTTCCTTTGTTTCATACAGTGCTGGGAATACTTTAAAAATTCCGGATATAATTACGGTTAAAAGTACTGGTACCCTGTAAAAAGTGTAGCATCTGAAAAATCTTATTTACTTTCTCATTACCATTCTCTTTTACGATGAAACCTATTTTCATCGTAAAATCTGTTTTTAACATAAAATCTCTTTTTACCTTATAATCTCTTTTTAACATAAAATCTCTTTTTACCGTGAAATTTTATACCGTAATTTTTACAGTAATACTTATTTAATTACTGTGATTCTGTGATTCTGTAACTTTACAGCATATATTGTCGTAAAAATTGCGCTAAATCAGATTTTAAGTAAGAATAGATTTTACCATAAAAAGTTCCGGTACTTTTTACCTTAATTTGACATGAAAATTTTTACAGTGTAGAGTGATTGTCGTTTTATATTGTCGTAAAAATTGCGCTAAATCAGATTTTAAGTAAAAATAGATTTTACCATAAAAAGTTCCGGTACTTTTTACCTTAATTTGACATGAAAATTTTTACAGTGTAGAGTGATTGTCGTTTTATATTGTCGTAAAAATTGCGCTAAATCAGATTTTAAGTAAAAATAGATTTTACCATAAGAAGTTCCGGTAATTTTTACCTTAATTTGACATGAAAATTTTTACAGTGTAGAGTGATTGTCGTTTTATATTGTCGTAAAAATTGCGCTAAATCAGATTTTAAGTAAAAATAGATTTTACCATAAAAAGTTCCGGTAATTTTTACCTTAATTTGACATGAAAATTTCTACAGTGTAGAGTGATTGTCGTTTTATATTGTCGTAAAAATTGCGCTAAATCAGATTTTAAGTAAAAATAGATTTTACCATAAAAAGTTCCGGTACTTTTTACCTTAATTTGACATGAAAATTTTTACAGTGTAGAGTGATTGTCGTTTTATAGTGTCGTAAAAATTGCGCTAAATCAGATTTTAAGTAAAAATAGATTTTACCATAAAAAGTTCCGGTAATTTTTACCTTAATTTGACATGAAAATTTCTACAGTGTAGAGTGATTGTCGTTTTATATTGTCGTAAAAATTGCGCTAAATCAGATTTTAAGTAAAAATAGATTTTACCATAAAAAGTTCCGGTACTTTTTACCTTAAATTGACATGAAGTGTCGAGTGATTGTCGTTTTATATTGTCGTAAAAATTGCGCTAAATCAGATTTTAAGTAAAAATAAATTTTACCATAAAAAGTTCCGGTACTTTTTACCTTAATTTGACATGAAAATTTTTACAGTGTAGAGTGAACTGAGACATCGTCGTTTCCCGAAAACACGACCTAGAATCGCGATTACCGGGTGATGTGTTTTGATTTAAAATATGTAATGTTTAGACGTCTATTCATTGGTAAAAATCAATTGTATTTTTTTACACTAGATTATATTAATCTCCAATAGACAGATGTCAGCGTAGTAATTTTACGCCATAGCTCTTGAAATTTTTGCGAGACATTTAAAAAAATGTGAGTTTCAAATAATAACAGGTTTCAATAATGACATTTCTCAAAATGGTTTTAAAAATATATATTTACAGTGTTTGCAGAACACTTTATTTTTTATCAGGTTAAAAGAACAAATTATTAGTAACATTGACACACCGTGAAAATTTAATGCTTAAAATTCATGATTTTTTTTTCCATATTTGACGAAACGGTTTTCTGAAAAGTGCTGCAAGCTAATATTTCGTCAAATTGAGGAAAATGTTGTCTTCGTTTCTCGATGATACAAATTTCGACAAAATCGCATTATGAAAAAAGTCTAAAGTTTACGGGGAAAAACTGTCAGTCGATGTTCCAGTATGAAACCGTTTATAAACAGAAGCCTTTTTTATAATCAGATAAGTACTGTTACTTTAACAAGCGAACACTGTTATTTTAACAAAGAACTCTATAATATAACAAGTCAGTGCGAATCGAAAGCAGTATTCGTGCGATCAGGCGACACTGGGATTCGAACGCGAGTAACCTCATTAGAAGGCGAGCTCCTTGACCCCCGAGCTACCTTTGCTCTAGTTTCTCGGTATGAAAGAAAATCTTAGAGTGTTTTTATTTAAATAGTCTTAGTAAAATAATATAAGTGTAAAAATGTTTAAAAATAATATAATGGCCCATCGTACAGAAACGTTTAGCAACTTATCTTACTAAAAAATTATGTAAAAAAATATATAGTTATCAGGTAGAATATCATTTTGACAATAAAGTTGATTTTTTAGTTAAATTTATGCACTGCTCAAAACCATAAAATAATTGCTGAAAAGTAAGAGCTAGTATTGAAAATAATCATAAAATGGTTTCAAGAAGGGTAAAGTTCTTTACGGTAAGCAAAACTGCAGGTCTTAACTTAAACAAACGGCTTTAATCCAATTAGGATTTGGACGAAAAACAGGTTTGTCACCAAAACAGCTTTAAACAGTCAAATATACTAAGAAAGTTTTTAGAGTGCATACATTTATATCAATCATACAATTGATTAAGAAATTCTGCATGAAATAAAAGGAGCAGGAGTAAATGAGTATTCAATCATTGACAGGACAAGCCCAAGCACTAATCCCTGCACCATCCCGCCATGAGATGCAAATTTTGTTAGACTGAAATAGATAATGTTCGAAAACTTACATAACACTCTAAATTGATACATGAGGGAGGAATCAATTTAACCTTATATTTAGAAAATCACGTGAATCTCAAATATTCCTTGATTTAATGACAAATTAATTAATAATTATTATACTATTATTATTATTAATTGATAATTAATCAATTATTAGACCATTAGAATTTATAATTATGCAAATTGATTAATAATTATTATTATTTATTAATAATTAATAATTATTAATTAATTAAAAATTTCAAAATTATCAAAACATATCTTATTAATTGTTGAATCATCAAAAATTACGGGGTTTTTTTTTCTTTTTGCCATAAATCGTATTGAAGCTTCTTTTATAACTCAAAACATACCCGACCTACTTTCGTTCAAATTTTAATAAATTATTAAAACCTTAACATAAAATATTCATCAATGTAATATTCCATTTTGCTATGGTTAAAAGTAAATTACTATTTATATCTGTTTTGGGTGATAAAGCACCAACAAATGAAGTTTATTTCCTGTTGAAAGCAAGAAGACATATTTTCGATCTATAAATAACCCTTCTCTTCATGATAAAAAGCAATTTGCAGCGTGTTTTGTTTCTCTAAAAAAAGCACAAAAAGAGCTAATTCATGTCTTAAGTGAATAGTGCACTAAGAAAGCGATATCCGTCTAATATGCTATATCGATTAACTGTGAGTATAGCGATTGTCGATTTTTCGTAACTGACATATGCTGTAGACAAAGATAAATTAGAAAAGTTTAAAGAAAAAGATAAAAGGGTCACACAAGATGAATGAAAATAGTCAGGTTCAACTTTTGGAAAAAATAAGATACCGATAAAAGTAGAAAGTTATCTTTATGCTCCTTTATAGATTAAAAAATATTGCTGAATAATTAGAAATTAATGAAAGAGAGTGATATAGTCGTTAGCAAGTACTAAAAAGTCATTTATAAAAATTGAAGAAAGCTTTTCAAAAAATTATGCAATAGCTTCATCGAATTTGCTCCGATAAGCGAAACTGGACTTTTTCATACTTTACATAAGCATAAATAAAATAAATACAAATTTTTTTTTATTTTAGTTTTACAATGATTTTAATATAAAAAGCATAATTATAAGTAGTAGGTTGTTAAAAAAGTACTTGCGAAAATTTCAGCTTTTATGAATTTTCATTTTGTGTTGTTGTTTTTGGTGTTCTTAATTTTAACTTTTATCATTAAGCTCTAAAACCGACCAGGTGGCAGAGTGGTTAGCATGCCTAACTGCAGAGCCGATGGTTGCGGATTCGAATCCCGATCAGGGCATGGATATTTCTTTCTCTCTGTGTGTGTGTTCTATGTCCTTTCTGCTGTGCGATTGTGGGAATGAAGCCCTCCGGTTCGGGTTTTGATTCGCTATTGCTATAAGCAATAACGTGTTGTTGCTATAAACAGGTTTCACAAGTGTTGCAAAACTTTTTTAACAACCTAATACACAATCACTGATTACTTTCATGCAATCATTTTTTTTCATAGTTTTTCCAATAAATACAATAAGCAATAAACTTCGAAATGCATAAAAATTTTCATTTAAGCAGACACATTTTATAACATATTTTAGCACAAACAACAGAATTGTGTCTCAAATCTTTCCTTAATCAAAGTAGAATCTATCTTCAGAAGCAATCACAGATTGGTTAGTTTGCCCAAAATTTCGGATCCAACGCTATTCCAATGGCATTGAATCATTTCTCACAGCTGATTTCAGCTTGAATATTTAAATCTTTAATGCGTATATCCAGATGATTGAGCAGCTGCATAATAAGATGCCATGATCAAAACTTTGGTCTGAAATTTTCAATTGAATAAATATTCAACTAAAATTATTTCTCGATTCAAATGCTTCGCGAATCCACTTATCCTGATGATTGAGCAGCTGCATAATATGATGCAAAGCTTGTTCTTAACTTTTCGACTGAATAATTTTATCTCGAATGCATTTATCCAGATTATTGAGGCAGTGATCAAAAATATTATCTATCCTATATTATATGACGCAATGATCGAAACTTTATTCTAAAATTATAAAATGAGTAATTATGTCTTAAATGCACTTCTTGAGAGGATTGAGTACTTGAATAATAGGACGTAGTGATCAAAACTTTCGAAATTATCATTTTGAAATTTTCGATTGATCATATCGAAATTTTCGAGTGATCAATTTGATTGGACATATTGAAATTTTCGAGTTAACATTTATATCTCGAATGCACTTATCCAGATGATTGAGTATTCGCATAATATGATTTCATGATCTAAACTTTATTCTAAAATTTTCGATTAAATAATTACGTCTCCAATGCACTTATTATGTCTTGAATTCACTTATCCAGATGATTTTGTATTTGCATAATATGATTTCATGATCAAAACTTTTTTCTAAAATTTTCGTTAGGATAGATGCTAAAAACTTTTTGTTAGCTTCTTTTACGTCTGAATCTTTGACTATTGCATTTAAAAACAGTGATGCTTCTGATGAAATATCAAAAAGTACGGGTTTGATGAAAAACCAGTATCATACTTTTGAAGAAATATCAAAAACCATGCTTTTGATGAAAAATTAAAAACCATATTTTTGATGAAAAATCAGAAACCATGTTTTTGATGAAAAAAAAACAGTATCAATAAGCCAGTAGCAGGTGTAAAGCGAGTATTCTTCACAAAAAGATCTGCTTTTGAAGGAAAATTAAAAATCTTTGCTTTTGAACAAAAATCATTTCTTTGATGAAAAACAATTACCATGTGTTTGATGAAAAATCAAAAACTAAGGCTTTAATGAAAAACCAGTATCATGCCTTTGATGAAAAATCAAAAACCATGGTTTTAATGAAGAACCAGTGTCACGCTTTTAAGGAAAAATTAAAAACCATGCTTTTGATGAAAAACCAGTATTATACTTTCGATAAAAATTTAAAAGCTATACTTTTCATGAGAACCTAGCATGTCTTTCAATCAAAAATAATAACGATGTACATGATGAAAAATTAAAAACCATGCTTTCGATGAATAACCAGTATTATACTTTCGATAAAAATTTAAAAGCTATACTTTTCATGAGAACCCAGCATGTTTTTCAATCAAAAATAATAACGATGTACATGATGAAAAATTAAAAACCATGCTTTCAATGAATAACCAGTATTATACTTTCGATAAAAATTTAAAAGCTATACTTTTGATGAGAACCCAGCACGTTTTTCAGACAAAAATAATAACGATGTACTTGATGAAAAATTACGAACAATGCAACAATTACAACAACTTTTGATAAATAACCAGTATCATGCTTTGCATGAAAATTACAAACGATGCACTTGTCTAAACTTTAAAAAAATAAAGAGAGAAATAAGAGAAGTATTAAAAGTGATGAGTGCTAGTTAATAGTTATTGAAGTAGCTTCAAAAAATTGGGAGATAGTTATTCTATTAGTTAGGGAAAATGCAATAAAATTAGCTATTAAAATAGTTATAAAATATGAATATGAACTGCTTAAAAAAATTTTAAATAGTGATTTAAATAGTTGTGAAGAAAGAATGGTTTATCTAAAATGTAAGCTAATTTTTCGTATTTTTCAAACTATGTCAAGCCATATTTCTTCGAAGTAATAATTAAAATTAATAACACCGCATTGTTTTCAAAACCTTACATTAAAACTGCGTGTAAACTATTCTCTACTCAATTTATCTGCTTTTGGCAATTCGGAAAGGAACATAGATTGCTCGACATTTTTGTTTTGCTAAAACATTAATAAATGTGACTGGTGAGCGATAATAAATTTATTTCTTGGTAGAAATAATCGTGTTTTAGATAAAGGGCATTTATAAAAATTGTAATAAGTTTATTAAAGCCGTACACCCCAGCATTTTGTTTTGTAATAAGTCAACTAGTTAATTATATATGTCAATGTCAGAGCTTTATATCGAAAGTAAAAGCAAAAGAATGTCTTGAAAAGATTAGTGCAACTATAAATGTAAAAATTATTTTCTAACATATTAGCACAAATTAAATTATAATACGATTGATTAACAAAAAACTTAAGGTTTTGGAGCACTATGATTATTAACATGATCATTATAATTCCTCATATGATTATCATAATTCTTCATAAAAAGATTTTGACTTATATGTATGCAAAGTGTTCCATAATCATCGCCTTTTGTAAAATATTCTTTGTATCCTTGTCAAATATTAAGTTAAACCATCATGTGGGTCACAAATGAATATTTAAGTGAAGAAAACAGTAAAATTTCGTAAAAATGCTATAAATTTTTATTGAGAAGATGGGATTAAAATTATCAAAACCAGAATGATTGCCGGAGGGAAATTGAAGTTGATTCTAATAATTGCCCTTCATCTACACTCGGTTTTCTTCACCAAGTTCTAAATTTTTATAAATCACTAGATTTTGATACATTTTTCGTTTTTCTTTGTTTAAAATTAATTTGCAACTTAAGTGTAAATATTTTTTACTTGATATTTAACAAGTGGTCTAAAAATACACGGGTTGTAATTAGTGATATCTAAACAACCTCCATTTTTAACCCTTAGAATATACTTTTTAATAATACTTAAAAATTTTCTATTAGAAACATTTTTCAGTTGCCACCTATACTCTTAGAAATTATGAGTCGTATTTATTATCGCGGAGAGAAAAATGAAATTATGGACATTTGTTTCTAGATAGTGACCGAATCTTGACCAGATTTTTTAGAAAAGAATGTTTTTTTATATTTCAAATTTATTCCTAGGAGCTGTGTCTGCTCAGGGAATTGAGCGTTCGCCTTCCAATGAGGTGAACCGGGTTCAAATCCCAGCGATGACTGGTCAATACGAATTCCGCATCCAGCTTGCCCTGACTACAGTGCTGACGTAAAAATATCCTTAGTGGTAGACATATCATTAGTTAGAGTCCCCTTGCCGTCAGACTAACCACGGGAGGCCTTCGTGGTTTTCATCTCCATGTAACGCAAATGCGGATTAATTCTATCAGAAAGTCTTCCACGAAGGCAAATTTCTCCCAATACTTGATCCAAGAGTTCGCTTGTCTTCTGGATTGGGTTCAAAATTGCAAGGCTGCGGAGATCATTACTGTTAGTCATAAGCCCGAAATTGGGTCGGGTGTTCATCGTCGGCTGTTCAAAATAAATTAAATTTATTTCGAATCTATCTAATTGCGCATGTGATTTGAGTATTAAGAAATTACTCGAAAAGTTCCAATTTTTACTTTATCCTAAACCTTTTTTTTTCTTAAATTATTTTTAACACTTCTAAAGCAAGAAAAAATCGCTAATACATGTTTGATATCAAGTTACTAAATGTCCAAACCTTAGAAATGTTAAAAATGAAGATCAATTTTTGATGGTGTGAGTAAAAACAGCTAAAGAATTACCTTTTCTGAGACTACCCTGCCTCACACAGGCAGTTGTACTCAGTTCATTATCAGAGGTCTCAATAAAAACATGTTATAAAATCTCATGAGAAAAAGCCAAGCTAGAGAGAATAAGCAAAATTGTAAGATTTTCTTCGATAAGTTTTCCGTCGTGATTTAAAGTTTCAATATAAACTATTAATTAGTTCGTTTTTGTTCCTTTTTATCCATAACAATAAATAAAAAAGTTTATGTTCTTAAATGCCTCGGCGTAACTCCAGAACCGTTTGTGATAGGATCCTGAAATTTGGACAGCAGAATCAATTTTAAGCCCAGTTTCTAAAAATCGTTTAAAAATTACAATTCATCCGTGCGATAGGGTTGAAGGAAAAACGAATTTTTCTCAATCACGCACCATCACGCAGTTTTAAAAGACGATTTGTAATGTTTTTTAGGTTACTGCTCTATTGAATCTAAAACAAGTTACACTGAGAGTTGATTGTAGGCATTTTAATAATTATTTATCTTCTATTATTTAAAGTAAGCATAGGTAAAATCAAAGTAACAGAATTAGTGATTTGAAAGCTTTCTGAAACCACGTGTGTATTGTTAATTGTAAAGCTGTTGAAGCTTGTTTGTGTAAACATAAATAACGTAAAGATAAATAGATATAAAAGCAATTAAATTAGCCTCTAAGCTGTTAATTCATCGGGGGTCGAGGACTATTATACAGAGGCTGCTTTATCATGTATCATATTATCCCATTGTGCATATATCATATTATAAATTTGATTTCAACTTTCTCAAAATTACGGTTCACATAAAAAATAATTCAAATTAAAGGCTTTTTAAGCATTTTAAAAATACCCAAAAGATGGATCGCACTATTTTAACTATAAGAAATAAAAATTAAAGGAAAACTTTGAATATAAACGCTCCCTCCTAGCATTGAATCTCAATTTTCAACAACTTCTCTGCAACCTTTGCAGTTTGTACCATATTATTGTACATATATCATATTATAAAATTGATTGCACTTTTTTCGGAATTACAGTTCACATAATACCTTATTTAGGTCCCAGCTAAATTAATTTATCTTTCAAAGCACCAGTAATAGGATTCAGAGTTTCACCAATTCCTGTTACTTTTGTCTTGAGGTGGTTCCTATTACTACTGGTTCCTATTACTGGTGTCAGAGTTTCACCAATTCCTATTACTGGTGCCTTGCTTTCACCAAGAGGATATACAAATAAAAAAATACCCTATAGATCGAGTTTGTAAAGAAATTAGGGTTAAATTTTTGGAGATATTTATTAAAAAAAAGTATCAAATTCATTGTAATTGAAAAATTCCCCTGCGCTACAATTTTGTTGAAACAAAATTGATCAAAATTATGATTTAGAATAACTCTTACATTAAATGGGTTTTTTTAAGTTTTAAAGTTAAAAAACATGTATTTTCTAAGTAAAAGCTTTCTTGAATAATATAAAATTAAAAATGAAACTACTTCTCCGAATATAAGCCGAAAGAAGTAAGACAAAAAAGAAGTAAATAAATAAAATAATTAGACAAAATTACTAAAGAGATTATATCACGAAACGCTATGATGTCTTTCTTTTGAAGTATAAAAGTTATCTGAAGTTTAAAAGTATAAATGGAATGCATAAAAGAAAACCTATTTCGTTTGAATTCTTTGTCTACATAGATCGCAAGATTAACTGTAACAAAGAATTTAAAATACAAAGACACAAACGAAATTCAGAAACTGCAGTATTAGTTATTTGTGTCTTTTGTATTCGAATGAATTAGTGAATCGGCATTTCAAACCAGTTGCTTTTGAATTCATAACCTACATAAATGTTATATAAATAAACAAGAATAGAAAGACTAGCAGGAAATCAAGAAATTGCATTATTAGTAAAACATATTTGAATAAAAATTTATTAGTTGTAAGACTTATATTAAAACAGAGATAATCTATTAAAAACTTTATTTTCCATTGAAACATTTATTTTAAAAAGCAAGAAATATTACTTAGCAATAAAAGTATTCTCCAATAATCATTAAAATTCCCACTTGTTTAATTCTGTTCTTATTTTTGCACTTATTATGCCCACATTTTTTGACTAGATATTATTTCAACTTCTGAAGAACATGGCACTTATAATTGCTTTATACGTGTTCAGTGCTTATTTTTTATCCTTTTTTTTAGCATAAAAGCGGTAATAAGTTCTTATCAAAACTAGAAGGAATTCCCATTTTTAAAAACGCTTTTTGGCTCGTACAGACAGATGTTTAAGCCGAATAGCAACCCAGCAGAAATCGCAACTAATGCTTAACCTTAAGTAACAAGACTTTAGACACACGTCATTGCTAAATTGAGATACTATCGTAAATTTAATATCGTCTTTGACTACAAACATTAAATGTTATTACTTTATATTTCAACAAAAAAAAATTTCTTTAAAATACGCTACTTTGTTTTATAACTGGAGGTGAACAGACAACCCAATTCTCAGTTTATAACCATATATGGCAGTACTTTTACTTTCGTTACTTGTACCGCCGGAACAAGTAAAAAGTACGTACTTTTACTTGTACTTCGTTACTTTTTAAATTTAGTACTTTTACTTGTACTTTCGTTACTTTTTTAGGGAAAAAGTACAAGTATATGTAGCGGAAATGTCCAATGAAATCGTTACTTTTTTCTAAAACTCGGTAAGCTTTCTAAAAAAAAAAAGATTAAATTAAAAATAAATGCTTATGTTTTTTTTAATTTATAAAATTAATGTGCAATATATATGTATTCACTGCTAACTTCGTGTTTAAATACCTTGACCTTTGAAAATTGTCACTCCTGAAAGACGGCTCTTTTGAACTGCGAAAGGTTTCGCGATGTGAAATCGCAGTACGATTTATTGTTTCCTGCAGGTCTGGTACCTTGCATCAAATTTAATTGGTCGGAAGAATAAGCTAGGGAGGAGGCTACAAAAAATAATTGGAAAGAATTGTCCAAGCTGAACACCCTGCTATAACTAATAACGTAACAGAAAGAAAAAAACCAGGGAATTTAAATTTTCTAAAGCTGAAAACATCATGCCAATCACCAGCGACAGAAGAATTTATGGCATACATGAGCTTAAATGTCGAAACGGAAAGCATATCAATTTTGAATGCATATCAATTTTGAATATCCGATCGCAAAAAAATTATATGTGAAATATAATACTACAGTACCTTCTAGTGCTCCCGTGGAGCGCTTATTCAGCGTGGCTAAGCACGTTCTGAGAAATTCTCGCAGCACACTCAGTGACACCACTTTCGAAATGCAATTATTTTGCAAAATGAATAAAAATATTATTTAGCAAGTCATTTTCATTCATTTTCGAGTTTAATACATTTTAAATAAAAAATGTTGGATTTTGCTATTACGTTTTTCAATTTTCGTTTGAACTCACTAATAATACATTTTTGTCTTAATGCATTTTTTACTAAATACGTTTTTACCTAGTACATTTTTTACTAAAATTATGTTTATGCCCGACCTTGTCAAACAAAGCCCAGTCAAATCTCTAAGAACTTCAGAGCTATTTGTGCTATTGAAAACTATTATAATTACTATTTTAACTCTTGAAAACTCGAAGGTATTAATTTAGCCGCTGATACTAAAATTCGTTTACAAATTTCAATTATTCCGTTAGGCAGAAATTTTCGGAAAATGATTTTCTCGCATGACTTCAGCATTAGCCATTGTTACAAATAAAATTGTAGACTGTTCTGTTTCAACTTATACTGCACATGCAATTATTTTTTACTAGCTCAAAGATCACAAAGCTATATGAAACCCCGTGTTTGCTTTGCTTATGTTTGTGCTTTTAAAACGCGTTTCTATAGAGTAAAACAATTTTAAATCAATGGTAATTTGAATAAATAAAAATAATAAACTAAAAATTAAAATCAATAGTTAAAATTTCTTTTTCGTGCAAATCCAAAAAAATTTGATATTAAAATTATATTTGATTTTAAAATTATACTATACGATTATATTATAAAATTATATTATAATATTCATCCGAATTTCAAAATAAATTAATGTCCACAACTTCCAAAATTAAAAATAATTAAATAAATAACAACGATTTTGCAAAAACATTAAAGAGCATAAGAATAATATTCAATAAAATTAGGTTACTTTGAATCTTCGATTTCCTAGAAATGCACTTTTAAATCGTTACTTTTTTTGTTTAGTACTTGTACTTTTGCTTGTACTCTTTACTTGTTACTTTTTAAAATAAGAACTTTTTACTCATTACTTTTTTTAAAAATACTTGTACTTTTACTCGTTACTTTTTAAAAGTAACGTTGCCATATATGATCATAAACCAATAAAATTGGGTCTGCTGTTCAACGACGGTTATAAAATAAACCTTATGTTTCACACAGCTATCGCTATTGTATTTCTGCGATCTTGAAGGGAAAAAAATCTCAGTAGATTTTAATAAAAAACTCCTCATGGGGAATATGAAATGGATTGGCTCTGAATCCCATTTTGTACGCGAAAAAGGAGGAAGTGTTAAGGCGTGCGGCATTCCGATTGTCCACAAAGTGTTATGACATTCTGTTTGGCCATGTCACAAGAAATGAAATCTTAAAGAATAAAAAACAGTTGTGAAAAAAATATACCCCAGAGGATTTTATTTACTTAAATTATAATACAATACATTCAAATTTACAATACAATATAATACCATCAATACTATACAATATTTACATTACATATGCGTTTCCTTTGTTTGTTTGTTTGTTTTTTGCTGATAAATCCAATGGTGTTTCTGGATTAAATGGATACTGTCTTTTCCTACAGTGTTTCACAACTACTCGTAAATCCAATGCCTTCAAAGATTCCGAAAAATTGCTTAAAAAGTATCAGATGTATCCCATTCTTGATCCTCCTTTGGTGCAATGAGTGACAAATCCACGTTAAAACACACGCCTAGGGGCTCTTGAGATTCAACCAACACTTGAGGCATATCAAAGACTATTGATTCAACCAACACTTGAGGCATATTCAACACTTCTGATTCAACCAACACTTGAGGCATATCCAACACTTCTGTTTCATCACAAGGCACTTGGACTTCATTCAACACTTGAAGTTGCTCATCCCTTTGAGGTTCGTCACATGAAGGTTCGTCATTCCCTTGAGTTATATCCAACACTTGGGTTTCATAATTCACTTGGGTACTGGGCACTTGTAAAACTTTAAACTCTTCAGGAAGCATTTGCTCAACAGACTTCGCTGTGGATACCAGCGTGATCGGCTTGTACGTTACAATTCTGTAACACCCGTGGTAGAGGTGGTGGATGCTCAACTCAAGCCTTACGTAGCCTCGCAAAGACTTCAACAGGCTGAGCAAACAGCAAGCAATCAACGCGTGGCTACGCAACGTTTGAGCTTAGCATTCACCCCCTCCCCCACAGACGCTACAGCGTTGCAGCGAACAAGCCGAGCTTCTTCTCCGGGCGCTACAGTCACCGTAACTTACAGTTACAGACCAGGCATCAACCGCAATCCATGCGAGACTACGTAACGTTTAGCTTAGCATACACCCCCCCCCACGGATGCTACAGCATTGCAACGTAAAAGCCAAGCTTCAGCTATGGAAGCAACAGCCTGCGTAGCCTCGTATCTACTACAGTCGAAGCTTGGCCTGCAACCTGTAAGTGAAGGGGGCTGTGGAGCCCGGAGATGATGATCGGCTTGTACGTTACAATTCTGTAACACCCGTGGTAGAGGTGGTGGATGCTCGACTCAAGCCTTACGTAGCCTCGCAAAGACTTCAACAGGCTGAGCAAACAGCAAGCAATCAATGCGAGGCTACGCAACGTTTGAGCTTAGCATTCACCCCCTCCCCCACAGACGCAACAGCGTTGCAACGTACAAGCCGAGCTTCTTCTCCGGGCGCTACAGTCACCGTAACTTACAGTTACAGACAAGGCTTCAACCGCAATAGATGCGAGACTACGTAACGTTTAGCTGAGCATACACCCCCCACGGATGCTACAGCATTGCAACGTAAAAGCCAAGCTTCAGCTATGGAAGCAACAGCCTGCGTAGCCTCGTATCGACTACAGTCGAAGCTCGGCCTGCAACCTGTATGTGAAGGGGGCTGTGGAGCCCGGAGTTGGTGATCGGCTTGTACGTTACAATTCTGTAACACCCGTGGTAGAGGTGGTGGATGCTCGACTCAAGCATTACGTAGCCTCGCAAAGACTTCAACAGGCTGAGCAAACAGCAAGCAATCAATGCGAGGCTACGCAACGTTTGAGCTTAGCATTCACCCCCTCCCCCACAGACGCAACAGCGTTGCAACGTACAAGCCGAGCTTCTTCTCCGGGCGCTACAGTCACCGTAACTTACAGTTACAGACAAGGCTTCAACCGCAATAGATGCGAGACTACGTAACGTTTAGCTGAGCATACACCCCCCACGGATGCTACAGCATTGCAACGTAAAAGCCAAGCTTCAGCTATGGAAGCAACAGCCTGCGTAGCCTCGTATCGACTACAGTCGAAGCTCGGCCTGCAACCTGTATGTGAAGGGGGCTGTGGAGCCCGGAGTTGGTGATCGGCTTGTACGTTACAATTCTGTAACACCCGTGGTAGAGGTGGTGGATGCTCGACTCAAGCCTTACGTAGCCTCGCAAAGACTTCAACAGGCTGAGCAAACAGCAAGCAATCAATGCGAGGCTACGCAACGTTTGAGCTTAGCATTCACCCCCTCCCCCACAGACGCAACAGCGTTGCAACGTACAAGCCGAGCTTCTTCTCCGGGCGCTACAGTCACCGTAACTTACAGTTACAGACAAGGCTTCAACCGCAATAGATGCGAGACTACGTAACGTTTAGCTGAGCATACACCCCCCACGGATGCTACAGCATTGCAACGTAAAAGCCAAGCTTCAGCTATGGAAGCAACAGCCTGCGTAGCCTCGTATCGACTACAGTCGAAGCTCGGCCTGCAACCTGTATGTGAAGGGGGCTGTGGAGCCCGGAGTTGGTGATCGGCTTGTACGTTACAATTCTGTAACACCCGTGGTAGAGGTGGTGGATGCTCGACTCAAGCATTACGTAGCCTCGCAAAGACTTCAACAGGCTGAGCAAACAGCAAGCAATCAATGCGAGGCTACGCAACGTTTGAGCTTAGCATTCACCCCCTCCCCCACAGACGCAACAGCGTTGCAACGTACAAGCCGAGCTTCTTCTCCGGGCGCTACAGTCACCGTAACTTACAGTTACAGACAAGGCTTCAACCGCAATAGATGCGAGACTACGTAACGTTTAGCTGAGCATACACCCCCCACGGATGCTACAGCATTGCAACGTAAAAGCCAAGCTTCAGCTATGGAAGCAACAGCCTGCGTAGCCTCGTATCGACTACAGTCGAAGCTCGGCCTGCAACCTGTATGTGAAGGGGGCTGTGGAGCCCGGAGTTGGTGATCGGCTTGTACGTTACAATTCTGTAACACCCGTGGTAGAGGTGGTGGATGCTCGACTCAAGCATTACGTAGCCTCGCAAAGACTTCAACAGGCTGAGCAAACAGCAAGCAATCAATGCGAGGCTACGCAACGTTTGAGCTTAGCATTCACCCCCTCCCCCACAGACGCAACAGCGTTGCAACGTACAAGCCGAGCTTCTTCTCCGGGCGCTACAGTCACCGTAACTTACAGTTACCGACCAGGCTTCAACATCAATCGATGCGAGACTACGTAACGTTTAGCTTAGCATACACCCCCCACCCCCACAGATGCTACCGCATTGCAACGTAAAAGCCAAGCTTCACCCCTGGAAGCTACAGCCTGTGAAGCCTCGTACCGACTGCGGTTGAAGCTCAGCCTATAACTGTAAGTGAAGGGGTTTGTTGAGCCCAGAGTTAATGATCGGCATGTACGTTACAATTCTGTAACACCTGTTGTAGAGGTGGTGGATGCTCGACTCAAGCGTTACGTAGCCTCGCAAAGACTTCAACAGGCTGAGCAAACAGCAAGCAATCAATGCGAGGCTACGCAACGTTTGAGCTTAGCATTCACCCGCTCCCCCACAGACGCAACAGCGTTGCAACGTACAAGCCGAGCTTCTTCTCCGGGCGCTACAGTCACCGTAACTTACAGTTACAGACCAGGCATCAACCGCAATCGATGCGAGACTACGTAACGTTTAGCGGAGCATACTCCCCCCCCCACGGATTCTACAGCATTGCAACGTAAAAGCCGAGCTTCAGCTATGGAAGCAACAGCCAGCGTAGCCTCGTATCGACTACAGTCGAAGCTCGGCTTGTAACTGTAAGTGAAGGGGGCTGTGGAGCCCGGAGTTGATGATCGGCTTGTACGTTACAATTCTGTAACACCCGTAGTAGAGGTGGTGGATGCTCGACTCAAGCATTACGTAGCCTCGCAAAGACTTCAACAGGCTGAGCAAACAGCAAGCAATCAATGCGAGGCTACGCAACGTTTGAGCTTAGCATTCACCCGCTCCCCCACAGACGCAACAGCGTTGCTGCGTACAAGCCGAGCTTCTTCTCCGGGCACTACAGTCACCTTAACTTACAGTTACAGACCGAGCTTCAACCGCAATCAACGCGAGGCTACGTAAAGTTTGAGCTGAGCATCCACTACCTCTACCTCACCCCTCTACCTCTCCCCTCCACCTCATCCTCCCTTGACAGAAACTTTCCCTTCGATTTGAAAACGCCTACTTCGATGGATTCCCCATTGAACAGTTGACTTGCTACTTGTGACTGCGACATTATCCTCGTCCTGGCTCCTTTTCTTTTACCCATTTTGTCATGGAAACGAAATTGGTTTCATCTATGCAGCTAAAATTCCAAAAATAAATTAAAGAATGTGTTTAGCTCATCGTTACATAAAGCTCGGCTGCTATTTTTTCTTCTTATTATTTTAAAAATCTAAAATGTTACATTCGTGTGGTTTTTTCCTACCAGCTGCTGTCTGCAGCTTATTTTGAAAGGCGATATTTTCAAACAAATAATTTTGCTTCCAATAAAATAAATAATATAATTTCTGAGTTCAAATCTGCTCCATTTCATAACATATTAGTAATATTGAGTTATTCTGATATGTTTGAAGCGTACAATTGTTTTAGATACTTATAGAGAGATTGTTTAAAAAGGCAATATGATTGCTATATTTAGAAAAAAACTCAATCTTTTTTCAGTTCAAATTTGGCTTAATACTATGAGGGGCTCCTTTTCTGAAAGAGTGGTCCCAATTGTTAAGTAATCAAATGGAGGATAATTTTAAAAGTCAATTTGTTGGATAGAATATTATTTAATATTCTGAATAATATTATTGAATTTGATATTATGTATTATTGAATATAATATTATGTATTATTGAATATAATATTATGTATTATTGAATATAATATTATGTAGTATTGAATGCAATATTATGTATTATTGATTATAATAATATTTTATGTAATATTATGTATTATTGAATATAATATTTTATGTAATGTTATTGAATATTTCATTAGTTCTTGTATTAGCAGTAATTAAATTATTGCGCATCATGCTGGCTGTTCATACCAAAAAAATTTTCATAGCTTATTTATCAAGCATATAACAATTCGTCAATGTGTCTACTTCTCTATTTGGTTAAAGCTTAAACAGAAAATAAGCATAAGATGCTCGTATATAGCTTATCATGCTTATGCTATATAGACTAGCTTTTTAGCACTTCATGCAGGTTAGCATTGTGAAGCATATAATCTTGCAGACATAAGATTGTAGTCATAACAATACATAGCAGAAACTAGCTCATTCCTGTTGTTACTATTGCTATTTCTAGCACGACACTTTTGACTTGGGAATCCTTAAATTTTATTATTATTAATAATTACCCAATTTATGATCTGTTATGTTTTCTGATTTAAAATTTTTATTCTATTATTTTAAACTCTGTTTACTATGCAATTTAAACTTCATTATCTGGTCGCTTGATTACCCGATGTCTGCCATATTTTGAAGATAACTGTACTTCGTGTAACTATTTGTGACATGTCATTTAAATCGACTATGATATTGATATGTGATCTTGATTCAATATAAAACGATGGAGTGTTTGGGAAATTTTAATCATGCCCACTATACAACAGAGTTGTTGGGGATATATGAAAATGATCCCATTATAAAACACTCTTTTTATGCTGGAACATTAATTTGTGACACCAACTTTTTTGCTAAAGAGTTTGTTGTAAGATAATTAATTGGATTTGAAATTTTGAGCCTATTTCATTTGTGAAAACCTTATTTTTGCTTTTTTTAATTTTAATCAAGCGACTCTAGGGATAGAACACAGGTGATAGGATGGAACATTTAGCCTGGATACCGGACATAGATTCCCTCCGTCAAAAAATTTGGTGGGTTCATTTGACTACTTTTTAATCATTTTTAAGAGGTACTTATTAAGTACTTATTTCCAATTCTGTTTTCATGGTACGAATAAAACTAGTCAATTTATATCAGTAACTGCAAATACTGTATTGTAAAAATTTGCATTTCTTATTTAATTTTATTTCTTTTTAAATCAATGTTGTTTGGTCAAAGCCATGCAAAAATGCAGGATACATTTAATGAAATACTGAGCGATAGAACTGCACGTTTTTCAGAAATGTTATGTATAATGATATCGACCCTACTAGCCCGTAACTAGGAATTGGGTATATAAAAATCAATGACTGGTTAGTTCAATTGCCTTATATATAAGTTTTTTTTAATATGAAATATTATAACTTTCGGCCCGTGATCGAACTAATTTATAAGTGAACTAATTATAGGACATACTGGCTATAATTAAGCAAAATGAGAACTTTTTTCAGCTAAAAGCACTTAATTGATTATGAAGAGTCTTAATTTGCACTGCGAAATAAATTAAAGAAAAAATCTTTCAAGTAAGGAATATAGTGCAATTTAAAAATGTGTTCTAATACTGGGACACCAAGGCCGTAGAGGTTAAGTTTTCTTTATTCTATTAAATGACTTTTATTAATAAGCTGTGAAGAAAAGACGCTTAATTTACAAAAAAGGAAAACGAAAATAAATAAAAATATCATTAAAATAATACTACTTACAATTTTCATGCGAACTTCAATGTTGCCTTCAGTCAAGAATTTTTTTGAGAAGAAATGACAAAGCATTTAATCAATCGAAGTAACAATTGCTTATGGCATATTGTTAAAGTAAAAGTTTACATTGTTAAAGCATACGAAAAATGTTACAGCTTGTTTCGATATTTTATGTAAGAATAAATTTTGTCGTGTTAGCAACAATGTATATAATTGTTTTTTTACATTGTTTATTTAATATAGTTAATTTAATATAAAAATGGTTTGGGTTAGTCGATTAAAGACAAGATAAAAAAAAAGAAAAGGTATGGAAACGGTCAAATACCGCGAGAATACATCGACACAAAAATCGAAAAATACACTCGTAATATCATATCAAATGAGGAATTCAAATATAGAGTTTATCCTTTAAATCTCCTCCCTCCCCGGGGGGTGGTTGAGTGGAGTCCACTTCAATATCTTAAAAATAAGCCCCTGTTTTTTTGTCTTTTTTTTATCGTAGATTAAAATTTTCCGAAAAAGGACGAAGCCCGATTTGACTTGCAAAATGTTCTTAGATATCATTATTGTTTTATTTTGCATTATGAGAGGTGTTAAAGACCCACCCATTTTTGTGTTTATTACTGTCAATGTTCAACTCTGCAGTCTTCTGATTTTGAACAAAGAAAAGTGAACTTCTAGATCAAGCATTGGGACTAACTTGCCTTTCTTATTGCCAATTTCCTCTGGTTTTTGACAACTTTTTTTTAAAAACTCGTCTTTGCATAGCATGCAGAGGAAAGCCACGAGAAGCTCCCACTGTTAGACCGATGGCAAAAGCTTTCTAACCCCAAGTCTCTGTACAACCACTGAGAATATTTAAAGTTCATTCAAACTGAATTAAAAAAAATACAAAAGCAATAAATTCGGAGATGAGAACGAGACACTAACAGCCGAAATTTTTGCAAGTAAATACATTCCACCAATCAGGTTTACAATCGCATCTCTACTTTTGCTTAGGCGAATTTTTCGCATATTGTGTACACGATCCCTTTTGACAGCTTTGTGGTCGGTGCCAGCAGGGAGCGAAACCAGCTAAGGATACTTTTCTGCTCGGTTTTCGGTGCAAACCGGATGCATTATACAGAAGCATCACCAAAAGATCAAAATTTTCAACGAGTTCCGGGTACCCGAACTTATTTATATTTCATGTAGCTATAAATTACTAAACTTATTTAGTTTTATAAAAAAAAGCTATTAAATTATAAATACCTTTGAAACGACTAAGACGTTCATTCTAGTAGCTGTCGATTACATCAGAACCAATATAATATGACATCCTAACCAAACGTGAAGAACTAAAAGCTGCAATTCAATAGTTTAAAATTTTTTTAAAAGTCTATAGTTCGTGATTCGAATTAATTTTCAATAAACTATAGATTCCATATCCACATCACCTTACCTGCACGAGTTTCAGTTACTGCAGCTGATTGTGTGGAGAGGATATTTCCAAACAGATAAATTTGCTTCCAATAAAAAAATATATTTAAAAAGAACTCGCTTTTTTGGAAATGCCGATTTGGCTTTGATTGACTTAATTATTAATATTTGTTTTTCTTGTGTTCTTACACACGTAAAAGTTAGTATTTAGTTAGAGTATAGCTAGAAAAAGTACATTTTTCAAATTTTTATTTAGATTTAAGTTTCGAAATTTGTATATTGTTGATAAGGTAATCAGTGTTTTTAAAGCTTAGATTTTATTCTAATTTTTAAAGTTTTATTACTTCTCAAACACCTGTTGTTGCACCAAACAAGTTGAGCTAAATAGTCTCAAAATACGGCGGATAATAACTCTGAAATATAGGTGGTAAAGAGAAAATGCAGCGCTCTCTAGTAAAGAAAACACCAACTTTTCTGGTATAAAATTGCATTGACGAGAAAGGATATTTCATGAAGAACTTACTGTTTTCTTTCACAAATAAATCTTTATTTATTAATAATATAAGGTGTTCGTTCCCAAAAAAGTCGTCCCAGTCTTTAAGTAATGAAATGGACAAAAAGTTTAGAAGTCGAAATGTTAGATTGAATATAATCTAATGTTACATTAAATCTAATATTATTCGCGATCAAGTTATTTGTAGCACGTAAGGACCTCTTACCAGCACATTATGCCGTTCCAATTTAAAATGTCTTCATAGCCTATTAAATTAAGAAGTATTAACACGACGCAATTATTCATTAAAGTACCTATCCACTCATGTTTGGAAAATCGTGTCCAACAAATTAGCAATTCATACAGACGCATAGAGCGTTATGCTATATCCGCCTAAGCTGCTTACAAAACATATTACGGTGGCAAGCATTGAAAAGCATACAATAGCACGTTAATGTGTCTCCATGCCTTGGAAGAAGCGTTAACAGCAAATTAGCATAAGATACTTGTATGTACTCGGATGCTACTTGACGGGGGTTGGACGGAGTTAAGTTTTGATAAGATAATTGTATATAACTTATCGTGCTATTGCTATGGTAACTCGATATGCAGAATTTGATGCCAGCTAGCAATGTGCAGTATATAATAGCTTGAATACCTTGCTGACATAGCAAGGTACAGCAAGAAACGAGCTTGTTATGGTTGCTGATACTAGCATGAATTTTGACTTGGGAATCCTAAAATTTTATTATTAATTATCCAATTTATGATCTGTTTTCTTATCTGATATCAAATTTTTTTCCATTATTTTAAACTCTGTTTACTATGTAATTAGTATTTCATTACCTCAGATCCGATGTCTGCCATATGACGAAGACAACTGTACTTAGTGGAACTATTTGCAATTGTTACTATGATATGTGATTTTAGCCCACTATAAGACAACGGAGTGTTTGGAAAATTTTTATGAAACCCATTATAAGACAGTGTTGTTGAGGCAACATAAATTAGGTCGATGGTCGTATTATAAAACACTCGTTCTGTTGGAGCATTGATTTGTGATATCTACTATTTTGTTTTAGACTTCGTTGTAAAATAGTTAATTGGACGTGCACTTTTGGGCCAATTGTCATGGCAAAAAGTTATGCATTTTTTGGATTTTAGATTAACACCACGGTGGTGGCCTAGCTGAGTCGTTTGACTGGGGAGCCGAACTTGGGAGGTTCAAGAAATTCGGTGAGTTCACTAGATTACTTTTTAAGCATTTTTATGAGGAAATGATTAAATGCGTATGTCTTTACTTTTATACTTCCCGAGTAAGTATAAAAGTTAAACTATATATGTAACTGCAAATGTTGTATTGCAAAAATTTAAATGTCTTAATTGTTTAGGAAATCCACATTGTTTGGATAAGGCCATGTATAAATTCAAGATACGTTTAATGCAAAACTGAGCGATACAATTGCAAGTTTTTCAGAAATGTTATATATACTGATATTGACATTTACGTTCCATAACTATGAATTGGGCACGAAGGAAATCAATGACGGGTTAGATACACTGATCTATACAAGTTTCTTTAATATTAAATGTTATAACATTCGGCTAATGATCGATTGATCTAATTGTTGGACACACAAGCTATAATTAAACAAAATGACAGCTTTTTTTCTTTTCAGTTAAAAGTACTGAATTAGTCATTAAGAGACTTAATTTGTACTACATAACAATTTTTAGATGCAAGAAACTACATATAATAATATTTTGAAAATAACAAGTAGATAAAAGCCGTTTTACTTATTTTGTATGTTGCCATCAATTGAGCGGGTCTCTATTTTTGAACAACGTTATTAGTAGAACGCTAGATTTCGCAGTTAAAAAAATATATATATAAAATTAAGAATAATATAAAATAGAATAATATAAAAATGAACAAAGTCCTAATACCTTGACCTCAAGATCGAAAGAGTGAAGTTGTTTATATTGCATTCAAATATTTTTAATAGTATGCTGTGAAGAAAAATTATGTAATTACAACAACAAAAAACTAACATAATTAAAACTATCAGTAAAAAGAAATCACTTACAATTTTCTTGAGAACTTCATTGTCGATTACTATCAAGAAATCCGATGACTAAATGAAAGAGCCGTTAAGATTTAAAAACAAATATTGTCTATATCATTATTAAAATACATGGTTACATTATTAAAGCATACGAATACTGATACAACTTATTTTGACATTTTAAACAAAAACGAATTCTGGTTGAAAAAAAGAAGCAACAATGCTTGTTCGTGTTCTTTCACTGTTTAAATAATAGTTAATTTAGCAATAAAATGTGTTGAAGTAGTTGAGTTGAAGGTTAAGAAAAAAATATGGAAACGATAAAATACCACAAGAAATACACATCGACTCAAAAATTTAAAAATACACTCGTTAAAATCATTTAAAATGAGGAATTCAAATGCACAGAACGTCCTCCCAATCTCTACCTCGGAGGTAGTGTGGGGTCAACTTCAGAATCTTAAAATTATACCCCTGTTTTTTATTGCAGATTTGAATTTTCTAGAAAAAAACAGAGGTGACTTGAAAAATAAGTAAAAGAATACAAACTATTTAATTCTACGAGTATAATAACAGAACTTTCTTTGAAAGAAACGCGCAAGGCAGCAGAAATTTTCAAAAGAAAGAATAATTGAAGCAATAAAGAAAAAAGAAAAACAATAGAAATAAAAATATGGCCACCGAAGCCGACATCTTCAGGGGGTACCAGCTCCGGAAGCCATAGAACAAAACCTTTTCTGTTTAATTTTTTTAACTCTAAACAATTGAGAAAAACAGGGCGAAATTAAAGTCTTAACTGAGCAGCCCCAGTTAAGCATTATATTATTCTGTTTCGCAATACTTAACCTTCCCTATCATTTTTTTCTTCTACTGCGCATTTTAATAGAGGGCGTTGTTTTCTTTTATTTCAAATGTGTCTTTTACATTGAGTGTGTTTTAGAAAATTGCTGTTTGACCAATTTAATGTGAGTTTTCGGTTTTTCATTTTTGTATTATATTTTCAAGATTATGTACGAAATTTCTCTTCTGATTAGATTTTATGTATTGCTTGTATTTTTCCAGGACTTTTGCAAAGCCTTCGGGGTGTTATTTCCATATATGGCAGTACTTTTACTTTCGTTACTTGTACCGCCGGTACAACTAAAAAGTACGTACTTTTACTTGTACTTCGTTACTTTTTAAATTTAGTACTTTTACTTGTACTTTCGGTACTCTTTTAGGGAAAAAGTGCAAGTATTTGTAACGGAAATGTCGAATGAAATCGTTACTTTTTTCTAAAACTCGGTAAGCTTTCTAAAAATAAGAAAAAAATAAAAAATAAATATTTTTTTAAAAAATGCTTATGTTTTTTTAATTTTTAAAATTAATGCGCAATATATATGCATTCACAGCTAACTTCGTGTTCAAATACCTTGACCTTTTAAAATTGTCATTCCTGAAAGGGAAAAGACGGCTCTTTTGAACTGCGAAAGGTTTCGCGATGTGAAATCGCAGGACGATTTATTGTTTGCTGCAGGTCTGGTACTTTGCATCAAATTTAATTGGTTTGAAGAAAAAGCTAGGGAGGAGGCTACAAAAAAAATTGGAAAGAATTGTCCAAGCTGAACACCCTGCTATAACTAATAAAGTAACAGAAAAAAAAAACCAGGGAATCTTAATTTTCTAAAGCTGAAAACATCATGCCAATCACCAACGACAAAAGAATTTATGGCATACTTGAGCTCAAATGTCGAAACGGAAAGCATATCAATTTTGAATCGATATCCAATCGTAAAAGAATTATACGTGAAATATAATACTGCAGTGCCTTCTAGTGCTCCCGTGGAGCGCTTATTCAGCGTGGCTAAGCACGTTCTGAGAAATTCTCGCAGCAGACTCAGTGACACCACTTTCGAAATGCAATTATTTTGTAAAATGAATAAAATATTAATTAGCAAGCTATTTTCAGTCATTTTCGAGTTTTATGCATTTATTCCATACATTTTAAATAAAAAATGCTGGATTTTGTTATTACGTTTTTCAATTTTCTTTTTGAACTCACTAATAATACATTTTTGTCTTAATACATTTTTTATTAAATACATTTTTACCTAGTACATTTTTTACTAAAATTATGTTTATGCCCGACCTTGTCAAATAAAGCCCAGTCAAATCTCTAAGAACTTCAGAACTATTTGTGCTATTGAAAACTATTATAATTACTATTTTAACTCTTGAAAACTCGAAGGTATTAATTTAGCCGCTGATACTAAAATTCGTTAACAAATTTTAATTATTCCGTTAGGCAGAAATGTTCGGAAAATGATTTTCTCGCATGACTTCAGCATTAGCCATTGTTACAAATAAAATTGTAGACTATTCTGCTTCAACTTATACTGCACATGCAATTATTTTTTACTAGCTCAAGATCACAAATCTATATGAAACACCGTGTTTGCTTTGTTTATGTTTGTGCTTTTAAAACGCGTTTCTATAGAGTAAAACAATTTCAAGTCAATGGTAATTTAAATAAATAAAAATAATAAACTAAAAATTAAAATCAATAGATGGAATTTCTTTTTCGTGCAAATCCATAAAAAGTTTGATATTAAAATTATATTTGATTTTAAAATTATATTATACGATTATATTATAAAATTATATTATAATATTCTTCCGAATTTAAAAATAAATTAATGTCCATAGCTTTCAAAATTAAAAATAATTAAATAAATAACAACAATTTTGCAAAAACATTAAAGAACGTAAGAATATTATTCAGTAAAATTTTAGGTTACTTTGAATTTTCGATTTCCTAGAAATGTACTTTTAAATCATTACTTTTTTTGTTTAGTACTTATACTTTTACTTGTACTTTTTACTCGTTCCTTTTTAAAATAAGAACTTTTTACTTTTTACTCGTTACTTTTTTTGAAATTATTTGTACTTTTACTCGTTACTTTTTAAAAGTAACGTTGCCATGTATGTTTATAACTATTAATATTCAACTCCGTAACCTTGTAATTTTGAAACCAACCCAGAAGACAAAAGAACTCCCAGATCAATCATCGGGAAAACTAGCCTTCGTAGAGGATTTTTTGATGGAACTAACCTGCATTTGCGTTACACGGAGAGAAAAACCGTCAAAACCTCCCACAGTTTGACCAACAGAAATGGTACTTTAACCTATAATCCGCCTACCACTGAAGATATTTTACGTCAGCACTGTGGTAAGTGCGAACTAGTTGAGGAATTCATATAGACCAACCATCGCTGGGTTACGAATAGTTCACCTCATTGGGAGGTGAGTTCTCTATCCTCTGAGCCACCACGACTCACGCAACTTTGTTTGACATAAATAAGAGCAATCTAAAATAAGCAATTGTTCAAGTCTCTTAGCCAGGGACTAAAATCTTCCTCTTTATCTAATGTTTTACCCAATGAACTGAACTGAATTGGTAGTTAAAAAGTAGGTCATTTAATTTTCGTCATCTAGGATAAAATGGGAAAAAGATCATAATTTTGTTGTCGTTGTTGTTGTTCATTTACGTCGCACTAGAGCTGCACAATGGGCTATTGGCGACGGTCTGGGAAACATCCCTGAGGATGATCCGAAGACATTCCATCACAATTTTGATCCTCCGCGGAGGGGATGGCTCCCCCGCTTCGGTAGCCCGACGACCTGCGCGCGAAGTCGAGCACTTTACGGTAGAACAGTTTAACGAGGACCAATACCGCACACCCTCGGTCCCTACGCAGGCTGATCCAAGTGGTCACCCACCCGCACACTGACCGCAGCCAGTGATGCTTGACTTCGGTGATCTGCTGGGAACCGTGCCTTAACGATCAGTCCACTGCGGGACTAGAAAAGAATGAGAGTTCGGAAGGAAGCGTGTCAGAATTTTTGGTGGTTAGCAAGCAGGAAGCGGAGCCCTCTTGTGATTATAAAAGCTCAGTTCTTCACGACAGTCCAATGCCTTACCCGTTATCATAAGTTTGAAACATACAAATATCCATCGAATCATTGTCAATTGAAAATGCATTTAATATGGTCAGTGAAATGAATATTATAAAAGAAGAATTCATATAATGATGGCAGATAAAATCAAAATTACAAATAATCAAATGGCATATGAAATTTACATTTAATACGGTTAGTGAAATAAATATTACAAAGGGCAAATTCGTACAATGCTGGCAAATAAATCAAAATTACATGTAATCAAATGGCATATAAAATCAAAATACATTTAATACGGTCAGAGAAATTAATGTTAAAGAAGAAGAATTCATACAATGATGGCATATAAAATCAAAATTGTCCCCAGTATTTTATTTACTTCTTTTTTATTTTGAACGTTATAGGTAGTGTTTTGCATTTATCCCCTACTAAACTAAACTGGAGCACGTATTGTTGACGGCATATTACTCTCAAAATACTAAGGTGATCTGAAACTAAAGTTGCTGTTTTTATATTAAATTCAAAGAAATTTGAAAGAAAAAAAAAAGAATTTCATTTTTAACTAATGAGGTTATCACCTCGTAATCAACAACCTTTTGCAGATTTTTGATACCGGATCGGAAAAAAATCATTTGACCTTTGAGAAAAATATCTAAATATGGCATTTTGGAAATTACACAGAATTTCAAATTCTTAGCTGCGTTGTATTTATAAGAATGGCTCAATATTTGGTAAGTATGGTGAGTGAGGTAGTACATCCCACCCTAATTTTTTAATTGTTTCTAGGGTTTGATCTTCCTGGTTGATGCGAGTCGGAAAGATAGCATTGGCCTTCGGCATTTAAAAACATGCAATGCACTTGGCCAAACATCTTAATTGTTTTGGCCACTATTGTATTACTATTCTTATATAAATTAAAAAACCTACAATTTAGATTATTTCCTTTTTCTGGTTATGGCAGGCCATTTCAACGCAAAGTGCTAAACAAAATTAGGATTTATTTATAAACGAGTAATAAACAAGTCATATTAACCTAAAAATCCAATATTTCTTAGTAGCCATTGTCGCGTTACTATTTTTGTGTAACTTATAAAACATACAATTTTGACTGCTTACCATTTCTGGTCATGACAGAACATTTCATCGTAAACTGCTAAACTAAATTAAGATTTACTTACGAATGAGTAATAAACAAGTCATTCTAACCTTAACATTTAAAATGTTTTTAGTACTCACTGTTGCTTTATTACTCATGTGTAATTTAAAAAACATGCAACTTTTAACCTTTCTAATATTTGGCTGGCCATTTCACCGTTAATTGCCAAACGAAATTAAGATTTACTAATCAATGAGTAATGAACAAATAATTCTAACCTTAATATTGTAAATATTTTTAGTGGCCACTGTTACATTACTACTCTTGATAAACTTAAAAAATATAAATTTTGACTACTTTCCTTTTAAGGCAGTTGATTGGCCATTTCACCGTATATTGCTAAACAAAATTAAGATTTACTTACTAACAAGTAATAAACAAGTCATTCTAACCTTTACATCGTAAATATTTTTGTACCCCCTGTTAAGTTACTAACTCTCGTAAAACTCAAAAAATACTTACAATTTTGTCCGTTTATTTTTCTGGCATTTAGCTGAGTATTTCACCGTAAATTGCTGAGCAAAATTAAGTTTTATTTATTAACAGGTAAAAGACAAATATTTTTAACCTTAAAATGTCTTTAGCAGGAGTTTGAAATATACAATGAAGTGATAAATGACAGCCGAATATCGAAATCCGGAGGAACGATATCATTTTCCGCTCTCCTTAAAAAAGAAAAGGAAATTCTTACTCGAATCACAAATAGTCCATTCAATTTTCCAAAAATATTTTTTGATGAAATATGATCCATGCATATATGCATAAATGTATGTATATTAAAAAAAATGAGTCCTATTCGGAAAAATATCTATGCATAAAACGTCTTCTTTCTAAACTATTTTTGGTTTTGAAAGTATTCAAATTGGAAATATGGAGACGAATTTTATAACATTTATTCAATTTGATATAGAATATTCTCGATGGAAGGATAATAGATATTTTGACGAATCCGCATTATTTTCTTGTAAGTGATTTAAAAATTTTATGCAGAGGAGCTGACATTGAGATCAAAATTGTCACTGTATCCGACAAGTTTAAAATAGATTTTTTTTTTTTTATTCTATTGAATAGATTGCCAGCCCTATTTCCTAAATTTAAACATTGTCAGATCTGCCGTAGTGTTATGTTCGAAATGGAATTAAGTCAATGCAATGCTTAAGTTCAAATTAAGTGAACTATCTTTTTTCAACTTTTTTGACGATTTTCCTATAACTTAATTTAACGATTTTCCTATAACTTAATTTAACGATTTTCCTTTAATTCATAAGCATAACTATAATATTTATATATTTTACCATAAGAAATAGATAAACATAAATAGATAATCCTTATTAAGAGTTACATTTTCTGATTTCTTTTTAAATGCAAATAGCGTATTTTCGAATATTTATTTTAATTAATAATTTTCTCTTCAGTCGGTCGCTCGGTGGCTGAGTGGTAGCGCTTCACGCTCCCGTGCCACAGGTCCTGGGTTCGATCCTCGGGCCGGGCGAGGTTGACTCAGCCTCTCATCTCTTCAGTGGGTCGATAAATGAGTACCAAGCACGATTGGGAACTAAAGACTGGGGGTTCCGCGTTCAGCTGACTACCTATCTGGTACGTCTGCTCCTGCACCCCAGAGTTCAAGGTCAAGAAAACTGAGATGGGCACAGTAGGCCTTGGCCCTCTATGGGCTGTCGCGTCATTGAGTTTAGTTTTTTTTAGTTTAATAATTTTCTAAGTGTATTTTTTTAAATTACATTCATTCGTCTATTTATATTAACCTAAATATTAAGTAATGAAAATTATGTACTCTTAAAATTGCGAGTTTTCTAGTTCATTTTATCAATTAACTGCATGTTCACGTACATAAATTATGCGTATGCTCTCTAACCGAAATCGTTCTATACTGACACTGCACAGCGCATATAGTGGCATTTAAAAGTCTCCGATAGCTATATTATTATAAAATTTTCCAGGTTCTGGCTATTTAAATAAGTAAGAAATCAAAATATTTAATATTTTATTTAATATTGTGAACGAATTCCAATAATATCACATTATTATTTCGTTCTTATTGTATGTATAAGAATTTTTAAACATGTAATTTAAAATTAACTTCAATATTTTTACATTTGAAAGTCACTAGCCATTTTTTTTTGTGTTCCCATATCCAAGAAATGATACATATAATATATGTATCATGACAAAACTGCTGTTAGAAACCACTTTGCAGCTTTATACAGCTTTTTGTTCTCCTTACTTCATTTTTGAACAGGATTCCAAAAGTTGGTAACACTGGACAACCGGTATTTTATTATCTCAGCGAAATATAATATTGCGATAGAGTGCTCAAACTTAAATATCCACTACGTTTGAGCACTTTATCCCAGACAGAACTATAAGCATCCCGAAATTCCATAATCATCACCTTTAACGCATAATTTCAAAATATTTGTAGAAAGCATGCACATTATGGAAATCAATTTAATATTTAAACAATAAAAAAATAAAAATAAAAAGAAACTGAATTTTTTTGGAATCACTACTGAGAAAAGCGAGATCAAGTCAGACAAACCTGCTTGATTGTCGGAAGAAACGGGAAGGATTTAAAAGGCAATTAGCATAAATGCCTCCAAATTTTACCAGACAAATTAAGCTGGTATAATATTTTTCCATCCTACCTTCCTAGCTTGTAATTCAATAGATCTCAATAGCGTTTTATGTTTCTCCCCTTAAATATTATTTTGTGTTCCCTAATGTGCACATAGATTCTAAAATTATAGATTAAGGATGGTCATTACGGAACACCCTTTATAAAAAAAATTTTTAAATAATTAAAAAAAGAGATTGATTTATGACACTTGGGTTAATTAACGCAATTATTAATTAGACAATAATTGCAGCAAAAATTAAAGTTTGTAAATCGAAAATGGTTATCCATTTTACATATTTTCCTAATTTAAAATTTTTTGGAACTTATAAACAAAATTCAGAAAAATAATAAAACAAAGAACATATTTATCAACTAAGCTCATCAAAAATAATCTAAATAAGTTCCATCACTATAATACGTGGTTTCGTATAAACCAAATAAATCAATTCTTTACACTAAATTTTTAAATTAAATATTTTCTTCTGGCAAAAAGCGATGAATAGCTCAGTCAAAATTTTACTTATATTGAAAAGAAATATATTCTCGAAGAGTAGTAAAAACAAATTAATTTCATCATGAATATTTAAATTTTTTGGGGTGCATATTTCTGGTTAAAAAAAAAGTAAATTATTCTATGAGAAGATGAGGCGTTTTATAATTGACTTGTTAAAAATGTCTCCTCGCATATTTTCATCCCGAATAGGTTTTGTTACGTTTTTTCAGAGCAAACAAACTTCGTGTGTTACATTACAATATAAAAAATAAATAAATAAAATAAATAAAGTGGGCGTTCATGGCACGTGGCACATTCAGTCAGGATTTATAAGAAAATGTATAAAAATAAGATTTTAATAGTAAATTAAAAATTTTTAGAACACAAGAATTCACTACTTTCTCTTTTTAAATTAAAACTAAATTACACTAAAAATTATATAATTAACCAAATATTGGTTTTGAAATATCTTATAAAAGTCTGATTTTTAGTATATTTTTAGGTTTTAAAGTTAAAATATTGCTAAACATGTAATTTTTTATCAAAATGTTTTAGTTGATAAAGGTTTTGATTCGTTTGTGAAAATTTAATGAACAAATATTTTTTCAGAAATATACAAATATCATCAGAAATATACAGAAAAATTTACAAATATTTTTCAGAAATATAAAAAGATAAATATATTTATGGATGATTTTTGAAATATTTTCCTTGATTGTACACCCCTGAAGAAAAAAAATTGTGAGTGCCCTTAATAACAGACTAAGTGGTTTGATGAAAATCGGAAAGAAGCAGATGTGAGTTAGGTGAAAGCAGTTGGTCGAGATTTTCACGAAAAATTTTGAAGAAAAACTTTATGCAGCAGTTAATTTAAAATGTTTGAAAATCATGAATCCTTAGTTTACTGAATTCTTCTAAGTCAAACCATTTTTAAATAAACAAAAGATGTACAAAAGGTTATTTCTATTTGAGGAATATGTTCATACTTTTTTTTCGGGTTAATAAAAGACCTTTACACACTGATAAATATAGCAACCTGTTCATCAACTTATATCACTTCACAAGATTATTTTCTGTAAATTTTCCAGCACGGTCGATTTTCAAAGAGGTAGTATTTTTTCCGTAAAATGTACCAAATTGGCAAAGAATTTTTAACTGCCTAATTACTAATTATCTTTATACTATCTGCGAGACGTACTAATTAGCACACCTGTAACTGTCGGGGTTTTGAAATTGAATAACTCTTTAAGCATCAAAGGATAACATTTTTAAGAAAAATTTCTAAGATTACTTAACTAGTAAGCTATTTTCCTGCGATAAAAAAATATCTTAAACCTTCCTAATCTGCAATCAATTTGACTCAAGAGTTCTCACAGAAAAAAATAAACTAAATTGATATTCAAATTCAAAAATGGCTCGAAAGCCTGTCCATGCGCAAAATAAAGAAAACAAATTATTTAAGCAAATTTAATCTCAAACTATTCCATTTAGTTTTAAATTCTTTATATTTTAAAAGCAGCTGCTTTTCGTATTTTTTAATCAAACTTTTTTTATTAAATAATTTATATCTAAATATAATAATACGTTACGAAAATATTAGGGGGACCGGAAAGTAAAGTCGTTTCAGTGCATTTGATATTTGTTATCAAGATTTCATTTTTAATCAGTAATGTATTCACCTACGGTAGCAACAACCCTTCAATGCCGGATCGAAAAGAAATCGAAATGAATCGAAAAAAAATCGGTTTTTAAGACTAACGAATTTTCAATGAGCCGAAACGACATTACTTTTCGGTCCCCCTAATATCACCGTAAAGTGTGCCAAAATATGCATACTTCCGTAACGAAATTATTGGGAAATTGTCCGACAACTTAAACCCATCTATGTAACATAGTATTTTTGTGCGTGCCATTTTCTATCGTTTTGAGACACATTCTATTAAGGTTTAAAATAATTGCACCAGACAAAACAATTTTTGTTGCAAGCATACAAGTACTTTATTTTACCTAATCTGATTCTTACCTAAATCTATATATTAATAGGCTAGCAATATTTTGTCTCGCTAAAAACTCCCAAACTACGCAACAGAATTAAACAAATAAGGTGTCGTTTTAAAGTTATTGTTATGTAGATGTGCAATAAGGTCTTAAATTATGAAAATTTCCTTTAATTAATTAATAAAATTAATAATTTAGTTTCAACCAATGAGAATTCAGCAAATCATTTTTCGGGTGGTTCGCATAAGCATTGTTTCCGTAAGCATCGTTTGATTTAAAGCATTTCTGAATTAATAGATTGATAAACAAAAATAAGAGTGGATAAAAAAAAAACGGAACTGAATTCCTTAAAAAAAGAATTCAATATCTTGAGTTCCTTTGATAAATTTTTAGTTTCATGATAAATTTTTTGTTTCGTTACAATAGAATGGCAATGGCATTGTGCGAATATTCAAACCAAAACAAACGTGCGAATATTTAAACCAAAACAAACTTTCTACAAACAATTATTTTGATTTGAGATTTAAAACGATATCTTAGTTATTTAGTTCTATTTTTATTTATTTAGTGCCTGCTGCCTAAATAAAATGCCTGCTATCAGGCGTCGAAATATCTCTGGCAGACGTCAGAGAAATGAATGGCGGAATTCTAAACGGGAAAGCATTTCTTATTGAGATATATTCTCTGCTACAGCTCCAAATTTCTCAGCTACATGAAGAAAAGATAATCAAATTGTGAAGGGGGCAGAGAAGTGTATAAATTTCATTAAGTAATTGATTTCAATATCTGGCATTTTTATTTCAAAATTTAAATTTGTTAAAATGTTTTTATAAGATTGCGAAGCAATATGCAATGGAAATGCGAAGCAGTTCTGGGGGTTGGCGAGCGTAGCGAGCAGGGAGCGGAGTCCCCTAGTCTGAAATTAATTTTGTTTCAAAAGCTACAGACTGTTTTTTTTTTTTTTTCTCAAAATGACATTTTTAGTTTAATTTACTTTTTGTCTAAATTCTTTTTAATACAAGTTCATAAATAACGTGGTGGGAAGAAGGACTTGGGGCTAGAGTATACATCTTGAATAACTTTTTTATTAGTGAGTCAAATTTCCTCTGTGAGGTACCGTAGATTGGTAACATTGATATACACTTCCATGTGCAATTACATAATCAGACTGTGATTTTTTAGCAGAAATTTAAAGTTTATAAGGTGCAAAAGTAACTTTCCAAATTTTCTTTTCATTATTTTAATAACATATTTTATTTTCAGAATTTCTTCCAACGGTGACAATATGTTATAAATTACTAGGCCTTTTTCTTCCTATTTTGAGTTCGGAAGGGCAAGAGTTCGAGCCTTGACTCCGCTAAAGACCCACAGTGTACATGCGATATCCGTGTTCGTAAAATCTGCAGAATCAAAAGTTCTGTGGGGTATTATCAGTATCATGTATGTAGGGATCTGGGGGGAATTGTCTTCCCTTCAGATCTATGTAGCCTCATGAATGATTGGTGCTACCATCTATCCGTGAAATTCTGAGCTAAGACAAGCTTTCACCTTTGCGGTGTTCTCTTGTCCAACGAACCGCGCATCATCCATACTTAATTCGCAAAAGGCCAATGGCTAGCGAACTTGACTTGTCCAGGTGTCATTAGAAACAAACACCTATTTTGATATTAACTTTTGCTCTGTATATTTTCAATTAACCAGCATATGACATAAACAAACACATAGCTTCGTGAGGTTAGTGTAGGCACATGTTGGTGAGACTAAAATGAACGTATTCACTCTAACCCCATTCAATGAATTGGTTACAAATGTTATATATTCGATATTATTTGTTTTCGAAATTAGGATAATTTTGTAGCTTAATATGGCTTTGCAATTCGTGGTTTACACTCTATTACAAATTAGTATTTAAATTAAAATAGATTAATATTGATTCTCCAATAAGATTTAGATAACACATTTTAGTTTTAAATATACCTTTCTGAGTTGTAATAAATGATTATTTAATACTAGAAGGCTTCGCCCCCTGCTCGCTGGCGCTCGCCAACCCCCGGAACTGCTTTTGCAGTTCATTTCGGATTGCTTCGCAATCCAAAGCTCGCTTTGCTCGCTCATTGGATACGTTCTTAACGTCTAGCATTTGGATACTTTTTTGAATACTGAAGTTCCAAAAACTTTTCACTGTAGAAAATTCTAAACCTGTACATTTCAATATTAATCTGAAAATGCAAGCAGTTCACATATTTTTCTTAATCACACTATTCTAAATTTTAGTTGTTAAGAAAAGTAATTGTTGTAAGTTTTGTTTCAAAGTCTTTCCCGCCAGAGGGCTAAAGCCATGTGTTGTAAAACAATATGAAATAGTAGTCTGCCACTGAACGCCGGATGTAAAGCATCGGCTTTGATGAAGATAATTTTGTATTTTTAATTCTTTGAAGAGTGTCACCCTATTAAATGGAATTTGTAAAATAAATGTAGATATTTTTGATTGTTGATGAAGCCCATCATTTTGTGTCTTCATCAGTGTTCAGAAGGAGAACAACTATAAGTTTTTTATTTTATCACAAAAATATAATATGTATAAAAAACAAAGAAAAGAGTAAGAAAATGAGTATAGTCATAGAAAAAGTTAAAATTATAATATAGTATTTGTCAGTTAAAATAAAACTTTTTGTTTAAGTCATTTCTAACAATTCAAATTTCTCGGAGGCAATTCTAAAGTATAAATTAAAGTAGTATTGTTAAGTTGAAACACAATATTTTTAGTTTTGATGTCAACAATACAATTTAATTTTCACAAAAACGATTGCTTCCATTGTTAAATTCAATGTCAACAATTCAAATTTTTCTGAGGCAACTCTTAACCTCTAAATATTACTTTTTTATGAACACATTTCTAAATGTCAGCATTCAACCACAAAACAACTTTAAGTCCACAAATTTAGCATGAAGTTGTAAAATGTAATGATAGAGGGTCATAGCAATAATAAAAGTAGAAGTAAAGTTAGTACTGTAAAATTAAAACAATATTTTTAATCAATGAGCCAAGTTCTTCAAGAAGCAGTTGTAGAAGTAGGTTGTTTATTTAAAACTTTTTATAGAATTTCTTTAAAAACACAATTGTTAATTTTGGCATTTGGCGATACAACACTTATAGAATTGAAGGATTGTTTACGTCAAGCGCTCAGGTATCATAATTTTGATCTAGTTGCGCTTCTATGTCATTTTGATTTATGTTGCTAAGTTAACTTTCAAAAAATTCTATGGCTGGCAACAGCATTTTTATTTTTTAAGTTGTTTATTTTTATCTATTATATATAATTCTCTTACGTGGCTCCCAAATTTTGGCGGTATTTCTTTTCCACCGGTGGCAACGTTTGCTTTGTTTTGTTTACTTTTTGTAAACACCAAAACATTCTGCCTTTTAATGATGTGTTTCTGATCTAATATATATATAATTCTCTTACGTGGCTTCCAAATTTTGGCTGAAGTACTTTGTACAGCTAAAAAAGATTCTTTTCACAACACTTAAATATTTACTTTATTTTCTTCATATAAATGCCGGCAAAGAATTCTGTTAGGTTAAAAAACATTTCGCTAAAAAAATAACGAATTCTAAAAGAAATATTTCTTTTAGAATTCGTTATTTTTTTAGCAAAATGTTTTTTAACCTAACAGAATTCTTTGCCGGCATTTATATGAAGAAAATAGAGTAAATATTTAAGTGTTGTGAAAAGAATCTTTTTTAGCTGTACAAAGTACTTCAACCAAAATTTGGAAGCCACGTAAGAGAATTATATATAATAGATTAGATCAGAAACACATCATTAAAAGGCAGAATGCTTTGGTGTTTTCAAAACGTAAACAAAACAAAGCAAACGTTGCCACCGGTGGAAAAGAAATACCGCCAAAATTTGGGAGCCACGTAAGAGAATTATATATAATAGATGTTAACAAGTTCCCAAATAAGCTTTAGGACAATTATGGAAAAACAAAACTTTGTTATTCCGTGATATGAACTAGAATGCATATAATCGCTCAAATTATTGATAAAAAAAATACTCAATGATTTAAAAATTACATTAAATACGATTTTTCTTAACAAATTTGTTAAAAAATGTTCACACTAGCACCTCTCTCTCCGATAGGTTTATGTTCTTATCTATGCACTTATTTGCTCCTTTGAAAATAACAAAAAAAACATATGACATATCGCATTATGAACGTAAAAGTATTATCACCTTCTTCCTACCACTCCCTACGTAGCAGAGAAGTGGGGACACTTAGTATTCAGTTGTTAAAAAGTTTACAAAATTCTGGTTGGGTATGCATAAATTATTAAGAATTATAAGAAGACAATCTTTGAATAACTATAGAAATTATAAGAATATAAACATAGAATAACTATAAGAATTATAAGAATATAATCTTAGAATAACTATAAGAATTATAAGAATATAATCATGGAATAACCATAAGAAATATAAGAATATAGTCTTAGAATAACTATAAGAATTATAAGAATATAATCTTAGAATAACTATAAGAATTATAAGAATATAAAAACTGTAACTTGTAGGGAGAACCCAATTGCAGATTTTAAATCAACAAAGCAACAAAATTTCTGAATCCGTTCAAAGATCTCAGGCAGCAGAAAACAAGAAGAAAAAAAATTTCCCCCGCTGTTTTTCTTTTTTTTTCACAAAACTCTGGGTATAAAATTAAAAATAAACATATCATTTTCCATTTTGTATTTCTTCTCTCAACATATACTATTCTTCAAAAATCTATCTTAAAATTTATGAGTGTTCATTGAAGGATGATATCGCTTTTAAATTTCAATATATATTTCTGAATATATGACACAATATAACTGCATAACTCATTTTTAACGTAGTAGGTGTTTCTGAAAAAGAAATGTTTTCTCTGAAAGGCACCAGTTTTTGTCAGGTAACTTAGTGCCATCTAAATTGTCGCCTAAAATTGGTTTAAACATTATTCTAACGCATAGTAAACTTTCTTGTTATCGTATAAACACACTTTTTAAAAACATGATTCATAGCAAAGCTTTAAAATACAAAAAGCTTTATACATTCAAAAAAAGCTTTTTATCTTTTATTCTCTTTAGTTTAAGTAAATTTGTTATTAAAAAAATCAAGGCAACCTAAAAGTAAGTATTTTTCCCACCATTAAAAACGTAGTATTTATTTATTTTTTGTTTATTTTTATTTGCTTTAAAATTAAATTTAACAGTTCTAAGTAAATTATGGTTTTTCACTCTAAATAAGTTACTAATAGGAATATAATTCATTGTGTTTCATCAAATTACCGGTACCGATTGATAACCTGTACCAGGTACTAAAATATATTTGAGAGGTCAACATAATAAACAGGTGGGGAAAAAAACTGAGCCGGGTACTGTGTAATTGCTGAATACTCGGTACATCCCTATTTTACAGTCATGATAATCATTAACCAACATGCCCTTATCATTAACCAACGCATAACGAAAAACTGGTGCAAAGTCCCAAAATTGCATATTCTACATTATCTTGGCCTACAACAAAACGAAAAAGATTTAATGTGTTTTTTTTCTTGTATTTGTTAGACTGGAACTCTGAATAATGCCTAATCAATGTATGTAATATCGTTAACATATACCACAGATGAGATTTAAGAAAGTTCGACCCAGATAGCAAAAGAAACTCAAACAAATGATAGTTTCTGTAGATCAACACGAATCAGCCGTCACAGAAATGACAGCTGTTTCATTATCTACTACTGCTTCTGCAATTAACATTCCGAACTTTCAGCTTGAATCTAGAAATCGTTGCATACCATTTTACTCCAAAGAAAGTAAAGCTACGCTTCATTTTTCTGTACCTAGTAAGTTTATGTTTCATCTAACTTTTTGTAACAAAATAACGACACAAAGTTATATCAGTATGAAACCAAAAATTAGATTTTATTTATATCATGAATGCCACACGAATGTGAATCATATTTGACATATTTCTAATGAGTATATACTGACAGCACCTTTTTCGGAACTTTGATTAGTTTGCGACAAAGAGGGCATCGATTCTTATGAAATATCAACCATTTATAGACGCAATCAGTGTGAAAACTATGCGAGCAAACTAATTTCAGCAATGGCTGATACGGTTCAGTATCCAAGCATATGGAACAAGCTAAACGTTCTTTATTAGTATACATATCATCGGAGCACGCATCTTTGAGTTCCGCCAATTTAGAAGAGATACACTCATCGCTTACTTTTGTAGAACTATCAACATTCTGTTTAGTCACTCGCACAGTAATTACGGCATTACTTTCAGTTGGTCTCACAACAGTTGCAACGACACTCTCAGTTGGTCTCACAACTGTTGTAACTTCATCCACAGTCTGCCTCGCAGTTGCAGGAGTTTCATTTTTGGTCCGTTGCACAATAGTTGCAGTCTGTCTCACAATAGCCGCAGCTTCATTCATAGTCTGTCTCACAACGGTTGCAGCTCCACTTACAGTCTGTCTCACAATCACTACATCTTCATTTCTAGCCTGCCTCACAACAGCTGCAGTTTCCTGCTTAATTTTTTTGACATTAGATGTTTTTTTATTTGCAGAATTTCTTAATTTTCTTTCGTCCCCTCCGCAATCGTATGGTTTATACGCCCGGCGAGCATTTTTCCTTTCCTTCGGCATAATGCTGCCTGTAAATTAAATTTAACATTAAAATCGATTCATAAATTTCTTAAAAAGGATTTAGAAAACTCAAAAATTTATTGTACTTTTCCTATGTTTTATAACCGGTGTTGAACAGTCGACCAAATTCTGAGCTTACGATTATCAGTGTTCAACTTCGTAGCCTTGTAATTTTGAACAAAACCCAGAAGACCAAGGAACTCCTGGATCACGCATTAGAGCATATTTGCCTTCGTAAAGAACATTTTAATGGTACTGACACGCATTTGCGTTAGGTGGAAGGTGGAAAGGAAATCCACAAAAAACATCCCATGGTTAGCCCGATAGCAAGGGGATTCTAAGCCATGATCACTTGCTACATCGGCTAACCAGTCAGATCTCCAGACCTCAACCCTATGGAGCGAGTCTGAGACGCTCTACGAAGGACTATTGAATCTCGCAATTCCCCTTCGAAAACCTTTCTAGAGGCAGAAAACAGAGTTGCTGAGCAAGTGAGAACCAGTTACCGTATGAACTTATGTACTGTCTTGTATGCTAGCTTATGAATACACAAATTTTGGGATGTGGTAAATAATTATTGCAATTCATTAATCACGTAAATTCGACACATCAATCACGAAAAAATCACTGGAAGCTTGTAACTAAACAATTATTTAATATTGAACTAAACAAGCGATGATATAACCAGCATGTGACGTTTACAATGATAATATAGATAATATGAAATAGGTCCAAGAAATAAAATTCTCTTTCGTTCTCACACTCTTACTTCTCGTCATCAAAACTCAACTATTGTTATTCGTTATTCATCCGCAGATCTTGCGTCCGGCTCCAGCCTTTACTGGAAAGCCTCATGGTTGGCACCAAACCACGGAATCGTCTTGTTTTATTTCCAATATGAAATCAAGCTGTAATATTTACATATCTGAAACTTTACATATTTAGCTATTATTTTAGTTCGATTCTGTGACCACAGACTCCGAGCATTGCTATATCCGCTTGCTCATCAAACCTATTTAATTTTTTCTGCTTTATCTCTTATCGGCAAAATACATTCAATAAAATTAGGTGCAAGCATTGTTTTGAACAAATTAAATTATGCGACATGCGAGTAACCCCTCACAATTATAAATGATATTAGTGAAATTCTATTCATTGGTTGGTTCTAATGCTACTTGTGACACGAGCAAGCCTGCTTGGTGAAACCGAGCGGATTTAAGGCAGAGTGTGCGATTCTTGTTTTTCAGTGGCGCCATCTATGACCAAGAATTCGACTTCACCGCACCATACGTCACACCTGTTTATAAGGCGGACCCATTCACACATCCATTCATTCATTCATCCACAGATCGTAATTTTGACCTGAATCAGAGAACGATCGATCTCCAATCCATTACCCCCAGAGGTATTGATTTGTTATGAGAACATGGAGGACTTGGCGACTCGACAAAATTTTATCGTGTATCAGTCACCAACTACACGGGGAGTCTTCGGCCGGCGGGGTTCGAACCCACGAATTCTCGGACATGGGCCCAGCTCCCTACCGACCAGGCTATCCCGGCCTGAACTATTCATTAACTATTAGGACTATCTATCATTCATTAACTATATAGTTAATCCTAATTCATTAACAATTAGGATTAACTATCATATTCATTAACTATTAGGAAAGGCAACTTTTTGAAGTCTATGTGAAGAACCTACGTGTTTACGAATTTATAACCATCTGCCTATTTGTGCCAAAATTTGAACAAAAATATTGCAACTGGACTTATAGAAAATTGTGAAAAAGAGAAAATATGTTTAAATTGAGAATTGTGGTCACAATTGATTATTAGGTTGTTAAGAACATGACAATACAACATTATATTTTGACAATACAACATTATACTTTCTTTCTTTTTTTTCTTGAAAAAAGAGAGCAATAACATTAAATTAATTCTCCAGATTTAGTTGGAGATTTTTTTTTTGGGAGAATTTTTTTAAGATACTGTTAAAATTATACAAATATTAAATTTCATTGGAGAAAAAAAAGGTAAGAGAAAGTAGTTTGATTTCATTTTAATTATTTTCCGTATTATTGCAACATTTATTAAAAGAAATAGAAAATTAAAATTATAACAGGCTGTTTGTCCCGTAAAAGAGAAGAAAAAAAAAGCTGGTATCATAGCCATCTTCGCCTTTTCTTCGGGAAAAAATATCCCAGCTGATAAAAGTTATAGCATATATACAGGACTGTTTCTCATTCAGAAGAGAATAAATCATGGTAAAAAGTTTATAACAAAAAATTCATCTAATTATTTTAAGAAACGATAGCTGTAAGAGATTTATTTCTCTTGTAAATTCACATTTTATAACTGTTTTGTAAAAAGGTTTGGTAATATGCTTTATAATGTGGTAATAAGCTCTAATAATGAAGGATATTTTCTTCTTTTTTTTTAAGCAACCTAGAAACGGTTATATTACCTACAATTTTCTTTTCTTTTCCGGAGTAAAAACGGACTTGAATAATTTCAAATACCCTATTTTTCTTTGCAAAAATCGGTGATAGCCTATTGTAATTTTGATGATAAACATTCCACAGCATTCGTTTCATGAATATCGTGCTGACGATGTCGGTCGACAGCCATCAGCATTTGTAAAAGGGGGGAAATATCGATCGACATTTTTACGACATCGATCTATATCATTTTTGTGATATCGTAAAATATATGAGTAAAAGTCTGACGTTCTTTCCTAAGTCGATGTTTCGGAGCAACATTGTTCATTTTCGTAATACGCGATATTTCGAAATGGGTCGATATTGTGTGCCACTTGGGTATCGCTTTTGTTTTTCCTTTATTACATTGCAAGCACTAATGTTTTTTTATTTCATTTCTGACAAGGATTCTAAATATATACATTAAGGCCCGGGTATCGTAACACCTTGGGTATAAATGATGAATCCAAAAGCAAATTATTGAAGTTTTTACATTTTCGCAAAGAAACTTATTACGAAATTTTCCATAGAAATATGAATTCAGATAAGCGTATGATTTCTTTGCGCTTTTTCTATCTGTATATCGTGAATTTTTAATATAAAATACGAGTATACGGTATATCCCTGGAGTGGCACTTTTGGGTTAGACGGGTACCAAAATTATTTAATTTAACTTTCATGAGTTAAAGAAAATAAGTAAAAAAAAAGTTTTAAATGTTGGCGGAGATTTATATTTTTCGGCGCCTTTTCGCTTACGTCTCTGTACCGAAAAGTACCAAAATTTTAATTAAGAAATTAAAATCTACTTATACAAACAAGAAATAAATATTGAATTATGCCAGCAGATAGATTGGATGATATTAATTAGATGCATTATTGGATTAATTAATAATTGGATGCATTTGATTAGATTGGATGATATTAAACGCCAAATCCTGTTGTTCACTGTATACCAGGATTAAAGCAAATTCTTAATTTGTATCCATTTCGTTTTCTAACAATTTAATTGGAGATTATAATATTAATCAAGTTAATTTTTAAGTAATTTTTTCATGAAATTAAATGGTACTTAATATTAACTTTAAATATAAGCAACTTTGTGGTAATCCGTTTAGGAGAATTGTAAAAAACCAATTAAGGAACCTCTGTAACCACAGCAACAGTACTTATTACCACGATTAATTAAGCAACACTGGAGGCTGTAGTTGTTCGGGAATTTAAACGGTTCTCACAAACTGAAAATATTTTTATTACATAGAAATATATTTATAAACTAGCTAAGTCTTTCTAATTTGGAAAAAAGAAAGTCACTATTGTATAAAATTCATTATTTTCCAAAATACATAAACTTATTTTAAACGTATAATTCCACAGAAATATTTATGATGAAACGATTTCATTAATGTATTATTTTTTATACAAATTTTTAACTCAGAAAGTAATATTTAAGACAAAAACAAAATTGAACTTACGTAATAGAAGAATGATGACTTAATTTATTAATTTGAAAAGAATTTTAATTTATTTAGGAAATTAATTTATTTATTAAATGAATTTATTAAATCTTGAACGCTAGTAATTTTTAAGCCATCAATAATTTGAGACAGAAATATAAGAAATCACAAAAAATTTAAATTTTGTAGCTTTTTCCTATTTTTTGCTTTGGCGCACCGGCCCATTTCATAAATTAAAATACACAACTTTTACCCGAATGGCCATCTTAATATTTATGTCACTGTGAAACTGTCGGTTATCGAATTTCACCGGTGAATGTCAACACTCACATAGTCCCTTTAGTAAATGTGCGAAATGTGTGCTATATCTGATTTGATATTAATTTAACCATCGATATTTAAATATCCGATCAGAATAGATTAGCAAAAGCATCGGTGTTTGGAATATTGGGCAGATGTGAGTAACTGGCATGCTCTACTCTCATGCTTTTTAAAATTAAAAATCTTTACTCGGTATACACACTTGTCCGGTATTCTCTACAATGATGCTTTTCAAAGTTAAATACCATTGTGTGGTATACTCTTTCTCGTCATGGATGGTTCACTGAATGTAAACAATTACAAACTTCCTAAAAACGGAAGAATTGTAGAAACCTTACTGTGTATCCTTCTGCTTTTGTTATGCTTACTAGGCGATGTGCGAAGTGGTTTAATATTCTAGGCAGTTTTATTAGTCGTATTTGTGTTTAAATTTAATAGTAAATTTTACCGTTCATCATAGTTTACTGTAAATTATAAATTCTAATAGGCCATGGGCCAAAAAAAATTTTAGAAAAATAATATCCCGATCACAACATAATTAAAGTGTAAGGTTTTTCATGCTTTGAGCATTATCCCTTATTTGGTTGCACTTGTTTAAAATATCGCCATTTTTTTCTTTTCTTAATTTGATAGCATCTTAGCGTGCATTCGGAGTCTTTCGAATTTATCTGTTGGCGAATTCTCTCTATTCTTTAAACAGAAGCGATTAGATTTAACGGAGCACCCTTCAGTGCCGAGATTCTACCCTACGCAGCAGAAATGTTTAAAAAAAACTTGTAATTGAGTACACCAATCACACTTTAAAAAAATTAGAAAAAAATTAAGAGAATGGAATACCAAACAATGCCCCTTAACTTTTAAATCATTTTACGGAACCGGATATATATTATATATTAGAAAATAATGTGAACAAATACCATGATCATTACTGCTGAGCCATAGAATGATAACACTGAGGAGCTAATTTTTTGTTGCATTTATATTATATAAATACTTGATCTTGCGCAATGTGGGTGAGGGATTTGAAATCTTTTTTTAAAGGACATTTTGAATCAATTTTTTGTCGAAATGTACAAATTTAAAAACGCTATATATAACAGAGGTTCGCGGAAAAGAAGCAAGAAACTTTAAGGGGAGTTAGGACACATCATCAGGATTGAAATTGCATAGAAAACCGTGCCTGAAAATTCGGTCTTACGCGGCTAGGTGCGCTTCCTTATTATGATCTGTTCATAACTGCACAATAGACAATTCATATAGAGAAAAAGGCCTCTAGTGATGTATGACGACCTTATGCAATTTTAATCTTAATGATGAGAACAAACTCCTCCCCCTTAAAATTTGTCACTATATTTATACGATCCCCTGTTTATATATAACGATTTTAACTTTCGATTTTTAACATTTCGATTAAAAAAAAATAACTGTAGTTAGGAGAGAGATTTAAAATCGATGAGAAATTATCTAAGATCTGTTAAAATATATCTCATGTAAAAGAAAACAGAATAATAATAATAATAATAGTTTTCCAGTGTAATTGTTTATTTTGTGACTCTACACTTCTGATGACGGCTGTAGTTGTAGTTCATTCACGTAGCACTAGAGCTGCACAATGGGCTATTGGCGACAGTCTGGGAAACATCCTTGAGGATGATCCGAAGACATGCCATCACAATTTTGATCCTCTGCTGAGGGGATGGCACCCCCGCTTCGATAGCCCGATGATCTGCACGTGAAGTCGAGCACTTTACGGTAGAACAGTTTAACGAGGACCCATACCGCACACCTTCGGTCCCTACGCATACTGATCCAAGTGGTCACCCACCCGCACACAGACCGCAGCCAATGATGCTTGACTTCGGTGATCTGCGGGACTTCTGATGACGGCACTTGTTTACCATACTAAAACAGCGTTTGTCTTTCTGAACTTCTTATTTCTGCTTTTCACAATATTTTCAATTTTATTAATGTGACTGTGGAAATAGTATAATGAATGATGCAAACTGAAGTCCACAAATATAATTTTATGAAACAAGTAAGCCAGAACTTAGAGAAGAAATGTAACAGCTTGGAGACAAATTTTGAAACTAAAACAAACAAATTGTAAGAAAGAACATTTTATTGGAAAAAAAATTTTATGAAGAATATATTTTTTACTTTCAAAATTCTCTTCAATTCTGATGTTGTTAAGAACAGCAAGGCTTTTTTTCTTCAAAAAATTTTTATTTTCGAAAACAAAAAGTATGTAAGAAAATTTGTCCAAAAGGTATGGTGAATGATTCATTTCATAATCCCAAAAAACTTTTGTACAGAAGCGAGATTTAAAAATCTCAAAGAACACATTATTCGTTTTAAAAAAAAATTTCAGTTTTAGAAACAAACAGAATGCAAAGGAATTTAACTAAAAGGTATGGTGAATGATTTATTAAACACCCTCCAAAACCAAAAATATGATAACCACACTTTATATTAAATAGGAGTCGAATACAATTCTTATAAACATTATAATATGTTTTTTCTTATGACAATTGGATAAGCTAAGATCGCCAGCCATTGGCCTTTTGCTAATTAAGTCAGGAAAATACCTGTTTTGTTAGACAAGAGAGCACCCTAAGAGTGAAAGTACATCTTAGCTCAGAATCCCATGGATAGATGGCAGCACTACTCATTTGTGAGAGCACTTCTTAAATTTAGACTTAGATCTGAATGGGGAGAAAAAATTTCCAGATCATTGTATCCTTGTTACTGCTCAGCAACTGACCACAGTACTTTCAATTCCACAGATTTTACAAGCACGCATGTCACATGTTCTAGTTGGATCTTAACCCAACTAGTTAAATATTTATAATGAGTTAGGTCTAGCAAAGTTGAGGATCAGACAGAAGTTATATTCTCTAAACACTTCACTACTACTGCCAGTATTATTAATAGAATGTAAAACATTAATATTATTCCAAAAAGATAAAAGGAAATAAAAATTTATTATACTATAAAATATAGTTTGCAAAAAAAAACAGTTTAAATAAATACATAGAGAAACCTTCAACATTTAAAATCAGTATTAGAATAAAAATTTCCTAACAAAATTTCAAAAAATAAGACACAAACAACTATGATTGCTAATACAAAAATTTATTAAAACAAAATTATACATTTAAATAAAATTAACTATTTATAATTTAGATAACAACAAATGTATCTAGTTACATTTAAAAGTGATTTTTATGCATGACAGGTACATGAGATACTTTAGGATCAATTTTAATTTTAGAAAATTCAATTGAAATTGAAAATTAGTTAAAAAATAATACTTTTTAAAAATGAAATTCAAGAACTACCAACATTATCTAGGTTCACTAAAATCAATAAAAAATATCCTTTTTGTTTACCACACTTTGTTATTATTCTATTGAAAAAATTTACTTTTTCTTCAATTTTTATTGAATTTCTAACACAAAAAAAACATTTAAAAGTGATTTTTATGCATGACAGATACATAAGATAAATTAGGATCAATTTTAGTAAATTCAATTCAAATTGAAAGTTAGTTAAAAAATAATACTTTATAAAAATGAAATTCAAAGAAATACCAACACTAGGTTCACTAAAATCAATAAAAATATCCTTTTTGTTTACCACACTTTTGTTATCATTCTATAAAAAAAATTTACTTTTTTATCAATTTTTATTGAATTTCTAACAAGAAAACATTTAAAAGTGAATTTTATGCATGACAGGTACATGAGATACATTGGGATCAATTTTAGTAAATTCAATTGAAATTGAAAATTAGTTAAAAATTAATACTTTATAAAAATGAAATTCAAAGAACTACCAACATAATCTAGGTTCACTATAATCAATATAAAAATCCTTTTTGTTTACCACACTTTTGTCATTATTCTATTAAAGAAATTTTCTTCAATTTTCATTGAACTTATAACAAAAAAATAAATAAATTTAATGCAATTAAAAATGTAAATACTTTCAAAAAAGGAAATAAAAGAGAAAGGACAGTTAAGCATTTGAGCAGTTATTGCACATAAAATCCCAGCAGCTTGCAATAAATACTATATTTGTTCAACAAGTTTAATATGAATAATGCTCACAAAATATCGCAGATGTTTTACATTTCACTTTTTTCAATTAAGAGCAATAATATCTACTTTAAATAAATATTAAAAAAGCCGCCTGTGTTACAAAAAAGCAAGAAGGAGCAATAATCTAAACAATAATACTTATATCACCCAAACAATAATACAAGAATTTCTTAACAAAAAAACAGTATCGGGTAATCAAGTGGAGAATTTAAAGTTGCTATATGTCTTTACGAAAACCATGAAAGTGATTCATTGGCTAAAGAATTGTCACAACAATTATGCATTAGATTTTTTAAGTGCCTAAGCATCACTACAGCAATAGCAGAAACTTAGTAACAAGAATTTTGATTGTGATATAGTAAAAATAATACTAATATGTTATTTAATTCAATAGATATAAAGTGGCTATGTACTGCATAGTACGCATTGAAAAGAAAAAAAACAATTTTGATAATAGTATGCGAAAAACGGTTACAAGTAGTTACATCATATGCATAAGATTTAAAGTGCTTATTATAAACACAATAACAGAAAATTACTGCTCAAAAAATCTTTAAGGAATGCAGAAAAAACAGTAATGTGCAATTATATTAATCAATAGACAGATAGGAGATAAGTATTGCAAAATAATAATATTTGTTTTATAATTGAAAAGTAGTATGCAAATTTATCACAATTCAAAAAAAATTTCAATACAAAAAATTACAAAATTTTCTTTTCGGAAAAAAAAGAGAAACTATTCAAGTGTACATTCCAGTAAAAACAGACTTGAAAGAAATTTTCATAGGGTGCCTTATGATCCAAGCATTATTGCGAAGGCGGCAAAATCTGTAACCATCCTCCAATTCACCAAACTTATCAATCGAGATTATACCATTTGAATCAGCTACACTAGCTAGAAGAGCATGAAACTTTCGCTTATTAGCCCATGGAAAGGTGCCTTCAACATCTTTAGCTTCAGCCAAGTGAATACAACTGCAGCATTTCACATCAATTGACTCATCTTGCCCCCAAGCTTCTAAAGAAGCCCTTTTACCAGAGGAACCTGCTTTAAATGGGCAATTCTGATTATAAGTTGTGAAATTGTTCCTGATGTTTGGCGATATATATAAAGACTCCATATCAAGAATATTCTCTATATTGTCTTCTTCTGATGCTACAATAGTAAAATCATCACTTTCATGAAGTTGTTTCATGATGTCATCTAAGTATACAATGGCAAAGATATTTGAAGGTGTAACTAAAAGTCCTAAGATTGTAAGACTGAAACACTCTCCATAATGTTCCCTTACCTAAAAATGAAATGCATCTCATAAATACAAAATGAAGTACAATACTTTACACCTGTTATAATTTTCTAACTATTCAGCAAGTCCTATTTATATCACTTGAAAAAGTTTTTTTTTATTTGTTTAATTTTATGACAGTTGGAAAAATATAGTATTAAGTATTTATAATGAAATTCTCCCTTTTTATGCATTATGAAAGTTAGTAAAGCATCCTTTGTACATGGTTAAAAAATTACAAAATCCATTATACCAAAATTTTAAGCATAAATATCTAAACCACATTTCACTCTAATAAGAATTTTAATCTCAAAACAATAGCTTTAAAATAAATTCTAAAATTAATTGACAATTTGCTATATTTAAAAAAATTTTGCTTCTTCCACCTGGACTTCTGCATCAGGTACTTATGACTAAAACTATATTTCCACCTGTGCAATTAAATTTTTTAAGAACCATAGGCAAATGCTTCACTTATTACATTCACTTCATTAAAAAAAAACTCTAATTATTTACAAATAAGCAAAAACAAGTTTTTTTTTTCTTTTTTTTAAAAAAAAAACATGTAGTTTTTTTTACAAAAAAACTACATATTAATTTTTTCCATTACGTAGAATCTTGTACGTTTTTTCCGTTACATTGAAGAAAGAAAAAAAATTATGTTTCAATAAAAAATGTGCTTAAATAATCTTTTTTAAAAAATATTGCACAGCTACTATACTGATGCTGTGTAGCATACAAGAACATATAATTCAAACAGTGTTTACTTTATAATATGTCATTTAAAAATATAGACATATGACTCTGAGTGTTAAATAATTCATTCAATAAATAATGTTATTTTCACTTAAAATTTTTTTGTATTTCTTAAAAAAAAGCATTTATTTCTTTTTATTTTTTCGGGGGATTACAAATTATTTTGCAGCACAAATTTTAAACTTGTACATATTTTTAGCGTACTTCTAATAGAAAATTCAAATAAACTGTCTGAATTTACATTTATATTAGCAAAAAATAGTATTAAATAGTTTTTCTTACAGCATGTTAATTTTCTAGGTTTCTACCTATTATGAAGATGCTTATTAGAAACATAAAATTTTATAAATATTTAAAAAATATATATATAATATTTTATCTTCTTAACACGTAAGTTAGCATATATCCTAAAAAATTTATAATTTTAATAGAATTTTTTTTTAACCTGGTAAGCATTAAATGTCAACTAATTTTAATAAACAAAAATTAAATAATAGAATTTGATAAATGGATCTCCATAATTAAAGTTTTATACGATTCTAGAATTCTTTTTCCCTACATTTTCATACATTCAGAATGTCTGGATTCACTGAGTGCTAGAGAGCTTTATCTTATAGTCTTGTAAAATGCAATGAACACTTCAATCAAAACTGCTTGTAATAGACATTTTCTAAATTAAGTTTTTTTTTAAAAATTGACCTTTTATGTGAAAAATAAACAGAGATGAATGTGTAAGAGATCAATATAACAAGCATGACATAGCACAAGAAGTCCACTATTATGATGAATTTCAAAGTTACCATCAAAATACTAATGTATTTGAGATACAAAAACTGTATGCTTACAAGGAGTAAAATATTTAAAGCATTCTGCTATTTTAACAGTTTTTTAATAGAAGACATTATTTATTTTTGGTATCAATACATAAAAGCACTGTTTCCTTCTTTCAATCTTAACCCCTTTATTTCATAAAACAATTTTTGAGTGACCACTGGCTAAGTTATCTTCCTACTAACAAAAGAAAAGTTCTTCCACTTCTTTTAAAAATTCAACCCCCGAGCAAAGAAAATGTGTATTTTGTTGACCAGATACCTATCATGTTCCCTTATTCCCTTCTTGGCAACTGACAATTATAATCAACATTCATTATTAACAATGATGTCAAAAAGTATTGCACTTCATTTCATTTTCTTCTTGCAAAATCTCGACCTGATTCGAAAACATTTTGTTGAAACATTTCTGCCTTCTGTGAAGCACAGAGTTACGTTATTTAGCAAACGATCTGTAGCAAAAGCCATTAACTTTAAATATATATTTTAAATCAAAGTAGTTGCTCACAATAAAAGAAAAAGACATAAATATGTCTTTTACATGAATTTTTAGTCTTTTATTAATAATTTTACATTAAATCAGAGCATTTTCTTCCAGCAACAAGTTCATTATTTATAACGACAATTTCATCTGCTGTCATTAATCAACGCAACAATGGACTTATGGGCAATTACAACTTTAAATTGGATTACAACTTTAATTAATGGGCAATTACAACTTTAAACTTATTAATGGACAATTTAAACTTTAAAAAAAAAAAAATTTTATAAAACATAAATTTAAATATAAATTAATCAAGACTGGTAAATATATATTTAAAAAAATTTTACTTCTAAAACATTTCATTGATCTAGATTAGCAGCATTGAAACTAGAAGATATAAATCAAATTATACTTAAAATTATTTTATATTAATTTAAAAATTCTAATTTTAACATTGAAACCCTCGGACTCAAGAGCAAGAGGAAGACCAAAAAAGAGATAGGTTGATGATTACTGCCAAAGATCTAACCACCTTGAAGATAAAAAACTGGAACTAGAGAGTCGACAGGTCAAGGCTCACGGCGGGCTGTAGTGCTGTATAAGTAAGTAAGTACAATCACACTTTACTTGAAATTATTTATATTCACATTCTGTACTAATTACCATTTAACAATTACAATAATTTCTAATTCTAAAAATATTTTAACAATGCTACTGTTTGAACAAAAAACCCTTAAGCTAAAAATCTTTCAATGCATCCTTCAAACCTAACAAAACTTTAATAATAAAGAAATTCTATTAACATAAAAATTTATGCTCACAATTAGCATAAAAAAAAGAGCAGAAAATTCAAATTTAAAAAACAAATTTATGGAAAACTTCATGCTGGTGAAACATAAGGATAAGTAAAGAAAAAAGAAACAGGATATTTATAGTAATACTGGTTTACAAGAAGTTTATGTTTTACAGTATAGAAAATTAAACAATATTTACCAATACAGACTGGTAGTGGTTTTTTATATCAAAACAGCTATTCTTCTTACTGCATGCAGCAACACAATAAAGTGATCTTTTAGCCTTGTAATGTCCTAATAATTTCCCTGCAACAAAAATTTGACTTAATAATTAAAAACCAGAATAACTATCATCACTAGAAAAATTGATACTTGTTAACATTTTTAAAAAAATTAAAAGCAAAACAAAATCCAGTTAGTTAAAAATATTTCTTCCAGATATTCATATTTATAGTAACATTTCAGACATGCAAATTAATTGCTTCTGTAAATATAATTTTAGAAGAAATGTTATTAAGCAAGGAAAAAATATCATTTTTGAAGTCGAATCACTAGTGAGGAAGGCGAAATTGAAAGCATAAAAACCTGTCTGATAACAGGAGAAATCAGAGAAGAGTTAAGAAATTATTTAAAAAAAATTTAAAAAAACACTGTCAAGTTTCATCAGGCAATCAAACTGGTCTGGATGTTCTTTGCCACATTTTTCTCACTAATTATTAGAAACTATTTGATAGCATTTTTGTTTTTTCTCAATTAAACATCAAATTGCAACCGCTTATGTGAATATTTTTTGACGTCATTTTTGTTACAAGGATATTAAAATATATATATAGGGATGTGATTCACAAACACCCTGGGTATACGATGATGGTGTAATTTAAAAATAAACTTACCCTTATCAAAGCAATTTAAGATACGACAGAATTTTCCATCTCCTAACAAACAGTCTAAGGCAGTTTGCACTATGTTAAGAAAGTATGAGGAGTCCAAAGGGCTCAGGAACCAGCCAGTAAGAATAGGAAAAATATCTTGCCATTGTTTTAAGCGGTGTCTGAAATACTCAACATTTAAGCCTTTGGTATTGCTCTTAGCAAGTATCTAAAACATGAAAGAAAATGATAAAAACCATTATTTAAAAAAAATATTTAAAATGTTGGTATACCAGAATTAAATACTATGACACTGGTCACTTTAAAACTGTTTGATCTTGCATTAAGCCAGTGTTGTATAATTTTAAAAAAAACATTTCAGCAAGTATTGAAAATAAAGTATTAATTACTGAAAAAAAATTTATAAAATAATAATAGGAGTAAATTATGACTGTTCAAATTTATAATAAATGAAATTGAAACAATTTAAGATACACAAGAACATAAATTGGAAAGAAATTATTAGAAATCAAATGGAGAAATCAATCTTAATCTAATTGAGAAATCAATCTTTATTATCTTTAAAAAAAAATTTGAAATGCAATATGAATGAACTTTAAGATGCATAGCTCAAAACAATAGAACTTTATTTTAATTTTTAAATTTAATATAGATTCTTTGCAAATTAGTATATATACTATTATTAATAAAAATACAGTAACAGAAGTTTGTAACAGTCCCTCTAAAGGGACAAGAACAAGAGAAAATCACATGATTGTAGTAAATTTTGACTATCATGAGTTAACCTAGAGCAGGGGTGGCGAACCTTTATACACCAACGCGCCATTTTCTCTAAAAAATTGCTTAATGAGGTCATAGACGTGCCGTCAAATAATTTTGACTTCGTGATTATTGGGAAAATAATAATGCTAAATACTATCAACTCAAAACTCTTTTTTTACATTGAAAAAAAAAAAAAACATTTTGCAATGCCTCAGTTATACACGTAATTCAACTTAAAAGTAACATCAGTGTGACTTCTGCTGATGCAGATTAGATGACCAAATACTTATTTTAGGTAGTAAGATGTTAGTTTAAGCAGGACTGTTGATATTTTTGCTAGGTTATTATTGTTAGCTTGGTTTTTACCATTATTAATTGTATTTTTAGCAATAATTTTAAATTTTTTTATTAATAATTGTTTATTATTTTGTTTGTTTTTTGTGAATTTTAATTTAATTGTTACATATGCTTCATAGCGTAATAACATTTGTGTAATAACAATTCATAGTGTAACAACAATTGTGATTGGTGGAGTGCCCAAAAAACTGCGTCGCGTGCCATTGGTTCGCCATCCCTGACCTAGAGTAACAGCATCACACCAAATGATTCAGAAATCTTTATTTTGATGGGATGAACCACTAAAAATGTGTTTTCCTTAATCTAATAATGTAAAACCACCAGTGAGGACAAACTATAATAATAAATTTAAAAAATGGAATTATTTTAGCTTTAATAATTGTGGTCAGGGTGCATGGCCTACGCATCCTATGTGTTGGTATATATCTTTCAGTTTTGAGCAGAATTTTGTTGCATTGTTCAGTACTGATATGTTTAACTGTACTGATATTGGAAACAATTTTTATCTCTCTTTAATTAAGCTAATCATATTTTTGAAAATTTCATATAAATCCTAATCTTATTTTTAGCTGGCAACAACATCCAATATATCTCTTTTTTTTTAAACTCAATTAGCTCAAGTGTTGGCTAACGGACCCTTCACAAAATATTTTAACTTAAAAACGGACCCTTCACAAAATAATTCATCTTTTAATCGGACCCTTCACAATTTGTTTATCTTCATTATTGCTTTGTTAATCGAATAAACCCTTCCCGGCAGGGGGGGGGGAGAAAGGCAGATGTAAACGGACTAAGTTTTGTCTTCGGCAGACACTTCTTCCTTTACTTGTCTAAAATGAATATTCTGCGTTCAGCAGTATAGACTAAATAGCAAATACTTACATGTTGCATCTCTAATTTAGTAGCAGCAATTGCTGTTTACCTTTTAAAATTAAATTTTTTTTTATTTTATACTTTTACAGTGTTGAGCATAATCTTGTATCCATTTACAATTTAAAAATTAATTGAAAAATTTTTTTGCAATAACAGGACTCTATTTGCACAAATTCACAAAAGCATGACCCTGGATGAAAGAACGTGACTTAACGTTTATTTCATATTCACAAATTACAAGTAGTTTTTTTACAATTTTACAAAAGCGGACCTTTCACAAAATGTCTGGACAGACCCCTGGTTTATAAAATAAAGATCTTGAGAGAGTTAAATAAAATAGTTCTACAACAATGGATAATTATTCATTATTTAAACAAAAACAAAACTGTAAAAACTTTTTGCAAAAAACAAAACAAAAAAAAAACATTTTTTTTAACAAATTGAAACTTATTAAAAATATTATTATTATCGCTATAATTATTGAATAAATTACTCAGAATAAGTTCATAAATAAAAATGACCCTATCTGCAAGTTAATTTTCAATTATGTATTTGCATTTATGAAGGATGCTCCTATATTGATAAAAAAATATATTAAGAAAATAGGGTTTCATATTATATCACTTTAATAATGAACATTTAATTGATAGAGTTTGTTTTGCTCGATATCTTAATTACATCAATTTTTAATTTTTATAATTAGGTTAACACACCTAACCAATTATATATATTATGAGGTGAAACACACGACTAGAAAAAATTACAGAAAAAAAATACATTCAAAGACTTAAATTATTCAAACAATTGTGCAATGTTATAAAACAACTACTACATAGCTTACTTCAGGTGTTACTTTAAACTTCCCCATAGTAGAAGCTATTATAATAGTGTAGTCAAATTCGGCTGCCAAATTAAAATAATTCTGAACTTCAAATCTCTTAACATGAGTATTCTTTATGACAATTGGATGAACTCCTTTCTTACAAGCTATTTCAACTCTGAAAATAAAAAGTAAAAATTAAGAAATCATCAATCATGTTTTGCTAAAATTACTCATTCTGAAATAAATTTCCTTAAGAACAAAAATATTAGAACTATTCGGTTTGAATCAAACTACACTGCAAACTTTTAACTGGCTGATAATAAACTGGAGAACCTTGGCTAAGGGATGAATGTCTTGGCATAGGCTTGTTGAGAAGGCCAAGGCCCATCCTGGGCTGTCGTGCCAATGAGAAGAAGAAGATAAATACATACTTTAGTAGGTAAAAAAGAAAAGTAATAATATGAATATATAGGACAATTAACTGTAAAATATAAATTTAAAGTAAAATTATATACACAGTGCTTTCATCATAGAAAAAAAATGGGTGAGAATTTCTCACCCTTTCTCAAAAACAGGGTGAGATTTCAAAAATTTAAGTGAGATTTTTAAAAACTAAAAAAACACAAAAATTCTTGAAAAAAAAATCATTTCTTTCATTATAATACATTTTTAACGTCTTCTATTTTTTAAAACATTGAATATTTTTGGTGCATCATCATAGAAGATTTTGCCTTTACAAGGTATTTGTACATCTTACAGTGTTTTCATTACAGAAATAAAATGGGAGAGAATTTCTCACCCTTTCTCAAAAACAGGGTGAGATTTCAAAAAGTTAAGTGAGATTTCTAAAAATTAAAAAAAAAACACGAATAGACTTGGAGGAAACTATTTCTTTAATTATAATACATTTTTTACTTCTAATTTCTAAACTATTGAATACTTTTGCTGCATCATCATACGGAAAATGTTCTCTATATCTACTTTTTCATCAGCTATTCTCATCAGGTTACTCAAATGCTCATCAGTCTATATGTTACGATATTTTGTTTCAATTCGGTTTTGGGTGCTAAATGACCTTGCAACAGATGCTGAACTATTCGGAATCACTAATTAAATTTGTAGCATTGTGCACACACTTTCCTATCCTCTACATCTGCCAGCATAGGCTTTTCAATTATTTCTGTTATAGAACAGTGAAGTTCGTTGAAGTTATTTCCATGTTCAAACTTCTTGTTAGGTCTTCCAGCATAGTTTTCACAGACTTCAACTTTTACAAATTGCAGTAAATTGTCGATGAACGAGTTTGGTAATCCATTAATAGCAAAAAATAGAGCTAACTTTAAACAATATATCATAAGGGACTAATTTTTTTTCTCAACACTTGTCGTAGTTGTTTTCATGTCTTAAGACGAAATTTTTTCCGAAATTCGCCAGTTTCGCCCATTTTAAAATGGATTAATAGAATGCGCGAACTTCTCGCGGAAATCATTTTTTAATGCGAGAAAAGAAAAAAATATGCAAGATTCTCGCATTCTCGCGCTGTAGTGAAAACACTGATACATACATGTTTTAAAATTTATTTAACATGTAGCTTTTTTACATGTATTTAAAAAATAATATATTTCACAGACAAGATTCTTTTAACCAAAATTTTATTATAATCAACAATTATTATTTTAAATAAAAGTTACCTATTCTTGCAATATTCATGAGATTTTTTCAGGCTATTTTGATCTCTCTTTGCAGTGGAAAAAGTGTCTTTGAAATAGTTATCAGCAGAGCAAACAACAGCACCTGGATATCTTTCTTCTGAAGACAGTATCTGGGATAAGCTTTCTTTTCCTGTTCCAGCAACACCTCGAATAATGAACATAATTCTTCCATGATTTTTCAGATAATCTAGAGTGTTATCATCTATGGTGTACGGATACCGAAAAATTTCTTCACAATCAGTATCTGAGCCAGGTATAAATGCCTCTTTGCTTCCTGCTTTTGCCATTATGCTGTTAAAAAACAAATAGTTTAACACACATTGAAATAACAAGTTGCTTGTTAATTAATTTGAAAAATTGTAAGGAAAAACAATTACAAATAAAAAGGGCTATTACTAAATAAAAATAAAAGAATACATCACGAAAATTCAAGACTATTTTACATAAGCTAAAAACTAAAATTGGAATTTTTAAATTCATTTAAAAGTAGGGTTAGCATTTCTTCCAATAGTAGAATCAATTTCTTTAATACAAATACAAATTTTATTTATGAAAAAAAATTGGGTGTTGATAAAGAGAAACTTAAAATTTTTATTTTACTCATCCATGGCTAATTTCCAAATGAAGTTTGTAGAAAATCATCAAGCTGCAACATTAGCCAGATATATATTTAACTCTGATGGTCTTTCTCCTCCCCCCCCCCTTTTTTTTAATCATTTAAGGAACACAAGAATTAATACATAGGAATGAAATCTTATTTCCAAAAAAATTATTTACTCAGCAGGCAGCAGTTGATAATTTATTTTAGAGTGTCCAAAAATAAATTTTTTCTATCTAAATATACCACAATATGGCACTGGATTTTTTTTTTTTTTTTTGGTATCCAGTGAACAGAAAATGATGCACTCTACCACTTCTCAAAGTTTACATGTGGAGTTCAAAACATGCTATATATATGTCTCTAACGTGTTAAATAGTGAACAAATACACCGTGGGGTTTTCAACTCACAGGAGGCCAGGGGCCGCAATTAAAAACACCAGTCAAATGGCGGGCCGCAACTTTATTAAAATTTTATATAGGACTCTTTTATGTTTGTAGGAACATTAAATATTACTGTCAGATTTTTATCAAGTTGACAACAAAAGTATTGAATTACGAATTAAAATAAGAAGATTTTTAAAAATATTTTATCGCATGTTATAAAATTCTGGCCACAAAATTTTACTAATGTAAAAAATAATTTCGTCAAAAATGAGTGGTTTAAAAAAGTTAAAATTGGAGAATTTCTTTGAGAAAGTTTCTAATACGCACATGTTAAATAATATTCACAAAGAAAAAAATTAAATGAAAAAGAGTAACACACACGAATATTTTTGAATTTGAATAAATACTTTCTTGGATGCAAAACCTGAGAAGTAAATTTTTTTGTACCGTTGGTATGTTAAATTTCGCAAAAACAAAGAAATTAGGGGGGGTTTAACGAAGGAAAAGTACTTTAACCCATATAGTTTTTATGAAAATTGTCAACAAAAAATGACAAATAATATATTTAAGTTCGTGAGCCACAAAAAAAGCTTCGCGGCCCGTTAGTTGGTAACCACTCATCACTATTACACCCTTAGGTGTCTGGAAACCCGGTTTACTTCACACCAGGTAAAATTACAATAATTCAGTTTTATTGATAAATATACAGTTATTTATGATTAAATTAATTGTAAATATTCTATATTACAAGTATGCTAATAATAATAAAATAAGTTGCCCCCCATATATGCTGCATTGGAAAGTGCCATGCATCTTATATGTCCGTATTGGTCTATAAAGGGTTAAGCAAGAGAAATAAGTACTTTTATTTACAGTGGAGAAGCTTAATACATAACGTCAATAAAATTCAAAAGAGATGTTAGAGTGCTAGTTTTTACATACAAAACAAACTTTTTAAAAATTTGTTTTCTTCTTTCAATTTTTCTAAAAATTTCTTAACAATTATGATGACTACAACTTTATATTTGTATTAGACAATATGATTATACAATTATTACACAGTAAATAAGGCAGTCTTGATCATACTTATAAGTACAGGGAATAGAAATAATAATAGTAGGATTGGTTAATGATCATCACGGTACTTATGAAATTAATAAATTTTTATTATTACAGCATTATTTCATAATTAAACATTTCAAAAATTAATAAGTACTGTTCTAAAAATAAGCACAAATAACAACATGAGAATTTGAACAAATAGCTAGCTAGAAAACTCTTTTCCTGATTATGAGAAACTGGTTTCTTATCAAATGAATAATGAATAAAAACATATAAAAAAGAGTTAACTAAGTTCAAAGCATTTCGTTAATTAGGTATTAAAATCATTAAATTACCAATACTAATTCAAATCGACGATTCTTTCAAATATTCCTGAAATACATTCATTAAACACTCTTTGACAAATCACACTGAAACTATCGACTTTTAAACAACGAACTCAAACCGAAACTAATAACAGCTATTGCCATTGTTAAATAATAAATTATAAAAATATCTTTTTATTCCAAATTAATCTTTATTTTTAAAAGTTATTGATAGAATCCGAAAGAAAGAAATAGCTTTCATTGAAAAATAACCTATATTTGAAATTTAATATTCGTAGAAAGTCAGTATTCTTTTGTAATCATATTTCTCAATGAATGGCAACACTAAAGTAAAAGTTTCGGTTTCGATATTGCAAGTAAATAAATAAAGATGGGAATTCCCTTTTCCATTCACGTTCATCAACAAAAATTTAACGATTGTATATTGAGTTACTTAAAGGTATGGTTGATTAGTTACTGTAATTTATTTTAACTACACTACAGTGTTTCGATTATTCTAGATTTTTGATCGTTAGTTAAATTAGTTTTTTGAAATTTATTGTTCCATCGTTAATATTACAAAGGTAAGGTATAATATAAAATAGAAGTTAAAAAAAATTTACAAATTATTTTTTTTATAAAAGTGTAATATGTAGCACTTAAATGGCTAAGATGATTTACTAAGTCATGATTGGTGACTCACATTAATATTGTATTTGATTACTAAAACTGAACGCGAGGAAAACTGGTTTTCTGCTGATCAAAATTATATAATTAGATTTTTAAATTAAATTTGAATTAGTGCCTTATTAGAAAAGGCACACTTTATAAGTAAATAAGATTTTGTCAGTTGTTTTTAAACATCATTATGTTACAATGATGTTTACCTGCTAAATTATACTACAATTTTATTGTACAAGTGCTTCACATATATATTCCATGTATGAGTAATCAAGATAATGAAGCAAAAAGCATCTGTATCTATTGTTTATGCAGTTTTTGCTGTAGCATGCAAAACCAAAACAGGGCTAAAAAAGAAATGGCCCATTAGCTAGAAAAAAGAGTCATCAAATTTAAGCTCTTGCTAAAGTGTTTATTAAATTTCATAATTTTTTTCAAAAGTAACAAACATACTAAATTCTGTTTTTAAGAAAAACAATTATCAGATTTACTGAGTTATGGAGTATTATTTCTTGATCTAACGATTAAGTTATTTGATATTAGTATTTACTTTGCCTTTCTCTTTGCAAATTTTGGTTTCATAAATCCTGAACTCACACATGAAAATACTGTGTATGATTCAGGTCTGTAAAATTGAAGTGATTGAGTTAATCTCTAACTAGGAGTTAGCTCTTATTAAAAAGTAGCTCTGTATTAAAAATTAGTTGAATTTGTATTATAATCATTGTATTAATGCAACTATAATTTTCAAACTGTTTTCACTTCAGTTGTAAAAAAAATTATATTAAGATTAGGACTGGGTGATATTAGAAATTATATATCGTGATATATCGTCAGTTTTGCATCGCGATATAGCGATGTATCGCGATATAGTATTTTTGAATTTCATTTACTTTAAGGCACAGAAAGTCAGATTTCTATCAAGACTTCATACGCATATTGATTTAAATCAATTTATAAATTTGAAAATATATATGTTTTGCTAAAGAAAGATAGTAAATAAATTGACTAAGATGTACAAATCTTACTTAAAATATTTATTGAAAAAATGTGTGTAGATACAGAATGAAATATTTGCACTTCTTTATCGTTTATAAGGTATAAGCAGTCTTAATTTAAGTTAACCCCTAAAACACCCTTAATGAAAAAAAATATTGTTATTAAACAAACGCTGATTTTAAAATTTCAAAATATATTTTAATTAAAATAAAAGTTAGATTGACTAAAAGCCGAAGTTTAAAATTAAAAATGTTCGAATTTTAAACTAAAAAGTAAACATAAGATTTGTAATAATTTCTTAAAATTTTCGTTCTCTGAAAGATTTCTCAGTTTAAAAATAAAAAGGGAATTTTATAAAGATATCTAGCTGAAATTATTGAAAGAAAATTTAAAAAATTAAAAAAAAGCTTGTTAAGAAATTCCTTATACACTTAAAACAAAGTGTTAAAAATATTTTTTTTTTTTAAAAAAAAGAAACTTTTTTTTACAAATCAATATTTGCTTGTACTATTATGCGTAAATAATTACAGAATTATTAAGTTCGATCGTAATGTTCAAATTCTTAATGAAGAAGTAAACACAAGTTTTGTTATATTTTCTAAAAATGATCACGCAAATAACAAAAGATTTCTTAGTTTAAAAATAAAAAAATAAATAAAAGTGAAATTTATCAATATATTTACCTAACAGCTAAGGAACAAAATTTAAAAAATAAGTTCGTTAAAAAATTTTTTGTATGTTTAAAACAAAGAGCTAAATAAATTTTAGAAAAAAAAATGCTTCTTAAACACTATTTTTATTATTATTTCATATAAATAATTAAATTAAATTAAATAATGACCGAATTATGAACGAAAAACAAAGTAAGGCAAAGTTTCTTAATTAAATTCTTAAAAATAAAAACAAAAGAATTGTGATATTCGGTAATATATTTAGCTAATTAACTAATAATATAAAACGAAAATTAAAAAAAAATAATGATTTTACTCTCTAATAAAACGAAGTAGTAATTGATAAAAAAAAAAAAAAAGAAATGAATAAAATTCGCAAACTTTTCAAATTCTTTTGAACAAATAAAGTTTATTGACTTATGTCCAAAAAATAAGTTTTGTTTTAACTTTATTTCTAAAAATAAAAACAACTCAAGATTTATAAATTTAAAATCAGTAATAGAAGCCCATTAAATTATTAGAAGTTTTATCCGAAAGGTTTTTAATAAATTAAAAGAAAGTAAAAAAATAACCTAACAAATTTATTTACTTTGTAATTTAATTCCTTATGGGTGCCTTAAATTAGATTTCCGATAATTTTCACATTTAAAAATATAAAAAAAGTTTTGTCAGAAAATAAATGAAAAACTTACCTAATTAATGAAGAAACTTTTCTTTATAAATTCTTTTCAAAAATAGATTGCGTTCAGAACAAGGTTACGACGGCGATCACGAAGTTAATCCCATTGAAAATAATCTACAAGAAACGATTTCAAATCGCGAAGTTGCGAAAACGAACATGTGATATAACGATATAAGGTCTCAAAAGTGATTCTGATTCTACCGCTCATCAATCAAGGCCGTCTCAACATAACGAAACAATATCGTCTTCCACAGCGCGAGTTGGCACCGGAACGTAAGAGGAAGTCCTTGCGTGTATCGCTATATCGTCTTCTTCACTCGACGGCTTAAATCAGATTTCTGATGCATCGCTTGGAATGAAAGTCGCTGTATCGGTTTGCCGATATAGGCGTTAAATCGATATGTCGCGATATATCGATTTATAGCCCGGTCCTAATTAAGATATATATACAATTTTGGTAGTTCTAGTCTTGATTGTTCGAGTTTACCATAAATCTGAGTTAGTGAAAAAAAGTCAGTCTTGATCTCAAATTATTATCAACCTCCACAAAACCAATGTAATGATTACTACAATTGGTTTTACGACGATTGCAATGACCGAATATTCAAAAACAAGGTAACAGTTAACTATCACATAATTGATGAAGACGATTTGCCTCTGTTAAACCTAATAAAAAAAATTTGCAGGTTGCAAAAACACCGACATGATAGTGGTAGATGAATGGAAAAATAGTGATGAACAATTAGAATTTACAGTTGCTACTGAATGATTGAGACTCCTCCAATGTAAGAACACAGCAAAGAGGAGAATCCAACAAAATCCATTCAACGAATGAGTAAAGCGAGGGTCTCGCTGCTTTTGAGTCTGCAATGTGATACGTAGCAAAACAGCCCAAAAAAACTCCAGACGACATCATGCTACTTTGACAATAATATGATGTTATCTAAGTGGAAAAGGAGCAGAGTGTTTAAACAAGAAAACAGTAGACGATTATTTTAAAGTGCAATTAACCTAATGTAGTAATATAAAGAATAATTTAACTTGTTATAATACAGTAAATTTACCTTGATTCTCTAATGAAAGTAAATTTTCAATGAATATAATATATTTTTCTATTAAATACAGAAAATTAAAAATTGCTTTGTCTTCGTTTACTTAAATGTAGTTACTAACCCACCCTATGAACGGGTTAGTGGCGTGGGTAATGTTGCTCGCCTTCGTAACTTTGCTTCACAGGTGCCCACTGGGTAACATTAAATGAGTAACAATTCCGGCATCTTCTAAGTTGAAGAATGAAGTTCAGTGCCTGCCATTTGAAGAAAAAAAATCGAAATTTCGAGGTAGGATCAGTCCTGTCCACCTTGAATTATCGAAAATCTACTGTATATTATTAAGATATATATTATCCATAATATTAATTATGACTTATTCACATTTTTATTGATATAAGTTCATTTTTAGGTATGGCTAATTTCAACAGAAGAAAGATTGAAACATCTTTTGAAAAATCATCTGAAGAATCTTTAAATACATTTAAAAAATATCCTGTTGGTTGTGATGAAGATAAGGAAAAAATATTTTGTTTTCCCTTCATATTAGATAAAGAAACAATATTGCACATTGAGAATTATGCTAAAATAATGTTCATTATCCGAGGTCCACCAAGCACTGGAAAAGCTTCATTGAGTGAAATGATAACAGAAAGATATCCAGATGCTATTTATTGCTGTGCTGATCGCTATTTTACGAATTCATTTTCACGGTCCGAACGTACTCGAGAAAGTATTAAGGAATCGCATGTATATTGTACCAAGAAGTAAGATTGAGGTTTATGTTTAGTTTTTAAAAAGTTTTACATTAAGATCATATTCTGTATTAATTTGCATATATATTCTATAGCATTTAATTGATTAATTTAAGTTAATAATTTGCTTTCATCATATTTTGATATTTTTTTAAACTTAACAGTTTTCCTAGCTTCTGCAGTGCAATTTTCTTACTGCAGTGTTCAAATATCGATCAAATTTTTAAAAATTTCTTAAAAAGTATTTATGAACCCTATTAAGGTAGATATTGTACAAAAAATTTATTTTTGCTGTACTCAAACACAGTAAAGTAATTTTTAAATTAATATTCAAATTTAAAATTATAAGGCTACGGAGTTGAACACTGGTAGTCATAAACTGAAAATCGGGTCGGCTGTTGAACAACAATTATAAAATTAAATAAAATCTTACCTTTTTTGTGTTTTTCTTATGTTTTTATTAATTTTTCAAATTTCAGAGCTGAAAATGCTTGCAAATCTAATGCACAAACCATAATTGTGCAGAATACACATATGAGGAAGTGGGAAATGCAACAATATCTAGATTTCGCTACCTTGTATAACTACACTGTCATAATGGCTATTACATTATACAGATTTGACTGCACACCTAAGGTTATTATTATTTTTGTGAACTCTAGCTAATGGATGCTAATAATGTCATTTTTATTAAAAAGTAATAATTATTTTTAGGCTCTTGCTGAAAATAATACCGATGGTTTAGATATAAAGTATTTTATAAATAGACTTAGACAATGGGAAGATGTTTTACCTTTGTTCACTGGTTGGTTTATCTCGCCTGATGACTCCTCACACATTCTAAGTCACACTCTAAAAACCTTGGAAGCTTTACTGAATGACGGAAAATTTTGCAGAGTTTTCGATGTCTATGATATTGGTATGAATTCTATTTTGTTTTGCATGTAATAATATGAAACAAAATTGCATTGTATATTTGATATTTACTTAAACTATGGTATTGTTTTGTAAAATTATGTGAGATAGATTTTAATATAACAATTAAATTAAGTTGGAATTTAAATGTTTTGTTTCTTTGATTGATTTTAAAAAATATGATTTGATTTTATGGTTGTTTGAATTCAGTAATGGAGTGAGTCTCTTTAATTTTTTTTTCAATTAATTTCATTCAAATAATTGAAAGCTAATACCTTCAGACTTTAATTGTTAATAGCTACATTTTTCTGTCATCAGTTATAAACTGAAAATCGAATCGTATTTGAAATATGACTTATTATTATAAAAACAAATCAACGTTAATGTATACCCACTAAAATCCTATTCTCTTAACTTTCAAGTCTCAGTAGCTACAGTTTTAAGAATGTTGTCAAAATTATTATAAAGTAGTTATGCAATAAAAGATAGAAACTCTTATGTCACTACAATTAGAGTGTAAAGTTAATGTTCCTAATCTCAAAAAACAATACAAGATGGAAAAAAAGCAGGGTTCGCCAAGTGGGCCCACTTTGAAAAAACCCGCCCGGGTTTTATTGGGCGGGCCCACCTTGAAAAAACCCACTTGGAACGATAAGTGGGTTTTTTCAAAAAAAAATTTTTTTTTTTACTAAAACTTATTGTTTTGCATTTACTTTTAGATAATTTATAGTGCAGCATAAATTTGTCAAATTGAGTTGCATGATTTATATGATTAAGTTTTTAATATTAGTAAAGTAAAAAAAACTTGAATCTTCATATAATTTTATAGTAGGTATCTACTATTGAAAACTTAAAGTGGGTTTTTTCAAAAAGTAATATTTTAATGATATTAAATCAAATAAGAATTTAAATAATATACTCTGAAAAGATCAATTTTTCAAATATAGTTGCATGCTTTATATATTTATAAACAGGTTATTATTTTTAATTCATATGTTTAAAAAAATTGAAAAAAAAACAATTTTTTTCTTTTTTTACCAAGTGATACATTAACAAATTTAAACAGTTTTATTTTCTGGCTTTAAAAAAAAAAAAAAAAAGAAAGCTAAAACTTTTTATAAGAGAACTTTTTAAAATTATTTATCTAAAAATGAAATCATTTTCTTAGGACTAACCATTTGAAAACAAATGGGACAAGTAACTGATACTCTTTATAATTATACATAGTTTTAATTTCACTTTCTATTAACCTTATTATAAAAACATGTAAGACCATTAAATATTTATTTCAGTTCTTTTATTTATCTCAAGTCAGATGAAATTTTAGTTTTTACTGATTATAAATATTTACAGATTATAATTTTATAATAGATAATATCCATATGTTTAATAAATATAGTAAATAAATGCGTGTGAAAACAAAAAGATTAATAAACTTGTTCCTTTTATATTACTGCATTTATATTTTATAATTCCTATTTTAAAAAATTATGAAATGTAATGCACTTAACAATAAAGAATATTCAAATAGGTAGTGATAATGCGTTATTTAAACTTAATATAAAATACATATAACCAGGGTTCCCCAAGTGGGCCCACTTTGAAAAAACCCACTTGGTGTTTTAGTTTTTATTTGGTTCAAAAAGAAGTATCTCCTAATACTATCATTGGACACATCGTTGAAGTTAACAAATATTTTAGAAATGTGCATCAAGCACATGGATGGGCAAATGAAAAAAACTACTTGATGACCCAATGACACTAGTAGTCCGTGGGCCAAACTCATTTATCGTTCAAGTTCGTTCCGATACTTTGGGGGCAATTTTTTCTTTTGACAAAACGATTCAGAATGTTTTAGTATTTTTAATTTTATAAAGTTCTCCAAATATTATTTGGTCATAATTTAATAACAATCGATTTTATGACGCACTCTTTTTCTGTATGCTTTCGTACTCTCATCCAGTGAAATCGTCGAATTATTTTTTCCTCCGCCAAGCTAACCAATCACGTATTGTCTCCTCACAGTCGCTTACAGCAATGTTTGTAAGCAAATCGTTGGTTGCATTGTTGATAATTTTCTCGATTTCATTTTAATCCTTTGAATTTTTTTAAAATTTTAAATAAAGGTCTCTTTTTAGAGCCAACTGTATATTGATAACGCTTCATTTTCCCGCTTTGTTAAATATTTGTTTTTCATTCCGAAATTCGAATTGTGCAGGCGGTCGAATTGCAATGCCTCTCTGACCTAATCAAGAATTCGTCTCCGATTTTAAGATACAAAAATATATACTTAGCTTAAAAATGAGAAGGAATTATTTGTCCTATTTTAATTTTAATAATATTTGCTGAGTTACAAATTTAAAGGGGATATTTATATATAGATCCCACCGAAGAAATTAAAGTATTGTGGTTATGTTGATGAAATGTTAAAAAAAAAAAAAAATTTAAACTATTTTCATTACTTTATGAAGATAAAATATTAGTTCCAAAATGTTTAAAAAATATACATATTAACGTTAATGATCCATTATTCTTTAAAAAAATATTAGTTTTGTTTCACTAACAAAGGTGCTATGGTAAGTATTGCTTCAAAAGATGGTTGTTTTGATGGCTTATTTATCCAATATATGTGATATTAAACATTTTTGTAGAGTCAAGCGCACATCTTATATTGCTTGCATTTTAATTTTACTTAAATATTACTTCTTTTTAAACTCTGAATGGAGTATAAATTTAAAATTTTTTATTAAGATGTGCTTACTCGGAAAAAAGAAAACAAAATTTTGCATGTTTTTTTTTCTCTTACAAAAAAGCTATAAAAAATACTCCTCTTAAATAAATACTACTCTTAAGCTATAAAAAAAACTGTTAACGAATCTAAACTAAAAATAAATCATGAAATTTAAGGAAATTTATGCATGTCTTCTCTGTAGGGTCAGCAACAAGTAATTTGACAATTTTGTTTTTAATCATTGAATATTTTTTTTTGAATTGAATTTGAAAACAATAGTGTAGATTCAAAACATGATTTAAACATTTAACTTCAGATATTGGTTTAAAAAATGTGTTTAATCAATTTTCCAACTGGCACTATTTCGAAAAATAGTTAAAGAATGTCTCTACACTTAAATGTAAATAAATTATTGAATATCAAACCATAATGAAATTTCCAAATATATTAATGTCTGGAATTATATTCTCTTGCTAAATAAAAATATATTCAACAATACCTGTCTAAGGTTTTTTGGAACACTCTGTATTTGTCTTTTGCTACACTTGCAAAAACTATTTGAAATAACACTTGAAAAATTTTTTTTTCAATTAAAGCTATGAATTCTACATTCTAAATATATTTTCTCTAAATCAATATTATTATTTTCAAAATTAATGCTGTACCAAAACATTAAAATTTTAAATAATGAAAAACCAAACTTTGTTAAATTGTTCAAATAAATTATGTATCAAGATAGTTCATTGCGTAAAATATCCGGTTTTTATATAGTAAAGAAAGTTTTAAAGCTTCAGTAAAAGACAGTGTACCAAGCAACAAATTAAAAGAAAAATCAATTCAAATTTATTGAAAATTTTACACAAATGAAATTTTTTATTTTTATGTCAAACTGAATTTCAAAATATTCATTTGTATAAAATGGCTCTTTAGCTTACTAAAATAAGTATCGTTTTAAAAAATAAGGGAGAAATATCTCCAGATTTTTGAAGAAAATCAGATTATTTTCTGTAGGGTAGCAGTTCTTAAAAAGTTGACGCAAATTTAAATTTTCACATAGTGGAGGAAAGATTTATATATTCTATAGAATTCAAGTTTTAAGTATTTTTAGAAAAATAATTAAAAAAAACCTGAAAAATAATCGCAGTTGCAGTATTATAACCCTTAATATTACAACTATAACTGTCATAGTCTATGTTTTACCTTTTAATAGTGAATTATCAAATAATCATGATTTAAAACGAAAAAAAAAAGATTTAAAGACCTTGAAGTAACTATAATTGTATAAAAATTTTGAAGTACATACTTATAAAAAACTGTTAAGTGTTTTAGCGCAAAAGAAGCGTGAACGAACGGGAAGCTATCGTAGTATGCAGACAACTGCTTTTGTTCTGATTGGTCCATTCATTTCCAAGTGACGTCAAATTACGCTTCTCTTCGGATATTCTTGGGCAAAATACTGAATTCGTGAAAACAAAATAGTTCCTCATTGTTTTGATAACTATCAATTAATGGCCAGTCAGATTTTGGAGAACTTTATGAATTTATGTTTCTCAGCCAAGATCGTGTTCTATTTTGGTAGAATAAAATTGCCCCTCAAATGTCGGAACGAAAATTAGTTTAGAGCTACTTTTGAGACTTCGGCCCACGGACTATAGGTGGAATTCATATTGTGAGCACGTAAAAACTTTTGCCAATAATTACCATAAATATGAAGAGATTGTTCTTGAGCATCAAAATAAATCTAATAATAATATGTCAAAAATATTAAATAATGTTGGGCTTTACCAATAAACTATCAATTGGGAAAAGCAGATATCAATTGTTTCTTAAGCTTTAAAAAAGCTTCAATCAGAAAACATTTCAATTTCAGAAGCTGTTGAAATATGAAATAACTTACTATCATGTGATGAATTAGAACCCCATAAACATTTTGTAAAAAGATTCAATCAGGCTGTTCAGCCACATCATTTATAAGCATATGCATCCTGGATCTCTAAACAAGGGGACAATTTTTAAATGATGAACAAGACCAAGTAGCAGAAAACTGTCTTTCTAAGCATCATCCAGAATTTCTGCCACGTGTTATGGCATTCAAAATTTCCGATCTTGAATACTTTCCAAAATCAATGTTGCTTGACACTGTTATTCAACAGTTTTCATCAAAAAATAGTGGAAAATTATGGCAAAAAAAAAAATAAATAAATAAGTAAATAAAATTCATTGCTTCCACAAAGTTTCTGTCAATTCTTTTTTATTTGCACTCAGCACCAGCATCCTCTGTCTCTATCAAAAGACGCTTTTCAACTTTCGGTTTGGTGCAGAGTAAACTTCGAAATAGATTAGGAATAGATAAAGCTACAAAACTCGTAAAAGTGTCTAAGAGAGAAATGTAGACACTTTGAATCTGTTGTATGATAATAATAATAAGGGAAAAAATGGACCTTTTTTTTAAGTTAACTCTTAACATCTGCTGACAATTTTTAACTATTTGGAGAAAGTTTATCACAATTAAAAAACAGTTAAAAATTAAAATATTACTTTTAAGATTTTTTAAATATTATTAAAATTTCATTTGAATACAATTTATTTTGTTTCTTTTAATCATGTTTAAAAATATTGAAAGCAAACAAAAAAAATTTTCTATTAAGTGATACATTAAACAACAATAAACAAATTTAAAGTTTTATTTTCTGATTTTAAAAATAAGCTATAACTTTTTATATATACTTTTTAGTGTATGTATTTTAAGATTAATTTGTCTTTTGAAACTATAAAGTTAAAATGTATCTAAAAATGCATATATTTATCTAAATATTTGAAAAAAGGGGCAAGTAACTGATACTCTCTATAATTATATGTAATTTTAATTTCACTTTCTATTGATCGTATTATAAAAACATGGAAGACCATTAAATATTTATTCCAGTTTAATTTTAATACAGGTAAAAGTCAGATGAAATTTTAGTGTTTACTTATACAACTCTATTTAATGAATAAAAATATTTTCACAGTGAAATTTATGAGCACTAAATGAAAAAACCCAATTTTCCCCGGGTTTTTTCTAATAAAACCCAATATTCCCCGGGTTTTTTCAATAAAACCCAGGCGGGTTGGGTTTTTTCAAAAATCCCCGGGTTTTTTCAAACCCTGAAAAAAAGTGAATTATAAAATTGTAGATCTACAAGGACTTAGTTCCAAAGTATATCTTGCCCATATCAATTCTAAAAGCAAAAAGCTTAAACAACCCAGCACATTAATTTATTCATGATATTCTAAACTGTGACTTAGCATCTCAGGAAAATTAGTTTAATTATTACAAAACTCCTTTATTTTTGATGTCTCAACTTGCTGATCCAAAATGAAAGCATTTCTAGGATTAATACCTAAGTTTGCCTTTACTTTCTAAAATCATATCATTATATGTTATATTTTTTGAAGTCACAAATAAACAAATGTGCAATTTAAGGAATCTATTTTTGAAATTAATTCCCATAGTGTATTTTTCTACTAAGTCATAATTTTCTACTTTAATTCAATTACTGTAAAATACTGAACAAGCCCTATCCATATTCGATTAAGCCCTCATCTATAGTTTCATATAAATATAGATTAGCGATCAGAGCCGAGTAATTCCCCATCTACCTCCCCTCATCCAGAGTTAGATACAATAGTTGCATGCTGTGCGTGAATATACCCACAGAAGTCCTTAAATGTTGCTGATATTTTTGTTAAAATTAACTGAAGTGGCCACACAAATTAAAAAATGAAATGTCGCGATTTGAATCCCTCGATCCCTTAGGTTCTTCTTTGTACATTTTCTAATAAGGCTAATTTTAACAAGCCTAAAAATATTAGGCAGATTAGAAAATACTTCGAATTTGTCTTGCTCATTGCAAAAGATCATGAGCATTTGTGAAAAGAGCCAGACTTTGCAATTGGCAAACGACGTTATTATTTTAGTCATTATTGGTTATGAGAATTATAAGTTTTATGTTAAAGAGAGAAATTTTATTTACGGCATATATTTTTTATGAATGAGTGTTGGATGGCATCTATGAAAACTTGCAGATTTTATGAAATAGGGATGAAGAAAAGGTTTTTTTTTTTTTTTTTACATAAGTTATGTTATTTTAAAATCAATGCATTTTTTTTCTTTTTATGTTTTGTTTGTCATTAAATGAATTTAAAATCTTTTATATCTATGATTATTTAAATATGTTAAACATTATTTTGTATTCTGAATTTGACTGATAATAATGAGATTATTTCTTAGATTGTTAAAATAGCTATATTTTTCATTATTTTTAATTTTTTTTTTTTTTCAGATGGCATTAAAGATTACTTTAAACCACGACAAGTATTATATTGCCCTGCAGCTTTCTCAAAAAACCCATATTTTATGAAAAAGTACTATTTGTCGGATCTGGTAATTATTGTTTTCTGTTCTATATCGGAAAGTAAAATTTACATTTTTCACTAAAATGGTTAAAGACTTATTATTCTTTAAAATATTCAATATCATCATCAGAAATGCTTACTCCAATAGATTTTCTGTAATTTTTATTACCTAATAATTTTAATTTATTCTCCAAAATTACGGAAAAGTTAGTACATATTGCAAAGCCAATTTATAAGATTTTTTTTAACCAAAGGCACCCACAGGTCAGGGGGAACAGGGAAATACTTTTAAAGTCTCAGAATTTTATTTTGACTTAAAAAGGCAGAGAAAATTACAATTTTTTTACAAAAACCTGGTAAATTCTTACATCATACCTGGTAAATAACCAGTCTCAGAATTGCCAGTATCAGTAATCAGTTATTAAGATTCTAGTTAAGTAATTCTAACATCTATAACAATTATTTGTTATAAAAATTTCACATTTTAGTGAAACATCCATGATTCCATTCATATTCAATAATACTTTTTGCTCACAAAATCAAATATTTGACATTACAAAGAAAAAATTTTTGATGAAAAATTGCATTGTATAAATAAAATATTATCGGAATTTCCATTGAAATTTTCTTCATACTTGAAAAAGTCATTGAATTTTTTTTTCTGAAATTAAATGGGAGCCTTGTGCTACTTATTTCCTGATGCTTTTTTTTTTTAATTTGTAAATGACTCATTATATTTGAAATATCTTTAAAATTTTAAGAGAAAACTTTTATTTGTTAATTAACTTAATTCCAAAGAACTAAAAAGCTATTTGTTTCAAATTGTGACTGAAACTCATTAGAAATTCTTGACTTAAAATAAACTCTTATTTATGTTCTTACATGCATGAACTTATTTGTTTAATTATTGAATCTGAAGGAAACTTTCTTATACTTGCTATCACCTTTGTTATTAATCTTTATGTAATTTAATCAATTGATTATTATTTTATTGATTAGAAAATTTTTACCTGTGGGATATAGATTAAATATTTCATTTTATTATGTTGTTCTTAGGCTTAAATATAACAAATAAACCTTATTTTTCTAAAATCAATCTCAAACACATTTCAAATACTAATATGATCTCTTTCGAATTAAAAATTGTTTTTTTTTTTTTTGTTTACTTTTTTAGGAAAGAGAAATTAAGTAGATAAGAAACTGAAATGAAGCTCATATATATATATTAAAAATGTAATTACTAATTTTTTAAAAAAAATTCTTGAAATGCACTAAAAGATAGATATTGTATGTTTTTCTGCAAAAATTAATGAATCAAAATGAAATTTAGTTAACATACTTCTAAAAAATAAAATAAAAAAATTTGAAGAAAAAAAAGTAGATTAAGTTGGATTAAATTAAATATTTCAGTTCAATAAGTTGTTAATCTTCTAATCCTTTTTTAAATAAATTTTAACTATTGCCAATTAATTATAAATTTTAACTATCATACCATCTATATTTTTTTTTTGTTAAATTCATGCTTCTTACAGAAAGTGTTTTACTCTCTGTTATTAGAAACTCCTGATTTAGATTATAATCTGAAGTAGTTTGCTATATCTCATTTTAAATTTTCTATTTACTAAGTTTTCAAGTAAAAGCCACTCTGCCTATTTAATAATTACGAAACAATATTGTTTACTTTATTTATCACTTTTTATAACACTATATATATATAGTGTATATTCATAGAAGTTCCAAAGTATATTCAGAGCCACTACTAAGATCTTTTGTGACTAAATAGACAAAAATTGTCCTTAAAGTTTACCATCAGCCTTAGGAAAAAATATTCTGAATGCAAAAGAGTTATTCCAACACTACTAGTATCTCTGTCCATCTCAAGTCCAACTCATCTATTGGTGATTAAAATGGGCTATAGGTGGTGCATAGCAGAACTTTGTACCTATACCTATAGCAACACTTTGCATGCTTTCACCATTAGCCTGTGGATAATCATAGGAGAAGGAAGCACATTATCTGATTTGATTTTTCAAACTGATTTTTAAAAAATTTAGACTTTGAAACTGTATAGAACTCAAAACTGCATTAAACATAATTTTTGAAGAAAGTGTCTAGGAAATAAAAGAAAATATTTTTGACAGTAAAAAGCAAAAAATATAATAGGAGGGGGAAAATTGCAGTGAAATCTAATACGACTGAGCAGAGTGGGAAGGGACAAAACACGGACTTCAGGCTTGTGAGAGACTTTAAAAGAAATAGATAAGTAACTTAGGAAAAAGTAGATTGTTTTAGCTTAAAAACTGATTACTTCGATACTCTTAACTTATTAATTTACTTATGCTTTTCAATAAAATAAAATTGAAAATAATCATACTTATCTGTGTTCTTTGTTGTTAGGTTCAAGCATCTTATGGAAAGTGTTTCCCTCTGTATATTTATGGATATATGGTAACAACAAATGGCATTTTTGCCATTGTGTATTTCAGTACAAATATAACACATCTGCTTCTGAAACCAAACTCTGACAAAGAAGATTCTCAATCCAGCTTTGCAGATATGATGAATTCCCTCAATATCCATCCCGATCTTTCCGAAAATTTTGCTTCTTTTCCCGAGAAAGTACCCGCAAAGACGACTGTTTGTTTTGAAGATCAAGACAGCGCAAAAGAATTGGAGTCTTCTAAGTGTTGCTTTATAGATTTGGCAAGAAAAGAGGCTTCAAAGTTTGATATTGAAACAGTTCAGCAAGAATTTAACCAATTAATTAATTTGATAGTTGATGCCAATGGAAATTTAAATGCTGATGAGTGCACTGAAATTGGAAGTGGGAATGAAGATAAAATTTATCGATTGCCAAATGATAAATGGTTTATTAAACCATCAAAAATTATGTGCTTAAAGAGCATTTTTACAGGTTATTATGTTTAACTATATATTTATATATATAATACTTAAGAACTCTTAGTTTCTGCTTCAGTGTTAAAAGTTGAGTATTGTCAAATGATAATCGGTTTATTAAACCATCAAAAATTATGTGCTTAAACAGGGTGCGTAGTGTTTTTAAAAAGTGTTCAAAAGTGCTTATTTTTGATTTTTGTTCTTTAAAAGCCCGTTAAGGTGCTTTTTTCATTGGATATTTTTAAAAAGTGCTTAATTTTCCCTTTTCCAAATTGAGATTTTTCCTGTACCATGTTGATTTTAGCTGCGAATTATGCAGAAAGACACTGTTCGCATTGTTCTATTCAACTTTTTCACAATTAATTCAACCCCAATCTATTTCGGCACATCATCAGTCTGTAGCGTATGAAAACCCTATTCGATTTACATGATTCGAAAATTTTGACAATTGTCAAAAACAATGCCAAAAAATTTTTTATTTTGACATCACTGTTAAAACCGTCAATTGACAAAGACTTTCCAACCCTGCCTAGTTGTGATATTTTTTTTAAAGTGCTTGAAAAATGCTTATTTTTTGTTGAATAATTTGGCTACGCACCCTGTTAAAGAGCATTTTTACAGGTAATATTTAACTATATATTTATATATATAATACTTAAGAAAACTCGTAATTTCTGTTTCAGTGTTAAAAGCGTTTGTTATTACTTAATTATTTTCCTGGTGCTTTCATACTTATTGGTTTTTCATTCCGAAATTTCGGATCGCATAACATATTGATTAATTTTTTTTTATTGCTGTTATATTTTTTAAAATATTATACATTTTCTTTTATAGTTTTATGTAATTACTAGGGGAGGAACCTTCTTACTTAGTTCACCAATCAAAACTATTGTTTTGCAATAATTTTTTCCCTTGATAGTAAACATATTTCCTTATTAAAATTAAAAAATATTTTATTCACTTAAATGCTCCACTCACCAACTTAATGATTTATTCTCTTTCTTAATTTTTTAGTGTCACTGTTTTTTTTGTTTAATTGATTTTTTTTTTCTATTATCCAATTTTATGGCTGTTTATAATAAAATGATAGCAACAGTTGTTACTGTATCATTTAATAATAAACAGCTTGTATTACTACTGTGTGTATTATTATTTATTACTTATGACTTATGATACTTTTTATACAATGATCAATTTATTACATTCGACTCTTTTTTACTGTATTGTACCCTGTTATATACTGCACCCTGTAATGTGAGTTGATTTATCAATGTATGCATAAACTTACCAAATGTTAATGTATTTTGCATTGAATTTTTAGATTATATTTCATATAACATATTCATAAAGTATCTATTATGTTGGATTTTAAGATTGTTAATAAAATTTGGACTAAACTGTTTCCAGCAATTCCTCTCTTGCACATTTTCGATATGATTTGTTGGCTTATATTATATAAACTTTCGGAATAGAATATTTTGTTAATTTTTATGTGAAAAAAGAATAAAACTAAAAAAAAACATTAGGAATGTAAAAAATATTTTGAAGTGAATGAGAAAAAGAATATGAATACATAAGGAAAAGGGTTTACTGTAATTACTGCTTTAAATGTATATTTTTAGAATCTTTTTTCAAAAATGAAATAAAAATTTTATTTTACATAAGTTTAAAAAAAAAGTTATTCAAATCAATATTAAGAACGGTCAAGTTGGAAACATAAAAATAAATCTAATTGATGGATGAAACTTCACAGTGTTTCTTATTATCTCCTTTCAACTCTTTATAAATTTCTCCAACAATCAAACAGATTTTCATGCTTTTAACTCACCTTACTCAATAGTGATACATTTGATTTTTAATAGCGTATTTTTCAACGTTTAAATATTCATTGAAGTTCAGAAAATAATAGTAGTAATAATTAATGGAATTTTGACTTTATTTTGGAGAAGCATTCTAAAGATATGTGAAATTTACTAAATTTGTTTAAAAAGCGTACTTACAAGCTTGCTTTCGAAGCTTATAGGATTTGATTCTTTTCCTGTGGCAAATTTTTTAAATAGAAAGGATTATTATTTTGGAAGACTCTTGTCTTCTGAGTCAAGTTTAAAATTGCAAGACTACAAAATTTATTATTAATATCCTGAAGTCAGTTATGACTTGACTGTTCAACACTTATGATAGAAAAATAGTAAATAAAAGTATTTTACAACAAAGGAATGTTTATGGTAGAAAAATATTAAATAAAAGCATTTTACAACAAAGGAATGTTTTCATTATTTGTGATTCTAAAATATTCTTCCCGATTTAATAATTATTAATGAAAAAAAAATTATTTTGCAAATAGAAAACATTGTAAGAGTTAATTCAATGAATGATTTCTATCCTTTTTTGTATGTAATAATTTATGTTAAAGAAGATATGAAGCTGCATGAGTAAAGCACGAATTTTAGGGACCTAAGAGACCCTGAAAAATATTCTTAAAATCCAAAAATTACCATATTACTTATTGCATTTTCGCAGTTTGTTGGCAAAAAAAAAAGAAAAATTACTTCTAAAGATTTTGTATCAATAACATAATAGGAAAATCTATGGTGGTATTGTGAGTTAAAATGTAAAATTGTAAGAAGAGGGTGCATAACGTTTTTAAATGTGCTTTTTTTCGTTTTTTAAAAACCCTTAAAGGTGCTTTTTCAGAGGTGATTGTGTTCCGGAAAAAATCCGGATTTTTCCCTAATTGCGCTCCGAAAGTTTCCGGAAATCTTGGGTCCAAAAATTTCAAGATATCATCAATCACATTTATGTATAAAAATTCTTGTACATTTTATTTAAAAATATTAGAACTAGGCCATGGCACAGAATAGATCAAGATGGCAAAAACGTTTTGGGACGGCCTTGGCCTGTCATGGGCTGTAGTGCCCAATAAGAAGAACTAGAATTTATACTTGGCATCTTTCATTTGTAAATATTTTTTCTGCTAGAGTAAAAAATGTGATTAGAGATAAAAAATAAACTTATACATAATTATTCATTTAAATTATGCTGTATGTAATTTATTTAGAATTCAATGTTTTGAAAATATCAATGATTTAAATTTATAAAGATATTATGCGTCTTTAATGATTTTACTCAAAACATTTTCCGGATTTTTGAGTTAGACTCACAATTACCCCTGCTTTTTTCATTGGGTGTTTTTAAAAAATGCTTAATTTTCCAAGTGTCCAAGTCTATTAATCTCTAAAAAAATGACGATTATAAATATATTTATACAGTTACAGCAAATGAAATAAAAAAAAACACATAGAAATAATTCTAAAAACATGGGTTGTGTATTCTATTTATCAACTTATTTTAAAAGCAAATTATTACGCTTTGAAATGAAGAAAAATTTTAAGTAGGTAAGTGTGAAATAAAATAATTTTCAAAATATTATAATATTCATAATTCTATATTTAATAAAGAAAAATAATCATTTATACAAATGGTGCATATTCGACGAAAAAAATAGCGAGTGGAAGGCTAACCCTAATTTTGTCCTTTTTCTCTTTGTTTAACTATTTTTTTTGACGCCCCAAATCTAAATCGCTGTAGTTTTTCGGTGGTTGTCACTACGAATTTCCAAAGTTTTAAAAATCTCGATATTTTTAATACGACGAAATTATGATGCTTAAATTTCGAATTTTTGTTAATTTTGAAGTTCTTTATTTGAGTTCATTTTATATATGATCTAGGTGAATATTTTCGGAGGTTATTGCCGATTTCCCATGCGTTAGGACTCGCGACTTTCGTATCGTTGTTGTTGCTGTCGTCGGCCATTAATTCAGAGTGGGTGCTATTATTCTTGTTTTCCACTGGCCCCATTATGACCAAGAATTCCACTTCTGACGCACCCATACGTCATATCCGTTTATTCCGTTCATACATCCATTCATTCGTCCACAGATCGTAATTATGACCTGAACCAGCGAACGATCAATCTCCAATTCAGTGCCCCCAGAGGTATTGATTTGTTCTGGGAACATGGAGGACTTTGTGACCTGACAGATTTAACATGCCCCAGTCATCATTTACTACACGGTTAGTCTTCGGCAGGCTAGATTCGAAGTCCCGTTCTTACAAACGTGAGGGCAGTGCCCTGAGTAATAACTTTTGGCTTGCTTTATTTGTGCGGATTTCATCGCACACCTAGGTTTTTTTATTTATTTTTTTTATCGCACTTTCAACAGTTGTTGCTTGGCTCTTCCACAGGGTTTCGAAAATCCTGATTTTTTTTTTTTAATATTATAATGAATTGCGAGTTTCGAATTCGACGTTTTAATCATTATTTATGACGTACTGTATGTGTGCCATTTTCATCATCAATCCATGTTGTTTTTTTCAGTTCCTACTATTTATTTCCACTTTTTAAAAAAAAAAAAAATCGACTTTTTTTTTTACAAAACTTTAAATTCGAATGTGAGTTTCAAACTATTTACTGTTTTTGAGCTTTATTCCTAATTGTTGGTACTTTTAAAAAAGTACTTAGAAAACTGTCTTGAAATTTAGCATTCATAAAATCTCTTATAATTCACTAAATATAAATGCCCTAATGTTAAAAATATACTAAACACTAATATCAATTGAAAGAAGTTAATTTTGAGCTATAATGCGTTTGTTTTATTTAAAATCATTTTAGACGTCGTACAATTTTTTTAATTAAAATATTTAATTTGCATTTATGTTGCTGGATAAAATATTTAGTTTTTACTTTCACTTAAGAACATTACAGTTAATTTATTTTAAAATATGCTTCTTCTTTTTTTCGTATTACGTGATGTGATTAAAAAAAAATTAAAAAAATCTCTTCTTTGCCCACGTTTATGACTTTTTGATAAATTTATTTATGTTTTTTGATTTGTTTTTTTTTTTTTGAAAAGTTTCACTTTGGTCTTCTTCAGTTTCGAATGAATATAATTATTAAAAGAATTTAATTTTACGCATATATATTACTAAGTTGACTGATAAAAAAGAAAGAATTAATTAAATTTATATGAAAGGAATCGTAACTGAAGAAATTTAATTTCATGCATATACAATACTAAGTTGATTGATGGAAAAAATTGTGTCTAAAACACTGACGTTTACGTCAGTGTTTTAAGCACATTGTTTAGTTGCATTAAAATATTTGTTTAAAATAAAATAAATATTTAAAAATTTCCGAAAAAAATGCCGTCAACATATCTAGATACTTGGGAACGTAGCCCTTCATTCAAAAAGATTGTGCACCCTACTACATGAGTTTCAATAAAAATATTTTTATATTTTATAAGATATTTTTTTAATTTATTTTAGCAATAAAAATAACCCTTAACTAAATTTTGAATATACTAATTATTAAGGCCCGCATTTTGATGACATTTGCATTTTTGGACATTTTATGTCCTTTAGAGCATTTTTTGAGATTTATAGGGCATTTTCTTTAAATTTTGGGGCGTATTTTGCATTTTAAAGCATTTTTTTAAATTTGTTTCTAATTTTTATTATTTTTTATAATTCTTTTTTATTACACTGGCTTCCAAACAATGAAGAAAATCTCTATCAAAAGGTGAGGCAACATCTTTTCAAATTGAAGAAGAATTGTCACTAAGTGTGACCGTCCTTTTCAAGTACGCACCAATAACATCAGTAGACGTTGAAAGAAGCTTCTCCTGGTATAAAAATTTGCTTTCAGACAAGAGACGCTCGTTTACATTTCAAAATATTAAAAAAAAATTTCATAATCCACTGTAATTTTGATATTTAGTAATATTATGAGATGGAAGTTGTTATATTCATTTAAGTTTCTATACAAAATGAAAATGTTTTGGAGTCAATATATTTTCCTTTTTTTTGTTATTTTAGCATATAAAACATATTCATAACAATTTTAAAGAGTAAAACATTGTTTTAGTTCAATATTTTTACTTCTATTTAAGTCATGTTATAAGGCATTTTTAGCGCAATTTTCACATTTTAAGGGCATTTTTTGCACTTTTAAGGTCATTTTTTGCAGTTTGTAAGGGCACTTTTTGCACTTTTTAAGGGCATTAATTGAGATTTTTTAGGTCATCAAAATCCGGGCTCTACTAATTATTGTAAGAGAGCGAGCTATTTCTTCGTATTCTTAGGATAAATTTCGTTTCAATGCGGTTATTTAGTAAGTGTATACAATGTTCCAATTAAGAGTTTTTTTCTAAATTTCGCCTTTTCAGCGCAATTTAATTCCTTATTAATTAACATTACGATAATTTTTAAATTAAATTGTGTAAATTGATATAAATTAAAATTAAATTAATAATTAAAAATTCTCGATTGCTTCTTCAGTGTTCTTGTCTCATATTATAATTTTTAAAAAAATTGTGTTAAGTCTAAGATGGGGCGGCCCATTTACAACGCACCTAAGTCTATGTACGCCAGTGTTTCCCAAAGTGTGGTACGCGTACCCCTAGGGGTACGGGAACAGTTTAGCGGGGGTACGTGTTCTTATGTGAAATATCTTACAACAAACGAACATTTAAAAACAAAGCTAGCCATGAAAATTTATGATTGCGTATTTTTCTATTGGCTATTTTTCGAAGATTACAGAGTTAATAATTGGTGGTGCCAACAGTCAGTTGTGATTTTTAACTTTAACAACATCCATGCCCGAAGGATTGTTGCATGCGGAAGAAGTGCAATTATTGGAATTGACATCAGACGGATTCTTGAAAAATAAACGACGAGTGTACATTATTTCATTCTGGCTGCAAATGCAAAGTATGTATCCAGTCTTAACAGAAAAAGTTGTGAAATATATTTTGCCTTTTCCAACTTCATATTTATGCGAAGTCGCTTTTTCAGCATTCGTGGACATTAAGTCGGGGGAAAAAAAGATTATTGGACGTGGAATCGCATCTCAGACTAAAATTGACCACAAGAGAACCGAATTATGAACAGTTATCACAGTAAAAACAATATCATCCTTTTCACTGATGCAAATAAACTTATTAATAAAACTTTGAACGAAAAAAGAAAAATACATAATTTTATAAAAATACATTCATTGTCTTACTAGTGGTACACGGCATTACGAAAAATTTAGAAAGGGTACACAGCAGTCATAAGTTTGGGAAACACTGGTACGCCACTGTTTGAAACGAGTTCCAACCACGACGAATCGTCGCCTCGGTAAATTAAGCGTATGGCGAATTTTTAAAGGGAAAAAAAATAATGTACCCATTTGATGTCATATTAAATTAAAGGGGAAGAAATGTAACTCTAACAAAAAATTTCTAAATATAAATAAAAGCTGTGATGGCTCATGGGATTGAGCGCTCGCTATACAATCAGATGAACCGGATTCAAATCCCAGCCATAGCTGGTAGATACGAGCTCTGCCTACGGCTCGTACCGACCAAAGTGCTGACATAAAATATCCTCAGTGGTAGAGGAATCATGGGTTAGAGTCCCCTTACCGTCAGGCTAACCGCGGGAGGTTTTCGTCGTTTTCCTCTCCATGCAACGCGAATGCGGATTAGTTCCATCAAAAAGACCTCCACGAAGGCAAATTACTCCCAATGCTTGATCCAAGAGTTCGCTTGTCTTCTGGATTGGGTTCAAAATTACAAGGCTATGAAGTTGAACATAAGTAGTCGTAAACCCACAACTTGGGTCGGCTGTTCAACGACGGTTATAAAATAAAATAAAGATAAATAAGAAATAATCTTTTTTTTTATTATTAATATTTTTCATCGACTACCAAATGTTTTTGTTGTTTATTTAATATTAATTAGCCAATCTGAATGAAACATTTGTCTTCCGACTGTAAAAAGAAAACTATCAGAACTGAAACTCAACTTTTTATCTCAAATGTTATCAGCATGCAAATATTTTCTGAAACAGAAACTTATCATCGAACGCGCATAAAAAGTCAAGGATTGTTTTGGAAACCATATTTGAAATCAGCAAATTTGTTTTGACGCAATCGATTTACGAGATTAAAACTCCGAGAAATTCGTAAGTTGTATTATTTTGAAACTTACTGATTTTTCCTTTATAATTAATTTATATTTATAATGTATTACTCCACTTGTAACTGCATTTCTTAGAGTTATATAGTAGTATAAAACTTTTTCCTCTGCAGACATTAAGTTGTACATTTAAGTTAACTTCGCATTTATAACTTGTGAAAGTTATTTCATTTTAATATTGCTTTCATTCTTTAAAAATTAATGGTTCAAAACTCATATTTCAAATCATTTTTCAAAATAAATAAATTATAATACCAAAACTTTTTCAAGTTGTTACACCGAAGAAAAGATATGAAATAAGCATATTGTGAAACCATAACATATCTCGTTTTTATAATATTATTCTCTTAATAATAAAAATGCAGTGACGAAATTGGTTAGTTTTTTTTAATCAGTTTTTGATAAAGGTTAAGATGTTTGATATAATTTTATATAAAGTTTAGTTTAATGTCGTAACAAATAATTTAATCGCTATGTCCCCATAGCGCACGCAAAATGTGAAATTAACCCTTTGCAGTCGTATAGTTGCCTTTAACCCCCAATACGTATTGATTATCAATAAAACATAACCTCAAAGGGTTAATATTAATGGCGTCAAACATTAAGATACTGTAATGAAAAATCATTTGGTTCAGATAATATAAACCGGAAGAGCAATACTTAGGGGGAAAATGTGAAAAAGTTAAAACATTTCATACACAATGAAAACTAAGTTGAATACTACTTTTAAATATTTCCTTTTCTTTGATCTAAAGTTAATTTCTAAAACATCAAGCGCTTTTCTGACAACTATTTGATAGATTTATGCACCTTATCCTAGGGATGGACTGGCTGACTGGCCCACCGGGATACTGAGGTTAAAACGATCGAAACACCTCATGAATTTTCGATGGTATCGATAGCATCAAAAAGTGATTACTCAAATGTGCGATTCAAATTTTGCGTGTCGTAATAAAATCGGAAATTTAAAAACATCGAGAAAATTAATTGTATTAACTGCAAAGAAAGAAAAAAAGAGTGAAAAAGTGATTTGAAAATTCTATATCGTATTATCATATTTTAAAAAATCGATCTAATTGTAGCAAATAAAAAGAGGCAAATATATCATATTGATTAAATAATTCTTCTGTTACAAATCGGAATTCGCAACAAAATTGCTACTAATTTAAACAAAAATAAGAAAAAATACAAGTTTTTTAGCGAACGATCTTTTAGATGCTTGTCAATTCGGAATCACTTTTCAGATTACCAATTTTATTCTTTCGTGTTTGCCTCATTAGTTCATCAATTCTTAGCAAAATTGATTTCTAATTTTCTTTCTTTATTTAGTCTTGTGTGTTTGATGTTTATCTGATGTTGTGTTTTTCTCAAACAAACCTGCTTAAAAAAATAGTCGTTATCGCCCGTGAATGAGAACTTAGAAAGAAAAAGTAAACAGGGTGATAGTAAGGTCGGATAAATGTTTCGTGTACATGATTTTGCATAAATTACGAAATTTAAATTTTATATTAGTGGAACTTCTTAAAATGTTGTCGGAATATAAATTATTGATTCGAGGAAGTCCGCGAATTAGTGAAAGAATCACATGCTTGTTAACAATTCTCGAGTCAGAATTAGGGACAAACTTGTTTTCTTAAAGGTTTTTATCACTATTATCCACATATGTTACACGAAGAGAAAAGCAAGAAACATTTCAACACTGCGGTCTTTGCAAATGAAATTTTTTTCACCCATTATTCTGTTATAACGTTTTAAAAAAAAAATTTTAAAAAAGCAATGCACGCAAATATTTTATCTTTCCATAGAGCAACACTTAGTTTAATCACCTAGGTTTTCTTTTCTCTATTTCTGTATATTCACAATATTAGTTTACTGATATATTATTCAAATTAATTTAAATTTGATATTGTTACAATATCCAATTATTAACATTTAATAAATCGATATCAAGCTGAACAAATTCTTTCAAATTTTTCATTTTTTTAAAAATCCAACTCAGAAGAGAAAGATTACCTAAATTAAGACAAAATAATCTTTAGTAACAACACCTGCGAAATTAGAGAGCAATTCTTTTACTAAACCTGAAAAACTAAGACAAATCCCGTTTCCCAATTTGTTCCAGCACAGTTTGTACAGGCACTCTAGTTCCAGCTATAGGACTTTAATGCTGAAATCAATTGCCACACCGTTGATTATAGGTTATAAATAATAATTCGAGTTCCTAAAGTATAGATTTTATGAAGTATTCAAGTTTTTCAAAGGATATAAAAATATCGATGTGATTTATACACCTTCGTAATGAGTTTGACTCGGGTTCGAATCCCAGGGATGGCTGTTCAATACGAATTCCACACCTTGTTCGCAAAGTCCTCAGTGCTAACGTAAAATATCCTCAGTGGTAGACGGATCAGAATCCCATTGCCGTTGCTAACCGAGGGAGGTTTTCGTGGCTTTACCCTCCGTGTAACGCAAATGCGAGTTAGTTCCATAAAAAATGTCCTCCACGAAGGCTAACTTGTCCCAATGCTTGATCCAGGAATTCCCTTGTTTTCTGGATTGGGTTCAAAATTTCAAGGCTACGGGGTTGAACATTGGAAGTCGTAAACTCAAAAGTATGTCGGCTGTTCAACGATGGTTATAAAATAAAATAAAACACCCCTTGTCGGGGCCGGGACAGCTTATGTGATAGAGTGTTAGCTTCCCAATGATGAGGTGACCCAGGTTTGAATCCCAAAGGTGGCTGGTTGAAACGACTTCTGCTCCTAGCTCGCACTGACCACAGTGCTGACGTAAAAATATCCTCAGTGGTAGACGAATCATGGATTAGAATTCCCTTACCTTCGCGCTTACTGTGCAATATTTTCATAGTTTTTCTCCTCAAGTAACGCAAATGCGGGTTAGTTCCATATAAAAAAAGTCCTCCACGAAGGCTAGCTTGTCCCAATACTTGATCCAGAAATTCTCCTGTTTTCTGGATTGGGTTCAAAATTACAAATCTACGGAGCCGAACATTGATAATCGCAAACTCAGAATTGGATCGTCTGTTCAACGTCGGTTATAAAATAAAATGAAATCGCCCCTCCCTCTTCTAAAAATCATAATCAAAGAAAATTTTGAAAAATCTCTCATTTGTAGGTATGATGGCGAGAAAAGACAAGAAAAATCATCCTAGAGATCATTGTAAAAATCCTAAATCCATAAAGAAGTATCCCCTGGATTGCAACACAAGTGCAAATGAAGTATTCAGCATGCCATTCCTGTGTGATATCAATACGATATCAAACATTAAGAAGCATGGCCGCATCATGTTTATAATTCGAGGACCCCCATATACCATGAAAACAAAACTCAGTGATTTGATCAAGGAAATATATCCAAATGCTGTATATTGTTCTGCTGTAAAACACATTGACAAATATTCCACTGGTGGGAAAATGGTATTTGATAAATCAGTTAAGCAGTTGACCCATACGATTTGTCAAAAAAAGTAAGTGCACTCTTCATACCAAGCATATTGTAGGGAAAGGTGAATCAATTTTGAGACATTTTTGAAAAATCTTTTATTTTTTAATTTGTACAATTTTATCATAATTAATTATATTATTTATTTAATTTAATTATATTATTTATTCAATTTTATCACAATTAATTTGTTATTCCATTAAGACATTTTTGGCTTAGTATAATAATACTGGGGAAGAAATTCTTTGTTGCATTTATACAAATAATTGATCATGCCTAATTCGGGTGTGGGGATTTTAAATCAGAAATAAGTTTTGTCTTAAAGCAACAGATTTTTTTTCCTTTTGAAATGACATTTTTAATCTATTTTTTTGTGGAAATGTATAAGTTTAAAAACGATGTATGAAAAAAAGGGTCGCGTAAATGTTACAACTAAGATCTAGGGGAGTTAGGGCGTATCATCAAGATTAAAATTTACTTAAAACCCATGCAAATAACGTCATACGCGGCTAGGGACGCTTCCCCTATTTTGACCTCTTCAGAACCACACGAAGAAATTTATAAAGTACATCCTGGATTGCAAAAGAAGTATTCAGCATGCCAGTCATGTGTGATTACGATACGATATCAAATACTAAGAAGCAAAGGCGTTTCATGTTTATAATCCGAGGACCCCCATATACCATAAAAAATATTAAAAGGCAGTGATTTGCGTAAGGATATAAATATATATATATACAATATATATATATATATATATTACGCTGGTGGGAAAATGATATTTAACAAATCAGTAAAACAGTTAACCAAGATCATAGCATATAATATACATAATTATATAATAAATAATAATTATATGATCTGTCCAAAAAAAAGTATGTTGATGTTGTTAATTTACGTCGCACTAGAGCTGCACAATGGGCTATTGGCGACGGTCTGGGAAACATCCCGGAGGATGATCCGAAGACATGCCATCTCAATTTTGATCCTCTGCGGAGGGGATGGCACCCCCGCTTCGGTAGCCCAATGACCTGCACGCGAAGTCGAGCACTTTACGGTAGCACAGTTTAACGAGGACCAATACCGCACACCCTCGGTCCCTACGCAGACTGATCCAAGTGGATCACCCACCCGCACACTGGCCGCAGCCAGTGATGCTTGACTTCGGTGATCTGCTGGGAACCGTGTCTTAACGATCAGTCCACTGCGGGACCCAAAAAAAAGTAGGCGCACTCGTTATACCAAATGTATTGTACGGAAACGTAAAACAACTTTGAGAAATTTTTTTAAATATTAAATTTTTTATAGAAAGAAATTATATTATTTGTTCAATTTAGACAGTTTAGCTTCGTATAATAACACTGACGTGGCACAAATTTTTTGCTGCATTTATACAAAAACTTGATCTTGTCTAATTCAGGTGTGGAGATTTCAAATCTAAAATTAGTTCCGCTAATAAAGATATGGATTTTTATGACATTATTTTCGTTGAAATGAATAAGTTTAAAACCGCTATAGATAACAGGTCAAGTAAATGTTGCGATAAACTTCTTGGGGAGTTAAAGCACGTCATCAGGATTAAAATTGTGCAAAAACCCATGCTCAGGTGTTTTTTCATACCCGGCACTATTTTATTATGGCCCTGAGGTTTTACGCAACATTTATGCGATCACCTGTTATATATAATGTTTTTAAACTTGTACATTTCGACAAAAAATAAAAATAATAAAAAACAAGCTTGGATTGAGAATCCGTTTACAAATTTGAAATCAACGGCGTGGAGATATACAAGATCCGTTAAAAAATTTCATGCAACAGGGAAAAAAAATTAATTCCCTAGTGAAATTAATCCAGTTTAAAAAATGTCATAAAAAATACGAGACAGAGATAGAGAGAAAAAATTGTTCAGTGTCTCATTCAGTGAGCTTGGGACACTAATAATAATATTTTAATGTCTGAAAATTATTAACAATACCTTATTTGTTCAATATACTTTTTAGAGATTTATTATATCTATTTTCCTACTGTAGAAAATAAAAAAGAATAAGATCGTGCTATTTCACTTCATTCACAACAAATAAAACAATTTACAGTGATTTCTCCCCTCTGTTTTTTTATTTCTAGAAAGAAATTGTTTGAAAGGAATCCAATTTTATTTGAAAAAGAAAGTACTTCACAAAGAAGGGGGTTCGATGAATTGCCAAAACGAATTTCGACTAGTAAAACTAAATCTGAAAATGTCCCAAAATACTTCATCTTCTCCTAAAGGATTACTTTTTATTGTTATTCATAAATTCATTATTAAAATTTAAGAATATTTGTTTTTCTTCACAGAGCAGAAGAGGCGTGCTTGAATAATGAATTAATAATTGTACAAAATTCTCATATAAAAAAGTTTGAACTAAAACCATACCTAAATTTAGCTGTCAAGTACGACTACACAGTAATTATGGCTATAACTACGTACAAGTTTGACATCACTATTGAGGTAAGTGAAAACATTTTTATTGCGTTTATTAAAAATTAATTTTTCATTGAAAGAACGAAGTTGTTGTTGTCATTAAGGCAAGGGGTGCAATTGTTCTTGTTTTCCAGTAGCGCCATCTATGGCCAAGAATTCGACTTGCCACACCCGTTTATAGGGTGGACCTATTCATATAACTATTTTATCGTCCACAGATCTTAATTTTGATTTGAATCCAGAATGATGAATCCCGGCCAGATCGATCAATCTCCAATTTAGAGGTATAATTTATTATGGGAACATGGAGGGCTTTGTGACCCGACAGCTTTAACGTGCACCAGTCACCATTTACAACTCGGAGAGTCTTGGGCCGGCTGGATTCGAACTCCCGTTTACACGAAAATGAGTCCAACACCCTACCAACCAGGCTACCCCGGCCAGTGAGGAACGAAGTACTTCAACTTCGTGGCTCAAAAAATTTCGATATCATTTGAATTATTGTAATATTTGAAGGGCTGTGACAGTATAATAACATTTTAAAATTCTTCAGGAAAGCGTTTTTTGGTTAAAAATAAATAACAAATAAATAACAGTAAATGAAGAAATAAAAAAAAAGAAACACTACGATATGTATGTAAGCAAAATTTTTCTGCGTAATGGTGTTGCTATCTTGTACTGATAATAAGAAAAACTTGTAAAGTATCTATCTCGAAACAATACTGACGAACAGTTTGATGTAAAAAAAGTCACCATAAGGTAAAATTATGGTTTTTCATTTTTACCTTAAGCTCTTTTATTATTTTCGTATTGTGATTTTTAGTAAGTATTAAAGCATAAATTATTATTTATATATATATATATATATATATATATATATATATATATATATATATATATATATATATATATATATATATATATATATATATATATATATATATATATATATATATATATATATATATATATATATAAAGATATACATATATATATACATACACACCGAAGAGCCATTGCATTATGACCACCCTCCATCTATAACAATGGGCTCGCCCAGGTTTTCATGCTTTCTCGCCCAGGAACAATTATTTTCATGGGGCACATTAGGACCCATAATCCTCATAGAACAATCCCTAACGTCTTTTAGTTACTTGAGCATTGTTGCAAACCAGGTTCACCCTTTCATGGCAACAGTTTTTCCTGCATGGGATGGTGTTTACCAACAGGATAATGCACCATGTCATAAGGGTCGAATCTTCATGGATTGGTTCGAGGAAAATTCCAGTAACTTTCAAGTCATGTCTTGGCCACTAAATTTACCTGACCTTAATCCAAGAGAGCATTTGTGGTCCTACTTGGAAAACTAAATTCGTGCTGCCACGCTACCCCAGGTTGCAGGACCAGTTGGTGAGCGCTTGGTACGAGAAACCTCAGACTACCTAACAGCACCTTGTGGAATCAATGCCACGGCAGGTGCTAGCAGTTTTGAGGGCTAAAGGTGATCCTACATGTTATTAGCAGGGCGGTCATAATGTAATGGCTCTTCGGTGTATATATATATATATTCCATATCTATATATCTAGGTTCTTGATGAAGCAGAGAAGCAACGCAACGGCGGCTTAGGTAGTAAATACTTAAGTACTGCTTTGAAAAATTGGGAAGATGTGCCACCGATGTACACAGGATGGTTTATTTCCCCCCAAGACTCGGAATGTCTTCGATGCATTACGTCGCAGATTTTAGAGACACTGTCTTATTGTGAGGCTGTTCTGAAACATTTAGCTTCAGGTATGCTTTTAAAACTTTAAACGTGTATCTATTATTTAAGAAAAAAAATCATATTTAAGATTAATCATTGTTGCCAACAAGAAAAACTCATGTAAACCGCCATTCATCTGAATTCATAAATTTTGGAATGTGATGAAAAGTCAGCTAATTTCAATCTAAGCGAATCTCAAGTGCCGTTCTCTCACTTTTTTTTTTACTCAAATAGAATAAATTTTCCCCCTGACTTTTCTAGGTAGATTTCCATAAAATTTCCAGGATTTTTTTATAAAGAAAATTCAACAAAATTTCTATTTAATAAAAATGTAAATTGGAATCATAAATAAAAGCATAACTCTCAAAAGTATTAATTCTCCAAAAAAAAAGACAAATAAAGTGATTTAAATAATGCCAACTGTGCTTAGAAATAATAAATAGTCAAAACTATTAACTTGACTGAAAGGGATTAAAACTAAGGGACTTTTCTGGACAATAATAAACTACAAAAATTAGAAAGAAAAGAAAAATCGATAAATAAGCAGTTGTTGCAAAAAAATAATTGAAATATATAAATAACCTGTGTTTAATTGAAGCTAAATCGTATTTAATCAACATTTTTCAAAATAAAAACACAATAAACAATCAAAACCCAATATATTAGTAATAGCTAAAAAATTAATTATTTGAAAGACATCAGCAATAAAGCTTAATTGGGCAATACTAATTTAAAAAGAAAATAATTTAAAAAATAGAAAGTTTAACAAAATTTATATTTAATAAAAAAGGAAATTATAATTATAAATAAAAGCATAAATCGCAGGTATTAATTAAAATAAAATCAGATGATTTAAATAATGCCAATTTGATAAGAAATAATAAATTGTTCGAACTATTAACGTCACTGAAAGGGAAAATAAAACTAAGGGAATTTTCTGGCCAATATTAAGCAAGAAAAATTAGAAGAAAAAAAAATTATCAAGAAGCTGTGGCAAAAAAAATAATAAAAATATATAAATAATTTGTGTTTAATTGAAGTTAAATCGTAAGAACATTTTTCAAAATAAAAACGCAATAAATAATCATATTTATTACCGATATTTTAATAAGTTCAATCAAATTTTATTATACGCTCTTTTTTTTTATTTAAACAGATGATATCACAAATTATTTCCACCCGAGGCAGATGCTCAGCTGCTTGGCTGGTTATACGAAAGATCAGGCTGCTATGAAAAAATATTATATGTCAGATTTAGTAAGTAGTTCTGTTACTTATTGCTATGTGAATTTGGAATCGAATGTATTAACTTTTTTAAAAAATTTTCCCACATAAAATTAAATGGGTTTGATTACATTTCCCCCTAAAAAATATCGGACATTTTAATTTTTAATATCGGACATTTTAATTTTTAATGTATAAAATAAACACTGCTAAGATCCTAAAACTTTTTTTAATTTAATTTTAGCAATTCTATTTTTAAACATTAAAAAAAAGCACCGCTTTAATTACTGCCGATTCCATTAAAAAGGTTTTTCACGAAGCTGTTAACTTCAAATGACAACAGCATTAGCTTCAATAGATTTTAATAACCTTTTCAATTAACTTTAATTGTTGCTCACATTTAACGAGAGACTAGTCCTTTTCTTAACTTAAAAAGGTTTTATAAGATAAAAATGCGATTTTTTTTCTCTACCTTCTATTAATTTATTATTTAAATATGGTCATTTAAAACTGTTCAATGAAACAAAAGAAAAAATATTACCTCAGTGTAAGAAAAATTCAAACAAAATCATACATTCAAGAGATCAGAGGCTTCGCAAACTTATATTTTTAGGTGGGGATAAGTTCCCATTTTGCAGAATGAAATTTTCAATTTAATGCAATCATTAATAAGCATGTAATTTATTAACTTCAATAAAAAAAATATTTGGATGCTAATATTTTCACAATATGTTAATTTTTTCCCATCTACTTAATTATTCTAGTCAGTAACCTGCGATTGAATAATGGGTAAGGCATTGGACTGTAGTCAAGAACTGAGCTTTTATAATCACAAGAGAGCGCCGCTTCCTGCTTGCTATCCACCAAAAATTCTGACACGCTTCCTTCCGAACGAACTTCTAATTCTTTTCTCCTCAGTTTTATTTAATTCCCCGATTTTCATGTCTTGATATTTTTTATATTTTATTTTAACTACATTAAAGGCGTATTCAATGCCAATCTTTGGAGCTTAAAAATTTAATTTCACAATTGAAATTTTATTTTATAACCGTCGTTGAACAGCCGGCCCAATCTTGGGTTTACGCCTTGTAATTTTGAACCAATCCAGAAGACAAGGAAACTCCTGGATCAGTACAAACCAGAGGTATTTGTTATGGGAACATGGAGGATCTTGCGACTCGACAGATTTAACGCGCAAATAGGCAATTGAATAGCCAAATAGGCAATTGAAATTTAAACAAAGTAAGATGCATTGTTCATAATTTCATTTGTTTTCTAAGTTAAACAAGAGAAAAGGAATTTTCGTAAATATGCCGAATGGCCAAACATTTTTACTGTTATTTGCTGAACAGTAAAAATGTTTGGATGGTCACAGCGACCTAACATCCCGGCACCCCTGTATATGACCATTATTTGAAGTCAGGATAAGAAAATTATATTTACACCGTTTTTTAAGTCATTGTTGTGTAATAATAAAAATAAATAACTGGAACAGTTTATAAACTATATCCTTAAATTTCCTGTTATAGATCCAACTCTCATATGGGAAATGTTTTATCATCACAATTGTTGGGTATTTGGTGACCACATCTGATATCATTGGAATAGTTCATCTAAACAGAGATATGAAATCTCTCATTCTATATGATCTAAACGAAGACGACGATGAATCATTGGACCAAATGCCGGGTAACATATCACAACATGGAAAGACAGTGGAATTTGACAACAAAGAAATCTACGAACTAGGAAGAATCACAGAAAACGATTGGTTGGAAGGAGAGGAAATCAATATTGCCATGAGTAGTTTTATGCACATAGCTCAGAGAAATTTCAACGTTTTTAATCTTCATAAACTAAGAAAAGATTTTAAAGAGTCTTTGCAGTTTGTAACTGACACAAATGGCATCATACACCAAGATGTCTACATAGATGATGGAACCACAAAATTCTGCAAACTAACAGAAGATGCTTTATTAATCAAAGCTCCACAAAAAATATTGATGAATGCAATATTTACCGGATTCTACCCCGATTAGAATTATGTGGTGTTCGAGAAAAATTGTCATTCCTGTACAAAAATGCATTTGTAAATATTACCTCTCTCATTGTTCATAAATATATAAATAAAATATTTTTAATTAAGGGTGTTTTTGTTTGAGTGAATTTCATTGAGATAAATAGTGGGTTGATTCATTTTCTGGCAATGTAGCGAAAAGTAAAGTTATTTTAAACAATTATGTGTTAAATACACTTATACATGGTGTACCATATGACCACACGTAATATATAGGTTTGAATCTTTGTCAATAATGAAGTTAAAGTTCATGCATAAGGTGCCTCAGATTAATATTTAAGTGATGGAAAAAAAACACTATCGAAAGAAGCATGACTGGAAATATTAAAATCTGACTGATAATAAAATTGACCTACAACCACCACACTTAATATGTTTGAATCTTCGTCAATAATGAAATAAACTCTTATAATATTATTTCAATATTTAAGTGATTATCATTGAAAGAGGTCTGATTGAAAATATTAAAACCTCTTTGATTGCTGAAGAAATTAGGGAGTGAAAAATTAATGGGGTAAAAGGAGGTATGTTGCACATCTGCAGTTTAAAAAAAAAAGACTGTGTCACTAGTAGTAAGATTGTTTTAATGCTTCCAAATTGTTGGATTCTTTTCTTTAGGCAGTCTAGGAAATTATGTGGTATTTGATAATCGGTGATTGATATTCCAAAACCAACACAAAAAGCTTATTTTCGTAAAAATGTCACTCACACCTTTCAAAATTGACTGCTTCAATTATTAGATACATTTCAAAGTTTAATGCCCTTAAAAATATTCTTAAAATCGAAAAAATACCATATTATGTAAGTAAAAATATTAAATTTAAATAAGATTTTCCTCATAAAATTAATTTCATTGCATTTTCGCATTTTGTTTGCAAAAAAAAAAGATTACTTTCTAAGATTTTGTATCAATAACATGATAGGAAAATCTATGGTTGTATTGTGAGTTAGAATGTAAAATTGTAAGAATAGAGTGCGTAGCGTTTTTAATGGTGCTTATTTTAATTTTTTGAAAGCCCTTAATAAAAAGTGCTTAATTTTCAATATTCCAAAATGAAATATTTTTCCTGTACTGTGTTGATTTTCTCACGAATTATACAAAAGTTGTAGTTTTTCACATTATTCTACTTTTTCACAATTCATTCAGCACAATCCATTTTGGCATATCGTTAGTCTGTAGCCCATGAAATCGCTAATCATTTTACTTGTTTAAATACTTGCATGTGCGTATACTGAGTTGAATTTGGTGGGAAGTATAAACTCTCGAATTTCTGCTAACCACAGAGACCAACTAAACATTGTCGAATATTTTTTTCCCTAATGACAAAAAGAAATTATTTCTTCTGTTAATTTCATAGTTGGTGAAGCGCCATTGTCTTCGTCACTGACAAGTTAATGGTCTTCTCGTGCTCTTATATTTATAGATCAGTACCATAATGAACTTGATTTCATTCACCTATTGCGTATTTTCATGTGGGTCCCCATTACAGTAATAAATCGCAAAGCTTCATCTCCTCTGAATTTCTATCTCCCTTTTATTCACTGAATTAAATAAAGATAAGAATTATAAAGAGATTTCTAATCGCAAGAATTTTTACTTAAGGAACTGCTCTATAATTGCATGTAATATTTGTGAACTTTTACTGCAGTTGATGACTTTTTTTTACTTTAGCCATTTTATTATTGTATTATTACTTCTAAAATTTTCATTACTCTTAATTTGTTTTATGAAAAAACTCAATAATATTTAGAGGCAAGATTTTAAAAAAGTATGAAGGGAGAAGCTTTTACTATTTAAATGCAACAAAAAACTTAGGTTATTCAGATTTGTTATTCCTAAAAACTTTAATTCATCTCTTAATGATTTGCTTTCAAAACAATTGAAATAAAATTTAAAAAAATTCAATTGCCTCAGATTTGTTAAATATCATGAGTGTAGGGACCATATAATTATTTACTTCTTACAAAACTGTTTAGTTTCGATACTACTTCAATACTCATTGTATTTACATTTCAAAATTATTTAAAAAATTTTTAAATCATTTTATTAAAGAAATAATGAATTAAGTAACAAATTTTATTGAAAATTTATTAAAGGTCATTCACTAATTTACATTTGTAATATGAATTTATTAAATTATGTTTGTATGCTTTATTCTTAAAATATCTTAATAAATTCGGTATGACCAATAATATTAATCTTATTAATGTTTTGTTGAATACTCTTACAAGTTGCTAAGTTTTAAACAAAATACACCCGATAACCCTTTTAAATAATAGTTAAATTAATTATTAATTTGGAATGATGAAGTTTTTTAAATAATTAAGTAATTATTAGTTTAATGAGTCACTCAATATTGAATATATTAAAAGTGTGTATAAATTATTTTTATGGTGGCTAATATAATGTAAAGAGTTTCTTAATTATTAGCCACCATTTGTCAGAAAATATTTATTCTATTATGATCATATAAAGTCTTTGAAAATTACTGCAACTTGTGCATGCAGTTTGTGGCATAACTACCACTACGAAAATTAAACATCAATTCACTGGTATATAAGACGTACTCCATGCCTTTGGTCCCATTCATTGACTCAGGGGACTTCCCCCGTACTCCATTCTCTCCCTAGCCTAAAGCCAAAAGTCTTAGTCACCCAAGGGCAAACATTATTCGATGAAGAAGTCGGATGCCCGCTACATATAACATACATTATAACACATATAACATTAATACATATAACATTACATATATATTATATGTAATGTAACCGTTACATATAACATAAGACGTGCTAACTTAATTCAATCACATGGTACCTTTTGATAGATGATGGTTGGCATAGTCGATAACTCCGCCCCGACAAGTTCGTCTTATATGCAGTTTCTAAGGATTCTTGTTCCTAGAAATTAATCTATCTTAAAAAAACATTCAGGTGACATGCGGCGAATTAGACGGGCGTGCGAATGTTTGGAAACTTTATATGTGAGACGAATTGCTTGAGAATCTTGCTTTACACACGATTCTATAGCAGCAGTGAGAATGCTCCATTACTGATTACTGCTCAAAACAGAACTGCGTGCGCTTCCAGTATGAGTGTTTCCTTAAATTCCCAAGACTTGTTCTGTTATACAAACATTTTGTTTTAGAAATGTGGCAACGCGATCACACAACCTTCAGTTTTGTTTTGTTTATTTAAGTAATGAATTTGACTTGTTTTACATATTATTTTATAATCTTAATAGCTTTTTAAGTGTTAAATAATTTATTGACATATTTTTGAAGCTGATTTGATAAGTTATCTGAATTTTGGAAGAATACAGCTTTCCTACTCAGCCTTGAACTTCATATTTCAAAATTATTGACACACTTTCTTTGGTGGTCACCCACCAAATCATTAATAAAAATTTCTTCTCGTTTTAAAGACCCTTGAAACAAGGCATTATTAATAGTAATTATTCACATTATACCAATTATTTTATTAATTACTCATACATTTATACCAATTATTTTATTCATTACTCATGCATTAATACCAATTATTTTATTCACATTAATCACTAATACAAATTATTTATTAATCACTAATTCAATTATTTTATTCATACGATTGTATAGCCTAAACAGCATGTCATATATAGAAAATATTGTTTCAAAGTTTATGAACCCGTCATACGTTTGTTTTAATTATATACTATATATAGATGTAATTACTGCATTTTTAATGTAAAAAACTTTAAATTATGTCATCTAATCAACAATAGTTTAAGATATACTCGAATTATATTAGAACGAAATATATGTAGAAAAGAATTTCATTTCTTTTACATCTTCATTCTTTATTTCTTTCAAAGATTATTAATCATTAAATTTTTAAGACATATTAAACTATCAACACCTTTTAGTGTTGTTACAAAGTTATTATGTAGTATGTTCATTTTACTTCCATTTTCCTCCTGGATTTTTTTCAGTAAATCAATAATGGTGAAAATATCTAGGTGGTGGGTTTGTGTCCTTTGATTTAATTTGGAATGCCATCCTTCCACATGATTAGTTGTTTATTCATTTCCACTATTGAAATGCTTCCAAATGTTTCTGAAAAAATACAAAAACAAGATGCATCGCAATTTATGGCAGTATTTTGAGTATTTTTAAACACTGATACGAGAACCATAGATTTGTAATGGTAAACTGACTCTGTATTGCATAGTAAAAATTGATCTTACTACTTGTTCCAGAACTTTTTCTTGATTTTTAGCTTTAAAATACTTTTTCCAGCATTTCCCAACTTTTTACCTTGATATTTATACAAAGGATAAACTTTGAGATGATAATATTGAGATAAAATATTTATATTTCAACAGTCTTACATTGATTTGCAAATCTTCTGATCATCATCAGCCCTCTGCACCAGAGTGGTGTGGTTTTAATATACCATAAGTATTGAAAAAATAGTCCTATAAAATAATCCTATCCTATCTAAATAAGACACATTTTTTATGGAATGTGCTGTACATATTTTTAAAATAGTGTTTTGAATGTAACAATTTATGCATTGCAGTTTAAATGTGTGGTACTGAAGCTAAATAAAAATCTTTTGAGATTGAATCTTGTGATAAATAATAGTCTATTTCTTTAATCTTTCAACTTTATATACATATAGAAAAAAAATCCGTTCATGAAATTCAATTTTGTAAATTATTCTATTTACCTTTCTCCATATACTTTCTCCAAAGTGGAAGAAGCAGCCTTTCACCGAAGTTTTAGGGTGCTCTTCTTCGGATAATCTTCCAGGGCTCGCATTGCTACAATTTAAGAGTCCAAAATGCGCATTGTTAGGTTGAATGCAAGTTCTGCATTAATAGCTACACATTTTATGACTTGAAACACTCTTATAAGTTTCTTGCCTTGCAGGCAGTAGACAAGAAGAAAGATTTCAGCCATAAACCATGAATGGATAGTGTACAGTTGTTAAAGCAACCGGGGTACGATTTTAAATGTCTCGTCCATCCATTGTTTAAGAGATGAACATAGTAACTGCAAATTCTGGGCTATACAAAATACCTAGAAAAAATTATAACATTTTATAAAAAATGTTTATTCTCAATTATGCACACATCTTCAATAATTTTAAATACTGCATCTATGAAATGATTAGATTTGAGGAAATAGTGCTTAAATATAAGTTGTATTTACATTGTTGTTAATATACACTCATTGTTAAAATTAAAATTAGTGATTTTCAACTAAGTTTTACAAGATGAAAAATTATATAAAAGATATTGATCCTCCTAATCTGCCATGCAATTGAAAAAAACAACACAAATTTCTCACAGTCAGTTTCGAGAAAAATGGGTTAAAAATTATTTTCTTTCTATAGCTAATGCTAGGAACACTAAAATATAATTTCAAGAAACTGATAAAACGAAATTTAGTTTTGAAAAAAATATTTTGCAATAAGTAGCTTATCATACAAAAATGCCAAAAAAATCTCAATTTTAAATTTTTTGACGCTTGCATTGATTTTTCTGTTGCACGTCTGTATTCCAACAGGTAATAGAGGACAATTTAAATGTTAAAAAGAAATTTAATGGAAAAATATTGTTTGTAGTTATTAAAAATAAAAATTAAAGTAATTTTCAGTATTTATAATTGTTATCATTAACTTAAACTTATATCCAACTTGAAGAATTTACTTCCAACACCAAAGTAAAAAAATTCAAACAAATATTATCATATTTTACAAGTTCAGAACTGTCTATAATTCTTTATTCAAATGTTAGTTTCAAAATTCAGTCAAGTTTATATTTGAAATACAAAAGAATTCACAGCGTTTTGGTAATTTGTAAATGAGTACTCATTTTTTATGATTTATGTCTGACCACTAACAGCTTAATTTGAACTTCGTCATTATCAGTTTTTATAAAACAAATTATTTTTTGATAGGTTATGATGTACTAAATAATTAATACAAAATTTAGATGATTTTTAATTTAACTTTATTTTAAAAGAGAGCTTTTCTAACAAATTTTGTGTTCATTTTTTTACGTCCAACACACATGGAATTGCCCATATAATGAATCTGTGCTTATAGCTTATAATCAAATTTATGCACATAGGATTATATATTCTTAAGCCACACTAAATCTTACATATCAAATTGTTTATAGTACTTAAAATGAATTAAGTCTTCAAAACCAAAAAATTCATAAATTAAAGGAACACTTTTATTTAATGTTTTTCTTTGTTAAAACTTTTCTCTTCATTTTAAAGGATAAAAGTGTGTAATCCATAGTATTCCAATAGACTAAAAATTATACAATCTAACATAGTTAAATGAAAGTTTTCTCATACGTTATGATATATTAAAATTTATTATAATGTATTTAAACTACCATTTAATGTTATTTAAATTAGCACATTTTTTTATACTCCTGAACTAATTCTGTCATAGCTTTTAAAGGTGTGAATTATGATTTAGCAATCTTTTCTTAATTTTTTTTTTATTCTTTCTCAAAATATTAACCCTTTAGCTAAAATTCAATTAACTCCTTGATATATCTTTTTATTTACAAAAAGTATTTTCATTTTATTATTTACAAAATAAAAATAAAGAATTATTATATAAAATAAAAAATTTGCTCCCATAGCAGGAGCTTTGGCGGCTTATTGCTTGATTAGTTAAGGCAATTGATCGTGCATTAGAAATGCGATCATCGGTGACTTATTATTATTTTCAGTTCGAGCCAGAGTTAAAAAATTTCACATTATACTATATTAATAAAGTTGATACTCACTTGTAAATTTTTGGGATAGGCGTTGTCCCTACTGCGACAACTCTCTTTTTTAAGTTTTCTTCAAATCTTTTTTTTCTTTAATTTACGTCGCACTAGAGCTGCACAATGGGCTATTGGCGACGGTCTGAGAAACATCCCAAAAGATGATCCGAAGACATACCATCACAATTTTGATCCTCTGCGGATGGGATGACTCCACTACTTTGGTAGCCCGAAGACCTGCTCGCGAAGTCGAGCACTTTACGGTAGACAGAGGTGAGATTTTTCCGCTTTTTAGCGGATTTCCGTCTTTTTCACTTTAATCTCTAGAATTTCAACATTTTTTTTTTTTTTTTTTTTTGATCAAAAACACCAATTTTCTAAAAGTTTCACTTTTTTTTTTCAATAAATATTGAGATTTTTCTAAAAAATTCAGTCCTTGAAATAAAATAATTATATTTATTTCTGTTTTTCAAATCTAAACAGAAAATTTAAACTACATAGTTTCCAACCCTACATTTATGTGCAGAAAATATCTTATAAGATTTTTCGCATTTTTACCCGCCCGCCAGATTGCTCGTATTTTCGTAATTCAGACGTCCCTTCTTCTACGTTGAAAAAAAAATGGCGTGTGTAAAAAAAGAAAAGAAAAGGTTGATATGTGGTGAAAATATTTATTTGCCCACTCAATTAATCTTGTAAATTTTTTATAAATTCAATGTTTAAATTCAATTTTTTATAAATTCAATTCAATGTTGTGATTCATTTCTGCGGTTGTAGTATCAAACATTGATTTTCGTATTTATATGATGTTTAAAAATTATGCATCGTGATTCGTATTTAAGCGATCTAAAAGTTACACAGCATGATTTGGATTTTTGAAATCTAATATCGAGTTCCATATTTACGCGATTTCAAAATCCATTATCGCAAATCATATTCACGCGATTTTAGAATCCAAGATCGCCATAAATCACGTAATAGTATTTATTTAAAGAAAGGGAACGTAAATGTATATTCTCAGTAGTTTAATGTGCTAAACTAGGCAGATTTTCAAGTAATAATTGTCTCCTTTGTGTGAACTGAAGAAAATATAATTTCTAACTTTATTTTTTGAATTGGTAATTTTACTTTTTTCTAAATGTTAAGTATCGATGTAATCATTCATATATTAATAAATTAGTACACAATTTTATATCATCACATAGTTATTTATTATCTTAAATTGTCCGGAATTCATTATTAAACGATTGCACACACGTAAGATTTACTCGCTTGGAAGTTCAGCTTTTTTGCCTTTTAGTCAATCTCATCCCTGGGTAGAACAGTTTAACGAGGACCAATACCGCACACCATCGGTCCATACGCAGACGGATTCCAGTGGTCACCCACCCGCACATTGACCGTAGCCAGTGATGCTTGACTTCGGTGATCTGCTGGGAACCGTGTCTTAACGATCAGTCCACTGCGGGACTTTCTTCAAATGCCTTCTTCCCCACCGCAGAGGATCAAAATTGTGATGGCATGTCTTCGGATCATCCTCCGGGATGTTTCCCAGACCGTCGCCAATAGCCCATTGTGCAGCTCTAGTGCGACGTAAATTAACAACAACATCAAATGCCTTCTTGGCAATTACCCCCTCAGCGAACTCGTGATTGTGTTGCCGGACACGTGCTTTTAAAACTTCATTTTCTAACGTTACACGCTTCGAGCAAGACTGCTTGAATCTCCAATAGCCTAATTGGTCGTTTCTATTTTTTAAATAATAGATTTCTTTATCTATTAGTCCCGCAGTGGACTGATCGTTAAGACACGGTTCCCAGCAGATCACCGAAGTCAAGCATCACTGGCTACGGTCAATGTGCCACTTGGTGGGTGACCACTTGGATCAGTCTGCGTAGGGACCGAGGGTGTGCGGTATTGGTCCTCGTTAAACTGTGCTACCGTAAAGTGCTCGACTTCGCGCGCAGGTCGTCGGGCTACCGAAGGGGGGTGCCATCCCTTCCGCAGAGGATCGAAATTGTGATGGCATGTCTTCGGATCATCCTCCGGGATGTTTCCCAGACCGTCGCCAATAGCCCATTGTGCAGCTCTAGTGCGACGTAAATTAACAACAACATCAAATGCCTTCTTGGCAATTACCCCCTCAGCGAACTCGTGATTGTGTTGCCGGACACGTGCTTTTAAAACTTCATTTTCTAACGTTACACGCTTCGAGCAAGACTGCTTGAATCTCCAATAGCCTAATTGGTCTTTTCTATTTTTTAAATAATAGATTTCTTTATCTATTAGTTCCGCAGTGGACTGATCGTTAAGACACGGTTCCCAGCAGATCACCGAAGTCAAGCATCACTGGCTACGGTCAATGTGCCACTTGGTGGGTGACCACTTGGATCAGTCTGCGTAGGGACCGAGGGTGTGCGGTATTGGTCCTCGTTAAACTGTGCTACCGTAAAGTGCTCGACTTCGCGCGCAGGTCGTCGGGCTACCGAAGCGGGGGTGCCATCCCTTCCACAGAGGATCAAAATTGTGATGGCATGTCTTCGGATCATCCTCCGGGATGTTTCCCAGACCGTTGCCAATAGCCCATTGTGCAGCTCTAGTGCGACGTAAAGTAACAACAGCAACAACCCACATTGGCGAAAATTATGTCTAGTCCTTGGCATGATAGTAACTACAAACATACACTAACCCCTATGAGCGATTGGAAAGGGGGGGGGGTGTCAAACACAGATGCCCGGATGAAAACTATGTGTAACGACAAAAACAATATAAACAGCCTTTTAGGAATCCCAAGTCCAGAATCTACTTATATCTCGATTCTTATTCACGCGATTTTAATATAAAACATCGATTTTCGTATTAAAATCGTATTTCTTATCGATTTTCGTATTTAAAAGTTGCTGTTGTTGTAGTTCATTTACGTCGCACTAGAGCTGCACAATGGGCTACTTGCGACGGTCTGGGAAACATCCCTGAGGATGATCCGAACACGTGCCATCACAATTTTGATCCTCTGCAGAGGGGATGGCACCCCCGCTTCGGTAGCCCAACGACCGGCACACGAAGTCGAGCACTTTACGGTAGCACAGTTTAACGAGGACCAATACCGCACACTCTCGATCCCTACGCAGACTGATCCAAGTGGTCACCCACCCGCACACTGACCACAGCCAGTGATGCTTGACTTCGGTGATCTGCTGGGAACCGTGTCTTAACGATCAGTCCACTGCGGAACTTTAAAAGTTGCGCGTCGTGATTCTTATTCACGCAATTTAAATATCATACATTGCGATTCTTATTTACGGGATTTAAAAATACAGTATCGCGATTTGTATTTAGAGTTTTTAAAATCAAATGTGGATTCGTATTTACGCGAGTTTAAAATCCAATGTCGTGACTCGCTTATGCGGTTGTGATATCAAACATCGATTTTAGTATTTATACGTGATTTAAAAATAAGAAACTATATATATATATATATGTGTATAACATAAAAAGCTTCTATTAATCTTTTTACGTTAGTTTCTTTGCTATAAAACGACTCCTACTTTATTACTAATTAATTATTCTATTCCAAATTCTTTCTCACACTTTTAAAAGCCACATCCTGTTCTTAAATCTATTTTTGGCTCAACTAAGCATTTAATTAAGAGCAGGACATATCTCCCTATGCTCTGTGTGGGAAACGTTAGATTTCTTTCATAAACCAATAGTAATCCTTATCACTTCCCTTTTCCCCTCAAATATAACAAAATAGAGGGAAATTCCTTTGCTACTTTCCCTAAGATAAAAACTTAAGCACACAGTTTTTGAGTGCGATTTTGAGCTCCGCCTTTGCTAGAAAATGTCTTAAATATACTATGTGAAGCTAATAAAATATTTTTTGCCTTCCAACTGCTATCTGCGTGGCCTAACATCACTCACCATGACTGCTACCCTTTCATATATATATATATATATCTATATATATATATATATATATATATATATATATATATATATATATATATATATATATATATATATATATATATATATATATATATATATATATATATATATATATATATATATACAGTCAATTCGCTATAACTCGAATATTACTATAACTAGATTTTTTTATGAGGTCCCGACCCTTTTATCTTCAATTTCATGTTAATTATTCTCGATTACTCGAATTTTACTCCTTTTAACTCGATTTTTTTTTTGGATCTTTTAAAGCAAGAAAAAAAACCTAGGAGCTGATATCTTGTCCCTTCCTTTGCAACACACACACAACGTCTTTCGTACTCTTCATGGAGAAGGTAAAGCAGGGCCGGCTTGTGCATGTCGCGGCCCCTAGGCAATACTCGTCTCGGCCCCCCCCCCTACCGTCTTCTAACTTCCTAATATATTTTTCGCTAACACAACACTTTATTCATAATTACGCTGCTTTTTACTACATAGGTATATTATCACATTATTAAATAAAAATATTGAATTAAACGAAAAGAATATAAGTAATTAATATATGCATTTTAAAAAAAATCATATAATAAGCTCAAATAATAAATCTTCTAACTTTTTTTGGTTACAAAATCGTTCAAGACATCCTGAAAGTTAACCTTTTCAATTGTCATTATGGCCAATGAATTTAAACGGTTTTGAGACATAGTTGAACGAAGACAGTTTTTAATTAATTTCAATTTGGAAAAGTTTCGTTCACCAGTGGCGTTTGTAATCATTAGACTTCTATATATTTGCAAAGCTGTCGTTACATTCGGGAACGTTGATTATGCCATGTTACCAATAATCAGTTTGTAAGACTCTTCGGCAGGCACAATTTTTTTTCCGGAGTCTTCTAATTGTAAGATGAAGTATTTATGCTGCACCATTTCGTCTGTAAACTCAGGCTCAAATGTTCTGGAAATAATGTTCCTTAAACTTTGTGCAAGCCTGTCTAATTCAAGCGTGTTGTGTTAAAAAAGCTGCTCTTGCTGTATAGTCATCTGATTAGTCGGCGTTAAAATTGACGCGATAAAATTGCTTGCGATTTGTATTACTGCGTTATATATGAACTAACTACCATAATATTAATATCTAATTTGGAATGCGTTCAGAAATGTGCTAAAATAGCGTCGATGTAATGTACAGAGCAAGACAATCGTCATTGAAATTTCGAATTAAATTTTTACTGTTTAAGAATCATTGTCAATTTTCTTCTCTGTAGCATGGGGCCCCTGAAAGTGGCGGGGCCCCTAGGCACTTGCCTACAGTGCCTAATGGATAAAACGGCCCTGAGGTAAAGCTGTCCCTCTTGAAGTATGTGAACAGTGGTTAAATGAAACGTTACCAAATTTACTTCAAGGATACAGTGAAAATGATGTTTTCAATATTGATGAAATGGGTTTATTTTTTAAATGTCTTCCAAATAAGACTATGATGTTTAAGGATGAAAACTGCTCAGGGGGTAAAATGAGTAAGAAACGTTTGACTGTCCTAGTTGGAGGAAATGCGTCTGGGACAGAGAAATTGCCCTTACTTGTTATCGGAAAATACCGAAATCCCCGATGTTTCAAGAATGTAAAAAAGTATCCTTTGGATTACAAGTCTAACAAAAAGTTTTGGATGACATCAGTTTTATTTGAAGACTATGTAAGAAAATTGGATCGGAAATTCTTCGCTAAAAAAAGAAAAGTGATACTCTTTATGGATAAATGCACAGCGCATAGTGATCTACCTAATTTGAAAGCATTAAACTTGCAGTTTCTCCCGCCAAACACAACAGCAAAGTTGCAGCCGATGAACCAGGGCATCATAAAGTGCTTCAAACAGTCTTATCGTAAATGACTTGTCAGAAAAATGATCTTAAATATTGTAAGCATTTAGAAGATTTGTAATTAATAAGCATTAGTTAAATAATCCGACAATATTTTGAAAGTCCAAAACCGAAACTAACGGCAAGTCGAACTTCCGATATGTCGAAGTTTTTCGTCAGTCCTATCAAATTCGAGTTATCGCGAATTCACTGTATATATATATATATATATATATATATATATATATATATATATATATATATATATATATATATATATATATATATATATGTATATATATATATATATATATATATATATATATATATATATATATATATATATATATATATATATATATATATATATATATATATATATATATATATATATATATATATATATATATATATATATATATATATATATATATATATATATATATATATATATATATATATATATATATATATATATATATATATATATATATATATATATATATATATATATATATATATATATATTCATTCTTGGATTTTCTCTTTTTTACTTTATGACTACTCTGATCCCTGATTTTATAATTTTAAAAAAATTGTGTTAAGTCTAAAATAGGGCGCATTTATAATTCTTGCAGAGGGGAGCAGCTAAGCGTATGCACGCAATTGTTTGAGACAAGTTCCGACCACGACGAACTGTCACCTCGATAAATTATGCCTGTGGCGAATTTTTGGAGGATAAAAAATATTATATCCATTTGATATCCTATTAAATTAAAGGGGGGATATAACGTGCACAGAAAATTTCTAAAGATAAATAAAGCTGTAATGACTCAGGGGTAAAGCTTTTGCATTACCAATGCGGCGAACCGGGTTCCAATCCAGCGATAACCGGTCGCTCGTATTATCCGGCTCGCACCGACCACAATGCTGACGTAAAATATTTTCAGTGGTAGACGGATGATTGGTTAGTGTCCCCTTGCCGCCAGGCTGACCGTGGGAGGTTTTTCTCTCCATGTGAAGCAAATGCGGGTTAGTTAAATCAAAAAGTCCTCCACGAAGGTAAATTTCTCACAATACTTGATCCAAGAGTTTCCTTGTCTTCTAGATTGGGTTCAAAATTATAAAGCCACGGAGTTGAACATTTGTAGTCGTAAGCCCAAAACTTCTGTTCAACGACGGTTAAAAAATCACTACTAATTAGCATTAAATTATAATTTTATTTTATTTATTACTTTATGCTAATTAGCAATGCAAATGAAAACTTTTTTCGGGCTGAAAAAAGAAAAATATCAGAACTGAAACTCAACTTTCATCTCAAATGTTATCAACATGCAATAATTTTCTGAAACAGAAACTTATCATCGAGCGCGCACAAAAAAGTCAAGGATTGTGTGGAAACCATATTTGAAATCAGCAAATTTGTTTTGACGCAATCGATTCACGGAGTTATAACTTTCGTTCGATCGATGAAATTCGTCAGTTGTATAAATTTAAAAATTGATACATTTTTCCTATATAATTAATTTTTATTTGTAAATTATTGCTCCGTTTACAATTGCATTTCTCAAAGCTATATAGTATAGAACTTTTTTCTCTGCTAACGTTAAGTTCTAAATTTTAAGTTTACTTCTGATTTATAAATTGTTAAAGTTATTTTCTTTTAGAATTGCCATCATGCTTTAGAAATTAATGGTTCAAAACTCATATTTCAAATCATTTGTCAAAATAAATAAATAATAATATTTTAAAAAAATTTCAAGATGTTAAGCCGAAGAAAAGATATGAAAGAAGCATACATATATATAGAGAGGGAGTGAAAAAACATGGAAGACAATACAATAAAGGTTAAGAAAAAGAGAAAAAAACTATTTAAACAAAATATTTTTATCTAAAAACAATTATTAAAACGCCGCAAAACAAAATAAAGAGTCATCAGCTCACGGAATTGTAAAAAGAAGTGCTATATAAAAGGAGGATATCAAAAAAATACCCGGTCATAACTCTAAAATGCAGCATTTGTGAAAAATCAGCTTAAAGAATACATAACCCTTATTCTGAATTAGAATCAGAACTGACACAACTGCATAAATTGCGAGTTAGAGATTGACACTTTTTGAGCTTGATGGGACACTTCATGCATATTTTTTATTGACATAACCTCAAAATTGCTACTTTTTAAATTGTGTCACTTTCTTGACAGGGTGCGATATTATATATAAAATTTAGTTTAATGTAATGGCTATATCCTCAGACAGCACGCACAATGTAAAATTAACTCTTGGCAGTCCACTGAGTACTACTTTTAAATATTTATTTTTCTTTGATCTAAAGTTAATTTCAAAATATCAAGCGCTTTTCTGACAACTATAAGATATATTTATGCACCTTATCGCTGGGATGGACAGGCTGGCCCACCGGGATAGTGGGGTAAGGTTAAAACGATCGAAACACTTCCTGAATTTTCGATGGTATCGAGCGCATCAAAAAGTGATTAATCAAATGCGCGATTCAAATTTTGCGTGTCGTAATAATATTGGAAATTTAAAAACTTCGAGAAAATCAATTGCACTAACTGCCAAAAAAAAAAAAAAGGTTTAAAAAAGTAAGAAAAAACAAAACTTTTTTAGCAAACGATAATCTTTTAAATGCTTGCCATTTTAGAATCACATTTTAGATTATCAATTTTATACTTTTGTGTTTGCCTCATTAGTTCATTAATTCTTGTCAAAGATATTTTGGAATTTTAATTTTTATTAAGTCTTGTGTTTTCAAAGTTTATTTTAAGTTTCGTTTTTTTCAAACAAATCTGCGTAAAAAAAAGTCGTTTTCGCTCGTGAATGAGAATTTAGAATGGAAAAAAAAAATAGCGAGATAGTAAGGTCGGAGTAAATATTTCGAGTACGAGATTTAGCATAAATTACGAAATTTAAATTTCAGATTAGCGTAACTCTTTAAAATGTTACCGGAATATAAATTATTGATTCGTGGAAGTTCGCGAATTAGCGGAGGAGTCACATGCCTATTATCAACTCCCGTGTCAAAATTAAGGACTAACTCGTTTTCTTATAGGTTTTTATCATTATTATAATTTTTATCACTATTATCCACATTTATATTACACGAAGAGGAAAAACAAGAATATCTTTCAACACTACAGTCCTTACAAACGAAATTTTTTCACTCATAAGTATTTCTGTAATAATGTTAATAGAAATAATGCTCACAAATATTTGATCCTTCCATAGTACAACACTTAGTTTAATCATCTAGGTTTTCTTTTCTCTATCATTTCTGTACATTCACAGTATCAATTTACTGATACATTATTCAAATTAATTTAAATTTGATATTGTTACAATATCCAATTATTCACATTTAATAAATCGATTGCAAAACGAACAAATTCTGTTCCGTATTCTGGTCTATAAAACCTTTCAAATTTTTCATTTTTTTTAAATCGAACTCATAAGAAAAAGATTAACTAAATTAAGACAAAATAATCTTTAGTGAAAACTCCTGGGAAATTAGAGAGCAATTGTGTTACTAAAGCTGGAAAACTAAGACAAATCCCGTTACCCAATTTTTCCTGCTGTTGGACTTTAAAGCTGGAATCAACCGCCACGCCGTTAACTTTACGTTGTACCTGAAAATTCGAGTCCCTGAAGTATAGATATTAAAGTATTCAATTTTTTCAAAGAATATTATAATATCAATGTGATTTAAACACCTGCGCAATAAGTTTGACTCGGGTTCGAATCCCAAGGATGGCTGGTCAATATGAATTCCTCGCCCCGTTCGCAAAGATCTCAATGCTACCGTAAAATATCCTCCAGTGGTAGACATGATCATGAATTAGAATTCTCTTGCCGTCAGGCAAACCGTGGGAGATTTTCGTAGTTTTTCTCTCCATGTAACTCAAATGCGGGTTAGTTAAATCAAAAAGTCCTCCACGAAGGCCAGCTTGTCCTAATGCTTGATCCAGGAATTACTTTGTTTTCTGGATTGGGTTCAAAATTACAAAGCTACGGGATTGAACATCGGTCGTTGTAAACTCAAAATTAGGTCGGCTGTTCAACGACGGTTACGAAATAATATAAAACACCCCTTGCGGGACCGGGAAGGCTCAGGTGATGGAGTGTTCGCCATTCAATGAGGTGGCCAATTTATTCGAATTCTGCTCTCAGCTCGCACCGACCACAGTGCTGACGTAAAAATATCCTCAGTGGTAGACCGATCATGGATCAAGAGTCCCTTATCCTTGAGCTTACTGCGGAATATTTTCCTCTCCATGCAACGCAAATGTGGATTTTTTCCAAAGAAAAAAAAAGTCCTCTACGAAGGCTAGCTTGTCCCAATGCTTAATCCAGGTGTTCCGTTGTCTTCTTGGTTTGGTTCAAAATTTACAAATCTACGGAGTTGAACATTGATAATCGTAAACTCAGAATTGGATCTTCTGTTCAACGCCAGTTGTAAAGTAAAATGAAATGTCCCTCCCCCCCTTGTAAAAATCATAAGCAAACAAATTTTTTTAAAAATTCTCACTTTGTAGGAATGATGGCTGGAAAAGACGAGAAAAATCATCCTGGAGATCATTGTAAAACTCCTGAATCCATAAAGAAGTATCCCCTGGATTGCAACGCAAGTGCAAAGGAAATCTTCAGCATGCCATTCCTGTGTGATATCAATTCTATTTCAAATATTAAGAAGCATGGCCGTATTATGTTTATAATCCGAGGACCCCCATACACCATGAAAACAAAACTCAGTGATTTGCTCAAGGAAATATATCCAAATGCTGTATATTGTTCTGCTGTAAAACTCATCACTGATGGTAAAATTGACAAATCAGTAATAACATCAGCCCATACGAATTGTCAAAAAAAGTAAGTGCTCTCTTCATACCAATCATGTAGGGAAAGGTGAATGAATTTTGAGACATTTTTCATAAACCTTTTTTAAAAAAATTATATTATTTGTACAATTTTATCCTAATTAATTATATTATTTATTCAATAGTTTAAGTTATTATAATTTAATTATATTTATTATATTTTGTCATAATTCATTTTTTTTTCAATTTAGATATTTTTAGCTTCGTACAATAACACTGATGAGGAACAAATTTTTTGCTACACTTATACAAATACTTGATCTTGTGCAATTCGGGTGTGAAAATTTCAAGCCTAAAATTAGTTCCGCTCCTAAAGCTATGGATTTTTAGTAAATTTTTTGTGGAGATGAATTAGTTTAAAAATGTTATAGATGAAGGGGGGTTGCGTAAATGTTGAGATAAACTTCTCAGGAAGTTAAAGCACGTCATAAGGATTGAAATTGTGCGAAAACCCGTGATTGGGAGTTTTTTTATACGTGGCACTACTTTATTATGACCTATTCTGAATCAAACGAAGAAACAGTTCAAAATAGGGAAGCGACCCATAGCGTCGTATGGGTCGCTTCCCTATTTTGCAGGGACATTTCCGGTATAAGTCCTGCAATTTTAATCATGATGATATACCCTAAATCTCCTGGAAGTTTTACGCAACATTTATGCGATCGCCTGTTGTATATAATGTTTTCAAATTTGTACATTTCGACAAAAAAACGAACTAAAAAAGAAGAAAAAAAAAAAAAGAAAACTGTGGCTTGGAGAGAAAATCCGATTACAAATTTGAAATCAGCGACGTGAAGATATGGATGGGTGATCGTGTAAAGCTAAGGGTGGTGGCGCTAGTGGTAAAATTGCTCTTTCAAGACTTCCGGGTTACTGCTTCCGATATATTTTTACGCCGCAGATTGAAAAAACGAGCCATCATATTATTGCATCATATCTTTTGCAGTATTTCACATGTACAGTCCGCAAAAAAAAAAACGAATCACCCTGAATAACTTTCGTTCTAATGATCGGATTTTCACGAACTAAGTGTCAATCTTAATGGTTCCTGGGGGTGACCTCAAATATGTTAATTAATTAGTGCTAACTATTAATTAAGTTACGAAATCAGACACAAAAACGTACTTTCTCTGAATAAACATATAATTTTTTTTACATATTTGGAATTTAGACCCTTGAATTAGTGGGGGTAGACAAAATTTTAAAAAAATTGGGTGGTAAATTGGGCCGCAATAAAGGTTTATATATTTGGCGATAGTCCAGAAAACCGCCAAAAAAAGTCGCCTGCGCAAATAAATATTTTAAGATAACCCATTGACTAATTCAAAAGAGGAGTGCTTAATTTTACTAGGTTGCTACGCAACCAAACTCTGATAGTAAAAAAATTGAAATAATGTTCAGTGATTGCTCGGAGGGGCTTAATTTATTGTTAATAGGAAATATCTCGAAGTTTCCAGGCCATAAACAATTTTTTTAGGGGATTTCTGTCCAAAAAGCAAAAAAAATATTATTTTAATCTCCTTTGAAAAGTAAATTTGAATCGATTTATAAATTATTTATGATAGTTTTTAGAATTTAAATACATGAACTTTTTATCTGATATTATTTAGATTACACTGTTTTTACTATATTTATTCGAGGATTTTATACTAAAATATAATGAGCATAACTTATTATAGCTACATACAAAATTTTAGGGATAATCATTTTTACAGTTTTAATCGAGTCTTCTAGGCAAGAAAGTTTGAAGAAAAAAAAAGTGCTTGAAAAATAAAATGTAGATTGTATAATAATTCTAATGCACAAGGCTTTCTATAATTTACGATATTTCTTTTTTCTATAACTCAAGGAATTGCTGAATGTTTAGTGGCATTTTAAAAAGATTAAAATATGTTATGTATAAGAATAAGATATTGAAATAATATGTTGCAAATTGTAGGATTCATTGTTTAAAAAATCGCTTCATTCTACTTGATATTTAGGTTACATCGTTTCCTTTGGATAAAGATGATTAGCAAATAGCATCCTCATGTTTCGATACATTCTGAAACTTATACGTTCGCAAATTCACCATAAAATGTCGCACAGCATATTCTTCAATTACGATAAGCTACATTTACCACCAAATACTGCTAATATGGTTATTTTTGCTTTTTTATATTTATTTGATGATCTCTTTTTAAACAGAGCTCGTAAGATCCTTAAGATACTGAAATGGGGGCACAAAACCTTAAGAGATAAAATATTTAATTTCATTAACTCAAAATATCTGGTGTCAAAATGTTAATTTTTAAGTTAAATGTAACTTTTACAATATTGATGTTCTTACATTTTTAAAGATCACATGAATCCTGATAAAATATTAAAATGCATATGTTTACTTTAACTAGTGTAAAATCCTTATCAAAATAATGATCAAGATCCAAATGTAAAACAGTATAATTGACGATAAAAACTCAACTGGCTTCAAAACATATGAAGAGGGAAGTAAAAGTCGACATGTTTCGAGTTTTCAAATATAATCGCCCATTCTCAAGACTTGTCGGGCTTGGATAACTTGTGACTTTTATTATTGGACGCTCAAAGCATGTCTATTTTTATTATCATCTATTATTTTTTTAAATCAATGAAGTTTTTATATTTTCGATTCAGTTTCTTGGGATTATCCATTTAGTTACACAACATATTAAATTATTTCACTTGATATTAAAATAAGTTTTACATATGTTATAGGCACAGGTTCTTAGATTAAAAAAATAATAATTCACTACTTTGTAAAAAAATTAATGCAGTAAAAAAAAAATTTTTTTTTTCTTTTGCTGCAAGCCTTAACATTTTAGTTTAAGGTCATAAAAAAATTCCGTTTACAATTGAAATTTCAGAAGTCGAATGTGAAAATGGAATGTCCCCTAGTACCAGGAATCGAAATTAAATAGTAACAAGGACAACTTTTTTAAACAAGTTAGCGTTTCCGTCCTACTCGAAGTTGTTTGAAAAGGTATTTTTTATATATCGATTCCAAAGTTTATTCTACATATATTTCAGGGTATACTTTCGGAGTATTTGGATCGAGTTTATTTTTACACCCTTATTTGCTTAAAATTATTAAATAATTTACTTAAAATAAATTATTCAAGCTACATGATTTAATGCATTTATAGTATAATAATAAACGGAGCTTCCGACGCATATCCTTAACCTTAATACCGCTATCATTAAATAAATGGAATAAGCTTAGATAAATAATAAAAGTTAATTTTTCCCTCGTTTTAATTTTCAAGGAAATATGTTTCGATCAAACAGATTTCATTCTGGAAATAGCGAAATAATTGAGTAGGTCCCTTGGAGCAATATCATTCTTATCCTCTTTTGACGAAATATAGGAAAAATTAGTTTTCACAGTTTCTGTAAAAAGTATGTTAGCCTACTTGCCACGTTTTTTTTAAAATTTTTTTTTATTAAAATAAGGTCGGAAATTGTGTATTGTGTGCACAGCTTCGGAATCCTTACAGATTTCAATTTTATTATTTCCTGAATAACAAAATAAGGCATTTTCCTGATAACAAATTATACTACAATAATATCTTGGAAATCATGCTAAAGTAAAAAATTAAACTAAATAGTTTAGTATATTATAAAAAAAATCTACTTGGTATCATAAAGAGTAAAAGATATAATGAAATAATTAGTGAATCACACGTGGTCAGATAATTAAAAATTTAATTTCACAACTAAGATAGTAGGACGACATTTAAGATACTGAGATATTTTAAGATACTAAAAAAATTCGCTACGTATTCCACAGCTTTTTATGTTCGGTATCTTTATCCTCTTTGTAGTGACTTATAAAACATCAACACTATTTTAGACAATCTAAGTTGAAGTCACAAGAAACAAAAAAAAAAAGACAATCAATAATTTATATTCTTTTTTCAAAAAAAAAATAGTATGCTAAACAAATAATCAGCTGTTTTGCATTAAATAATTTTAAACAGCTGAATGTTTTTAATTTCTTAACAAGGTTTTATTCTTAGCTAGCAGACAATAATTCTTTAAAAAAAACTTGACTATAATTTGAAAAGGAAACCTAAATTAAGGAAAATCTAAATTAAAGTTCTAAAAAAATTATTAGTATATTAATGAAGAAATAATAAACGTAAAATGGAAAAGAATAAGAATTTTAAAATTTTATTAAATAGTTGGTAAAATAGTTCTGCGATACACTTCCGGAAATTTCTTTTAAGATTAGGATGATATAGGGTAAACCAACAAATGAAGGAGCATTTCATAGATATTTCTTAGAAATAAGATTTTAAACGTTTTAATTTAGATTGATTGGTAAGAGTAGCTTACTACCTAACAATAGGAAATCCTCTAACAATGCATTTAGTTATCTGGTCTTTGAGTCTTCTCTGGAAAAAGTTTTGAATTTGTTAGTATCTGGTCAACGCCTTGTTTCTTCGACAAAATTATAAGGTCAGTGGTGGTTGTTATCCGTTTAAACTACAATTAATTGCATATAATAATGCTTTTTCTTTTCATTGTGAAAAAAAGAATTCAAAATATGGTCATTGAAGTTACGTTTTATTTATTTTAAGCATCATAACATAAGCAAGTACTGAGATTAGGGGGTGTTTATTAACTGGATTACAGAGCGATGAAAAACCAATGTATAAACAAGTGTTCCTTTACTGAGATTTTTTCAAGTTAATGAAAATGAAAGAAAAATTTTAATTTTCTTGTACCTTTTGTCATATTATAAATCAAAATTATGTTAAAAATAAAAAAAACAACTTCTAACCAGTGAAGGAACAGGCATGTTCCTTCACTGAGAATAGATTTCCCAGTGAATGAATAGTATGTGTGAAATATGATTTTACTTGGATAATTAGTAGTTCAGCGACATAGAGGACTCCTAAAATTCAGTTAAATGTTGTATGAATAGTTCCTATAACTATTTCATTTAAATATGCAAATTTAATTGCTAAATTTCTTTAAAGAATTATAATAATAATTTATTTATTATTTATCTTCATAAATGTAGTGATTAGTTATTACATCATACCTTAGACTCCTTAATAAACTACGTTTATTAACTAAATATAACAACTAAATATAATAATAAAAGCTTGAATGGAATCTTTGCAGGATTTTGTGCCAATAATTAGCTAAATTATTATCCTATTGCCGTCTTTAATGTCCTAACGGGAACTGGTAGGAAAAATCCATTTAAAGACAATTATCTAGGTGAAAAATGGGTGAAGTTTTTTTAAGGTGACATCCACCGATAACTCAGTGCAATGCGAAGATAATTTCAAAAGGCAAAACTTCCCTTTGAGAATAATATTCGAAATACTGGTTTTTAGAACTTCAGAGAATCTTTAGGAGGGAAGTAGCCCTGGCATCTTTTTATAAAGTGATTGCATTTACAATGCGAATGAAACAAGAGTTGAATACTGCCCTTAAACGGGAAAAATCTGCGGCCTTAAAAATTATAAGGATTTATATTCTAAAGTACCTAGGAAAGAAAAAGTACCTCCATTGGTAGTTTTTCCTTACAGAAGAATTCATTGAGATATTACAGAATCAGTCCCTGCTACATATTTCATTGGAAAAAGCTATTCATGAAATGAAACGATGACCACAGCAACATTTTACAAATATATTGCAAATGTTTCTACCCATGGCTAATTAAAAATGCAATCAAATTCCTAATTTTGCTTCTTCTGGATAGGTATAAATCTCATATCAATTTGAAACTGAGCAAGTTTTGTTCCTCAAAACAAATTTTCTGGTTTAGTTTTCTACGTAATTCTTGGAAATCTCGTTAGATCTTGAAAACAAAAGAATTGTAAAACAATATGTCTAGAAAATTTTACATCCATTTTTAAATAAGATTTGAGGCATCAACTGATAAAGTTAAAATGCTTTTATGAAATGCGATATTTTTTCATTCGATGTAGAAAACGTTGACTGTAACAAATGCATGCAAAACAGACACCAAGAATTAATGAGCAAGACAACTTATCAACAAAACACATGCTTCGAGAGTAACGATGCGCTATTTCTTCAGAAGCTTGAGAAGGAAATCTCACAAGTTATGTTGCAAATTTTTAAAGGAACATTGACAGAAAAGTTTAATTTCCCAAATATCCAATAGCCTGTGCTTTTCTCAATATTGAAGAATTTATTTCAAAAAGAACATATGTATAATCAAATTTTGGCTCTGAAGCTGAGACAACTAACATTAATAATGAAAGTATCTTGAAAACTGATTTTGAGATAAGTCCTCTTGAGGCATTGTTAGTTGCAAAAACGATTGGTTTCATAAGTAACTACTAGATATAAGTCAATGAGAGATGGGTTTTACTCAAACTTCGAAACTCCTTTTTCTCATTTATTATCCAGTGAGGAATTCTGGAAATGGAACTGGAAAATCAAAAGAAATTTCGAAGATACATTTACATTGGCCAAAAATTTGGAAAAAAGAGGAAGGTTAAATCAAAAGAAAAAGAAATAAATTACTCATAACGAAGAGAAAAAAAATACTTAAAAAGATTTTTAAAAAAAGCTTAAAAAATATGAGGAAAAGATTAAACAAAAAATGATCGAATTATAATAATAATAAAAACATCATCAGATTACACAATGATAAACATTCATAATTTAGAACGGACTATTAAACTGTGAGAAAAAAATGAAAAACATTTTTTTAAAATTATGTATTCAAACATATTTTAATTTCCATTCCATGACTGAAAAAAAAGTAACATTTTCCACATTAACTATGTTATATGTCGTAATTCCAAGAAAAATCTTGTTTTTAGACATTTGTGTGGCCTATGGGTTCCTAACGAGCATCAAACATTATCAAAATTAAGTGTTCATTCTCTGGAAAATTTAGTGTTTATTCACTGGTAAGAACTGTTCCTTCACTTGGTCATCTTACTACTTATTATTTAAACCACCAAAAGCTTAAAACAATATTATGTAAGTTATCTAACTTTTTTTACATAATTTGCATTTAATAACAAATATGTCGACACCATCATTTAGCTAAAATTACAAATTTTGAAATTTTTATAATTTTTTTTAAAGGCAAGCTAAGCTTAAGTGTTCCTTCATTGTTTAGTTTACCCTATAAGATGTTGAGAAATTTGCGATGTTGTGAGAGATGTTTAAAAATGTTGACTACGTATTTTTATTAATATTTATAAAATATATATTCAAGAAATTGATAAATATATTATTCCAAATCTATGCATACGTATGTATATTATTGAAATTGTATCTGTTATTGAATAACAAAATAAAAAAAAATAAAAAATAATCACATTAAATAAGCACAATCTGGTGTATTCTATCAGAAGCACGCTTTTTTAAAACTAGGCATTTGTTGAATAAAGTGTTTTTTATTCAAAATTCTCTACTAAATTGCAAATAAATTATTAAATGACTAAAAAAGAAACATCGTATTTTATAGTGTGAAAGAAATAAAAATAAAAAGATTAGCAAACGATTATTAGCGAAAAAAATATGAATGAAATTTTACGCTACGCGCGAGAAGTCAAGTTCCTCCCAAGTTTATCACATTTTAATATTAATCGCCCCAATTAGTTATTTCTTTATTGTCGCCAAATTATTTTTTTAAAAATAATTAATTTTAATTTTTCTCAGCTTCTAATAAATAAAAACAGTTGAAACTTTAGATTTTTCAATTGAAAAATATGTAAATTAATATGGTATAAAAAAATTCATACCTTATAATTCAATATTTTTTCATCCTCACTTTAATTAAATAATGAAAAATAATAAATAATTATTAAAAATTATTTTTTTCATGAAATTATCTTTGGGTAAATGAGTTTTATGAGTGGGTGCAATTTTCTTTGAATTGCTTCATTAGTTTTAAAAATATGACTGAAAACGCAAAAAGCGAAATTAACATTAAGGGGTACGAACTTTGAATCGCTCTCCTGACCAAACTATGGGGACCACATTTCCCAGATTGCGGCTACCCCCTATATTTTGAAGATAAGAAATTCAAATATGTAAAAAAAAATGCATGTTTATTCAGAGAAAGTACGTTTTTGTGTCTGATTTCGTAACTTAATTAATAGTTAGCACTAATTAATTAGCATATTTGAGGTCACCCCCAGGAACCATTAAGATTGACACTTAGTTCGTGAAAATCCGATCATTAGAACGAAAGTTATTCAGGGTGATTCGTTTTTTTTTTTGCGGACTGTACCTAGTTCTTTCTTTCAGCCTTTAAACTTCAGCATTATCATATTAATATTATAATCATTAGAATATTTTTCTAATTAGGTTAACTTAAAAAGATATTTTTGGCGACATTTTATTCAAATGCAGTCAAATAAGGGATAAAATACAAAACATGGCAAACCTTAAGAATTATTCACAATGAGATATTAACTTTCCAAAATTTTTTTTGGCCTTACGGCCTCTGAGAATCAATAAATTTCTGAAAGCTCTTATGAATGGTACAATTATGTTTAGATTTGAACCCAAATTACAATAACAAAACTGCATAGAATATTAGGCTTGTTCACACATCGCCTCGTAGTCATAATATAAGCGGAGGGATACACCGGAAATTTTCTAAATTTCTTCCGGTTTAGGGACGCTTGTTATTCTTTACATTAGACCACCCATCCATACAAGATCAGTAAAAAAATCTCATGCAACAGGAAAAAAAAAATTAGTTCCCCAGTGTAATTAATCCATTAAAAAAAAAATTTCATACAAAATAAGAGAAAGGGAGAGGGAAATTTTTTTTTCAGTGTCTCATTGAGTGAGTTTTGGACGCTAATAATAGTACTTTATTGTCTAAATAGTCTTAACAATACCTTATTTATTTAATATACTTTTTAGCAATTTATTAATTCTATTTTCCTACTCAAGAATAAATACCAATGAGATCGTGCTAATGCACTTAATTCACAACAATTTACAGTGATTTTTTGCACCTTTGTTTTATGTTTCTGAGGGAAGTTGAAAGGATTCCAATTTTATTTGAAAAAAAAAAAATAAATAGACATTACAAAGGCGACGCTATGACCTGCCGCTTCAAAACGAATTTCGTCTAGTAAAACTAAAGCTGAAAGTGTACTCCTTCTTCTCCTAAAGTATTACTTTTTATTGTTATTCATGAATTCACATTAAGGTTTAAAAAATAATTTTTCTCCCCACAGAGTTGAAGTGGCGTGTTTGAAGAATGAGTTAATAATTCTACAAAATTCTCACATAAAAAGATATGAATTAAAATCATACCTAAATTTAGCTGCCAAGTACGACTTCACAGTAATTATGGCTATAACTACATACAAGTTTGACATCACTATTGAGGTAAGTGAAAACATTTTGATTGCGTTTGCAAAAAATTAATTTTTCATTGAAAGAACGAAGTTGTTGTTGTCGTAGGCCATTAAGGCATGTACTTGTTTTCCAGTGGCGCCATCTATGGCCAAGAATTCGACTTATGCCACACCCGTTTATAGGGCTTACTCATTCACATTTCAATATCAATAGATTTTTTTTAAAAAACATTTAAAAATTTTTAATTCATTATTTCTTGGCCACTGCAAAAAATGCCTGTAGCACCATTTACTAATTTTGCCCCATAACTTTTTTTTTTGCTCGCTCCTTTAATTTTATGGCATAACAAAGTTAACTCTTAACTGAGCTTACATCCAAAACTTAAATATTTTCGATAATTGTTCCAAATCTAAACACTTAACTTTTGGAAGCGTGCTCGTTGATGAACAAAAGTTGAGGCAAATTTTTTCAAAAGAAAGATACATCTAAGAATACTCGCGTTTCGCCTATCACTTCTTGTACATAATAACCACTCTCTACAAAACCTTTGTTATTCTTGAAACACAGAAAGAAACTCGAAGCGTATTTGTAAATTGAAATTAAAATGAGCACTTTTTGCGCCTACCAGCCTTTTTTTTAACAGTGTAATGTAATTCCTTATGTATAGTTAGCATATTTTTAAACATTTTGCATGTAACTCATCATCAGGGAGATGAATATTTGAAGGGCTGTGACTATAACCTTTTAAAATTCTTCAGGAAAGCGCTTTTGGTTAAAAAAAAAATAGTAATAAATCAATAACAGTAAATGAATAAATAAAAATAAGAAAATACACTACAATACGCATCTAAGCAAAATTTTCAATAAATAAGCAAAAATAATGTGCTGTTATCTTGCACATATAAAAAAAAACTATCTTTAACTAAACTATCTATCTTATAACAATACTGATGAACAGTTTGATGTAAAAAAAAGTCACCTTAAGATGAAGGTATATCGTTTATCATTATTTTACCCTAAGGTCTTTTATTGTTTTAGTATTGTGATTTTTAGTAAGTATTAGAATATAATTTATATATATATTTTTCTTTTATATATAATTGAATTTAGGCTCTTGAAAAAGCAGAAAAGCAACGCAATGGCGTTTTAGGTAATAAATACCTAAATAATGCTTTGAGACATTGGGAAGATGTTCCGCCGATGTACACAGGATGGTTTATTTCACCCGAAGACTCGGAATGTCTTCGATGCATTACGTTGCAGATTTTAGAAACACTGTCTCATTGTGATACTGTTCTAAAACATTTACCTTCAGGTATGCTCTTAAAAATTTTAATGAGTATCTTTTTATTGAAGAAAAGAAATCATATTTACGAAAATTGTTTGGTTGCCAACAAGAAAAACTCATGTAAACCGACATTCACCTGAATTAATAAATTTTTGAACGGGATGAAATGTTAGCAAATTTCAATTTAAATGAATCTCAAGTGCCGTTCTCTCACTTTTTTTCTCAGGAATCATATTCAAAAAGAAGAAATTTGCCCCCGACTTTACCAGGTAGATTTACGAAAAAAAAAAATTTTAACAAAATTAATATATAATAAAAATGTAAATGATAATTAAAAAATAAAAGCATAACTCGCAAGTATAAATTTTTTTTAAAGGAAAATCAAGTGATTTAAATAATGCCAATTTGATTAGAAATAATAAATTGTCAGAATTATTAACGTGGCTGAAAGGGAAAATAAAAACTAAGGGAATTTTCTAGACTAAATTAAGCAATAAAAATTAGAAAGAAAAAAAATCGATAAGTAAGAAGTTGTGGAAAAAAACTAATAAAAATTTATAAATAATCTGTATTTAATTGAAATTACATAGTATTTAATTAAAGTAAGAACCTTTTTTCAAAATAAAAACACAATAAACAACTAAAGCCCAATACATCAGCAATCGTTAAAAATTTAATTATGGGAAAGAGAGCACCAATGAAGCTTAATTGAGCAATACAGATTTAAAAAGAAAATAATTTTAAAAAGAAAATGCATTTTTAACACAAATTCCATTTCAAACCATCTTAAAAAAAAACTAACAAACATAATAAACAATCCATATTTTATTACAATTAATCCTCATATTTAATAAATTAAAATAAATCGCAGAAACAACTGAAAAATAATACTTTATATCAACAGACAAGCAAAAATAGATAAACGATAAAAGCATAATAATTTTAATCCTTAGCTATAAAATAAATCAGTAAATTATCCTAAAGTATGAAACAAAGCTGCAAGAAAACAAAAGTAAAAAAAAGAATTTTTTTTTTTTAACATTTTTTTTCTTCCTTTGTCACATTTCACTATATTCTTCTAACCCTCTTCTTGCCACATGTCACACTATATTACAAAAACATTTGCTAACAATTTTGAAACAAACGAATTTTATAGATATTTCAAATTTTATTTAGCTATAATTTTTAAAGGCATTCGGAATCTTAACAAAAAGAATTATTCGATGTGCACCGATTTTGATGAAAAAAAAATGTGTAAAAAGAAGTAGGACGTCTCTCTCTCGCATTTTTATTTTTATCAAAATGCGAGAGAGAGACGTCCTACTTCTTTTTACACTTTTCCTACCTTCTAAACGAGTTGTGAACTGTCCCTCACTAATGCTGCAAATTACATGTGAATTCAATAGTTCTGTAAAGAGTATAAATAGTTCGAAAAGTAGAGTAAATAGTTCCATAAAGTAGTATAAATAGTTCGCAAATCGTAATGAATTGCTGTTTCAAAAGTATATAGAGTGTTCCGTAATGGTCACCCTTTAAATTCCTTGTCAAAATTGATGTAAAAAATGATACCAATATAAGTTGAATTAGAAGTGAAGAAGATTGAAGGAAAAAAACAAACATTAAATGTGTTTTTTAGCTATCGTCATTCAACTCCTCTCTGTGTCCAATCAAACAGGCTTTGATATTTTATCTCTGACCTTCCTCAGCAGTTATTATTTTTTCCTAGTTTAAATTACAATTTGTGCTGAAGTAGTAAGACTTTTTTTGATGATGATCATGAGCAGTTATTTGTTTTCAGCTCAATATGTTTTAAATAATGTTGCAAAATTTAAAAAAAAAAAATGTCTCGTCAGAAATATTTTAAGGGTAATGTTTTTGGAAATAACTAAAATCCATAATCTTCGTAAGTTTTTTAAGCTCAATTTTATTTTTTATCCCCCCCCCTTCTTTTAAAGTTGTCACAACCACATAAATGAGATACACTAAAAAAGTTTAATAAGTTAGTTAAAAAAAAATGAGCTGATAGAAAACTATGAAACATGCGAACAATAAAAAGTAAAATAATTTAATTTAGGCTACTAATTTTTGAAACCACAAATGAGCTTGAACCATTTTGAACTACAAATTTCAATCAGTAAACTCCGATGACTGTTTTTTCGAAGAAAAAAAAAACGAGCTGATTGGATAAAAATGAGGTTTTATAGTTGAAGCTTGAAACCAGTAACATTTCTGAAGAGCTACATTTTTAACGTTCTTATAATTTCGAATAATACTTGAAAATGAACAATGTTAAGAGTCAAATTCGTAAGTTAATGAAAATGGATGCTTATTCTATTTGGTACTAACTTTCAACACACGTAAAATATAAGGTCGCCACTCAACCAGAATTTGAGATATAAAGTGAGTGGTATTTTAGATTGTCTATAAATGTTTCTCACAAAATTATGCAAATATAATTCTGCAATCATCAATTTTTTTAGTGATATTTAAATAGTAAACAGTTATTAGTTTTCAGATTTTTGTAAGTATCTTTATTTTTATAATAACGTTAAAGGAAATTTTTAGCGTAATCTAAATCGCGTTGTTCATCAATTTAAACTGCAATAAGATTAGATTTTAAAAAAATCTAAAATCTGAGAAACGTGCAGTTATAAATTACTTACTCAAAAACGCAAATCGCATCATTTTATTGCTTTTAAAGTTTTAAGGGATAATTCATGGAAGTTCGAAAAATTATCAACCGATATTTCTTTTTCTCCTAATCTATTAATACGACACCTTAATTTTCTACGTTTTTTGAAAGATATTGTGCTGCCTAATAATACTATATCATCAAAATTTTATCAAGTACAAAAGATATCAAGAAAACACAAATTAAAAATTTAACCAAGATGGCGGGGGCTTAAAAATGATACATTAGATTTTGGATCACATTTATGATTGTTTTTCCCTAGTAACGACCTGCAATATCCGGACTTCTTTGGCAAGAAAACAAAAAATGTTTATTAAGAGAGGTGATTACGGAACACCTTACATATCGCATTTTAAAAAGCTCGATTAAATTTTATTATACACTCTTTTCTTTTTATTTAAACAGATGATATCACAAATTATTTCCACCCGAGGCAAATGCTCGGCTGCCTGGCTGGTTATACGAAAGATCAGGCTGCTATGAAAAAATATTATATGTCAGATTTAGTAAGTAGTTCTGTTACTTATTGTTATGAGAATTTGGAATCGAATGTATTAATTTTTTTTCAAAATTTCCCCCCCATAAAATTAAATGGGTTTGTTTACATTTTTCTCTAAAAAAATATCAGACATTTTAATACATAAAACAAACACTGCTAAGATCCTAAAACTTTTTTTTAATTTAATTTTAGCTATTCTATTTTTAAGCATTAAAAAGATTGCACCGCATTTATTACTATTACCAAGCAGTAATAATTATTTTATTACTACTTGGGGTAGTCCTTTAAAATATTTTTGTTCAAAAAGCTGTTAACTATAAATAAAAATAGCATTAGTTTCAATAAACTTTAATTTTTGCTCATATTTAACGAGAAACTAGTCCTAATCTTAAATTAAGAAGGTTTTACAAGATTAAAATGCGATTTTTTTTCTTCTCTACCTTGCATTAATTTATTATTTAAACATGGTCATTTTTATTTTATTTTATAACCGCCGTGGAACAGTAGACTCACTTTTATGTTTACGATTACTAATTTCCAACTCCTGTAGCCTTGTAATCAGGGTTTGTGATTTTTTTTTCTTAAAAATCAAAAAAGTCAGATTTTTTTTATTTAAATCGGATTTTTTTAATTTAAATCAGATTTTTTTGATTTTTATTCAAATACACTGTAAGAACTTTGATTTATAATTAAAAAAAACTTTACAAATGTTTAATCAAAATTAAATTAATATTAAAACAATATTATAACAATATTTTAGAAGATCTAACTACCTAAAACAATTTTTCATTAAAATACATAGCAACCATTTTGAAATGAATGCATGATTAAAATTTAAAGACTAGATGAAATAGAGAATTTAATGAATACTTTAATTATTAAAACAAAGTTTCAATTAGCAAACCATAATTTTAATTTAAAATTGTGATCTCTTTTTTTTTTCTCTTGATTTTTAAAAAGACAAAATAAATGTAACAGAGTGTGTTTATAAATGTAGTCATTCATCAAAAAATAAATAAATATTTAATCTATAGATTTTTATAGTAAAATATTCATTTTTAATCCCATATTAAAATAGATAAGTTAGGCTAAAAAATTTTTAAAAAAATCTATGTACCCACTGGAATTTTTTTTCACAAAATTTCTTTACAGAAAATCTGACAAAGATACTGTAAACATGCACCCTGTTACCAGTTAATATCCCTACTGCTTTAAATAGAGTTTGAAAGAGGGGAAGAATAACACTATATCAGGAAAAAAATATCTGAATTTATCAGCATTTTTTTTCCTTCTATTTTGGGCATATTAGGGTAATTTCTTCTTAATATAACCTCAAGCTTTAGAAATATACACTTTCCACTAATAAAATATAATGTAGATTTTAATTCCATGCTTTTTCAATCAAAAGGTAGAATTCTAATTAACATTATTTTTATTTATTTTTTTGTGAAAAAAATTTATGTTTATTAATTATTTTCTACATCTAAGCGAGTCTATATTAAGACAGCATTGAATGTTTACTTTAATCTGTATTTTCAATTTCAAGCATCAAAAGATTTTTAAAAATGTAATTTCAAATGTGTTGGAATTTATCACACATCAAGAAAGAAAGTAATTTCGTTAACTAAAATTAATTGATGCAGCACTTCACTTAAAATAAATTTTAAAACTAAGAAAAGAAAATAGTAAAAGTAACAATATTTTAAAACACTGTTTTTTTGACTTTTCAAATCAATATATGTATATAAAATCAATTGATTTAAATCAACAAACCCTGCTTGTAATTTTGAATTAATCCAGAAGACAAGGAAACTTTTGGATCAGTAACCCCAGAGGTAGGGTTTGTTATGGAACATGGAGGACTCTGTGACTCGACAGATTTAACGTGCATCAATCGCCACTTACTACACGGGGAATCTTCGGCTGGCAGAGATTGAACTCACGACCTCATGCACATGAGCCCAGTGCCTTACCAACCAGGCTATCCTGGCCCTAAATATGATCATTTAAAACTGTTCAATGAAACAAAAGAAAAAATACTACCTCTATGTAATAAAAATTCAAACAAAATCATACATTCATATGACCAGAGGCATCGCAAACTTATATTTTTGGGTGGGGATAAATTACCATCTAGCCGAATGAAATTTTCAATTTAACCGAATCATTAATAAGTATGTAACTTATTAACTTCCATTAGAAAATATTTTAATGCTAATGTTTTCACAATATGTTAATTTTTTCCATCTATATATAACTGATTTAATAACTTAATTATTCTAATCAATAACCCGAGATTGGATAATGGGTAAGGCATTGAACTGTTGGAGGTCACAGCGACCTCCCATCCCGGCACCCCTGCATGTGACCATTATTGGATGTCCGAATAGGAAAATTATATTTACATCGTTGTTTTAGTCATTGTTGAGACATAAAAATAAATAACTGGCACAGTTTATAAGCTATATCCTTAAACTTCCTTTTTTTTTTTTTACTTTGATAGATCCAACTCTCATATGGGAAATGTTTTATCATCACAATTGTTGGATACTTAGTGACCACATCTGATATCATTGGAATAGTTCATCTAAACAGAAATATGAAATCTCTCATTCTATATGATCTAAATGAAGACGACGATGAATCATTGGACCAAATACCTGGCAACGCATCACAACATGGAAAAACAGTGGAATTTTGCAACAAAGAAAAATATAAACCAGGAATAATCGTAGAAAATAATTGGCTGGAAGGAGAGGAAATCAATATTGCCATGAGTAGTTTTATGCACATAGCTCAGAGAAATTTCAACGTTTTTAATCTTCAAAAACTAAGGAAAGATTTTAAAAAGTCTTTGCAGTTTATTACTGACACAAATGGCATCATACACCAAGACGTCTACATAGATGATGGAACCACAAAATTCTGCAAACTAAGGGGAGATGCTTTGTTAATCAAGGCTCCCCAAAAAATATTGATGAATGCAATATTTACTGGATTCTACCCCAATTAGAATTATGTGGTGGTCAAGAAAAATAATCAGTCCTGTACAAAAATGCATTTGTATACATTAACTCTCTCATTATTCATAAATATATAAATAAAAGATTTTTAATTAAGGGTGTTTTTGTCTGAGTGAATTTTGTTGAGATAAATAGCGGGGTGATTCATTTTCTGTCAATGTAGCTACAAGTGAAGTTATTTTAACTATTATGTGTTAAATACACTTATACATGGTGTACCATATGACTACACGTAATATATAGGTTTGAATCCTTGTCAATAATGAAGTTAAAGTTCATACATAAGAAGCCTCTTAATATTTAAGTGATGGAAAAAAAAAACACTAACAAACCACTATTGAGAGAAGTATGACTGAAGATATTAAAATCTGATTGATATTAAAATTGACCCACAACCACCACACTTAATATGTTTGAATCCTCATCAATGAAGTAAAAGTATATAAAATTAGATTAATATTTAAGTGATGGAAAAAAATCGTAAACAAACTATCATTGATGGATTGAAAATATTATAACCTCTTTGATTGCTGAAGAAAGTAGGGAGTAAAAAGTTAATGGGGTAAAAGGGGTATATAACACATCTGCACTTTCGAGAGAAACCACAATATATATATATATATATATATATATATATATATATATATATATATATATATATATATATATATATATATATATATATACATACATCAACTGTGGGAAGATTGTTTTAATTGCTTTCAAATTGTTGGATTCTTTTCCTTAGACTCTCTAGAAAATTATTTGGTGTTTGATAATCGGTGATTATTATTTCAAAACCCACAAAAAACTTATTTTCGTAAAAATGACATGCAGCCCCCTTTTAACATTGACTCCGCTTCAATTATTAGAAACATTTCTAAGCTTCATCAGGCAATTAAAATGGTTTTCAGTTTTTTAATCTCACTTTCTCACTAATGATTTAACAGCATTTTTGATCTTATCTACCTTAAATATTAATTCACAACCAACGTGTAGACTTTTTAAACCTTATTTTCAAAAGTTTTTAGTAAATATACTGATGGCAGTCATTAGTTAACACCTCTTATACAGCATCATAGACTTATAATTGCTAACTATATAATTCACTCTCTGTTTAACACCGTAGACTTCATGTTGGAAACTGATAGTGCATAAATATAGAAAAAAAATCAAACCCCAGTAGCCTTATCAACAGGGTTAGAAACATTTTAACATATTCCTATAGCCTAAAACATTAGAATTATTTTAACTTAACTGTTGCAAAAAATATAACCTAATAATTTAAGGATAATTAGGAATATTTTTTTAGAAACAATATGCATATTAAACACTTTCAACAACTTCTAGAAAAATTAAGACACTAAGTATTAAAAGCATCTTAATTACGGAGTATTATAACTGAAAAAAAAAACAGCATCATATGTAAATTTAGAAATGTGAATGAGAACATGATCAGTAGAATATATTGAACCGGTGTAAAACTCTCCAATCAGGTTATTGTTCGCCTCTCTGAATATGCTTACAAAATTTTTTTTTTTTTGGTATGTTCATCCCTAGGGCCATTGAGGCAAAAATTTAATGGCACAGGAAACAGAAGGCAAATAAGCAATGTTACGCCTAACATAACAAAACTTTATAAAAAGTGAATAAACAGTGTCGCTTCCTATATACTAGGTCAGATGGGGAGGGGGAAACGAAAGAACAAAAACTAAAACAAGAAGGCACTCTAGCTTACTTCAAAGCAGTAGAATCCCTACTTACTTTAAGCACACAATAAGTGAATTATTAAATTCTTTGCAAAATAATGCTTTTAATGCTATATTTAAGACTACTTCTAACCAATATTTTAAAATTAATTTTTTTAATACAAAAATACATTAATTAATAATTATTTATCTAAAAATTTATTTCCAAATAATAATTACTGATAATAATGCTTATCGCATATTAAAAATGCCCAGTTAAACAAACAAAAACACACATTTTCCCAAATCTACTAAAATAAAAATTTAAACTAAAAATTTCATAACCATATTGATCACAATTCACCTACTAAATAGATTGCTGATAAGAATAGAAAAGACGCACGTTATAAATTTGAAAAATTGAATGTGACTAAAAATTTAACACTCAATTAAAGGGTGGGACCAATCCTTAAATGGACACAGCATAAGGCTACAAAATGTGTTGATTTATGTCAGTTTCTGTAAGCCTGTTCCAAAAACAAGATTGCTAAAAATACAATAGAAAAAAAATAACAAAATAAAAATATGCACTCTTGAGCAGATAAAAAAGAGATAGAGAGAAACTTAAAGGTGTTATATTAAAATATAATAACTTTTTCACATAAATAAGCTTTTACATAAATGACAAACAATTATTTCAAAATATCAATTTAAAAAGAATAGTTAATCATATTTATTGATATTGAATATGATTACCATTTAAACATAAAAACAAGTAACAAACTTTAAACAGATACAAATTTTTAAATGTATAGTAAAATATTTAAAAATTGCACAAATAAAATTTACAACCAAAATTACACTCAGAACAAAAGAAAAAAATAGTTTAAATTTAGTTTTATTAATAAAATACACACACACATAGAAAATGCAATTTTATGCTATTGAAGTTCAACTGAACCAGATTTTTCTTTTTTTTAATTCTTCAACAAAGCTTAGTTTAATACATGTTTATGATGAAAGACTAAAGAATTGCAAAGTGGTAATAAAATTTGTAATTTAAGTTCAAATAATAATTTAATTTCTTTTAATAATGTATGATAAACTGCTAATATCACTATTAGGTTAATTTAATTTTTCAAAATTGGAGGCAGAACTTAGAATTAACAGAAATTTAGTATAAGGTATTTTTTTTAATAGTTTGGTGAAAGAGAAAAGTTGCCAAAAATTTTAGACAATCACAATTTTTTTTTTTTTTAAATTAAATAAAAAATAGTTGCATTTCTTTGCACCCAGGTAATCAAAGAAAGAAAAATCTAATTTTTTTTTTCAAAATTAGGAATAATATATAGCTTAGTTTCTTTGTGCCCGGCAAACTGAAAAGTACCGCACTTTAAAATATAAAAACTTAACACAAATTAAACATAATTACATGTACAATACAATTAAAAATAATAAATCAAAAGACAACTAGACTTATGATATCTCTTCAAAATTGTTAGGTTGCTTTTGGCATTTGAGAATCTTTTCAAGACCTTTTTGCAACAATATGTAATAGAATATATTTTTAACATCCGTGTCTTTTAATAATATTTTATTTTTGAAGCCATAGGTAAAAAAAACATTCATTTTATGTTACCTTTATATTATAGGAGTATTGTGGTATCATGGAAAGGAATTAAATTATGACTAAAAAATCAAATTTGAAACAAATAACAAATGCAATAAATTAAATAATGTTTCAGGATGTTGCAATGAAAAGAAAAAGGTTTAAATTTTTAGATTTCTTTAATAATACATACTCATATATCAAACTTTTAACGTTTATAACAATGAATTTAATAATAATGTGGATAAATTTTACTGTAGTAAAATCAGAGCTCATTCTAGGCAGAAAAAAGGGCAGGGTGCAAAAGTTTAAAAAAAGGGCATTATTATTCTAAAAAGGCAATAATTTCTTTCTATGGGCTTTGCACGTTCTATTAAATAACATTGTCAATTAGTAAAAGAATTTTTTTCTTTTTACTTTGCAAAAGGTAGCAACGCAATCATATTAATACTAATTTTTATTAATAAATTAACATATATATCGAGTTAATGAGCTAATTAGCTTGTTAATTTATTTAAAATGCATAAATAGATTAATAAAATAATAAATGTATGTTTTTGAGTTTCTGTAGTTATGATTTAATAATTAATATGATTAATAATAATTATGATTTAATGATTGTGGAAATAACTGCAAACTTTCAAAGATACTTGTAACAAGGGGGTTTGATGGCTATTTTTCCTTTCCCATATAAATCTGTGTATATAAACCAATGATAAACTAAATAAAAAGAGTTAAAAATAACAACAGTTTAAGAAATCCATTGTAGAGTTTGGGGAAAAAATAAAGAAAGGTTAACGGTTAAGGAAAGAAAGGGCAGAAAGGATATGGAGTCTATTACATCAGTGCGCTAATTTAATTCAGGGGTAACAGGGTGGATTCTTTTGATTAAAAGGGCAGCAGGGTGCTGCACCCTGTTTACCCTGCCTAGAATGAGCTCTGGTAAAATTTATCCACTTTATTTTTTACCCACTTATTAACATGCTACAAGCACTGCTGTTTTTTCTATTTTAATATTATTGAAATTATTTCACACACTATGTTGGACAAATCAACATCAGCAAAAATATTGTTAATTAATTTAGTTAAAATATTTAGCAAAAATTGTTTTGTTGGTTATAAAATTACATCTAACTATATTAATAAATATTTTCTTTGTTTCAGAAAAATAGATTGTGCATAATGGACATATTAATTAGTGTGAATTTACTACAAAAATAAATAACATTAATAAACTTAAATATTAATACATCCATTTTCTTTTACTTTTACCTTTCCCTTTATATTTCTCAGGGAAAGCTGTAAAAGCAAGGAACATATTTACCATATCATCTTTGGGTAGGAATTCACAAATTTTTTCGATGCAGAAAGCATCGAAGTATATTTTTTTATTCTGAACAGTCACACTCCATTTACGACCCGAATTTTCCAGTATCTTTCTGAGAACAACAATCGGATGGAATTTATGTACAATGATTTCGGAATATATGACAAAAGGTTGCGTGACCAAGTGATTAAATGCCCGGTCAATAACGTCGTTATTTTCAACAAGTGCTTTTTGCTCATCACCAAGAGCCAAAGCTAAATCATGCAAAGTTGAACCTAAATCATCAATTACAAATGTTTTTAAGGCTCTGGCTTCTGCAACACATTTCATTGCATAAGAAAAATACTGTTTACTTTGATCATTTTTACTTTTTTCTCTCCGAAAGTAAGAAAAAAAATCGTACATCTTTTTATCGTCAGAATGATCGATTTGCAACGCAGCATACTTGACAACATTTTCAACTGAAGCTGCTGGCAAAGTAAACACAAATTGTAACGGTGTGCAAACACCCAAAGCACCATCAAATTTTCGGCAAGGTTCAGCACCATATTTCAATAAAGTGTTCAACACATTTAAATTTTTCCTTTCAATGGCATGGTACAATGGTGTTCGGCGACAATGCAGGGACTCTTGATTTACTTCTACTCCATATTTAATAAGAACTTCGCAAACTTCAGCTTTATCTCCTCTAGCCCAAGCTACTTCATGTAGCAGATTGTATTTGAAGTAGCTTGTAACATTAACATCTTCTACATGCTCAAAAAGTTTATCAATGATATGTTTATCGTAAAACTGAATTGCTGTTTCTAGAACTTTATAATAAGGTAAAGCACCACAAGTAAGAAGAATCTCAATTATTCTTTCATTTCCTTCAGTACTAACAGCAGAAAGAAGCAATTTAAAGCCTAAAGCTTTTGAATTAAACAAATCAACATCAGTAGTTTGTAATATTTCGATTAGACGGCCTTCAGATTTTTCTTCAATAGCGTTTAGTAGAGCTGTCTCAACATTCATTGTGAATTAAGCGAGAGTTTAAAATTGCTTTGAAACTGAATTAATAAACTGTGCTCAGCACAGTTTTACCGACAATTTACATTTGGAATATAAAATAAAAATAAGTTCTAGCCATGTTGTGTCGCAACTTGTTTTGTTTTCATTTATTCTAATCGCTACTAGCTGTTTACTTCTGTTACGGTAAAGATTCACCATTTAAAAGAGTTGCCGCAATTCCGGAGGATGCCAAGGCCATTGCAGCTTCATTTTGTGATCTTATTGTTGGTCTTAGCGGTGGATTGTTTTTTTCGATTTATAACAGCTGTCATAATTTTGTCGTATGCTATGCTGTGTTCGATAACCAATTTTGAAAGATTTGATTGACAAATTTTGTCGATATCAAAATGTGTTTGTCGTAGAAAATTACGATTGAAAAGATTGTTAGCACATCGAATTAACGCAGAAATTCCTAGTCGATACAGTGTTTTATTGAAGGTTGTTAAACATATGTCCTCGATTGAAATCAAAGCCACATTATATTCGTCTGGAGAGAATTGAATGCGAGGATTGGCGATCGAAATGGGCTGCAGATGGCGTAGAGCAGAACTCTTTTCCTATGGCAACACTTCACATGCTTTCCCCATTAGCGTGTGGAAAGTCATAGAGGAAGGTTAGTTTCTCTCTTGATTTTCATATAGATTAAAATCTTTTAACTTGAAAAACTATATGGAACTGAAAACTACATTGAACATAGTTCTAAAGAAAAGTATCACGGAAGTTTTAGAAAATATTTTTATTAAGTAAAAAGGAAAAATATTAAGAAAAGTGAAAATATCGTAGTACATTCCTATATAACTGAAAAGAGGAGGAGAGGGAAGGGAGAAGGGCTAAAGGCATGAAACCGGTCTCTCCCCAGATGGCGTATTCGAGTGTTGCGATCGCGAATTTTGTTTTGATGCACGTAAGCGATGTAGTTAGTATTGGCGATCGAAATGGGCTGCAGGTGGCGTAGAGCAGAACTCTTTACCAATGGTACGTTAGTTTCTCTCTTGATTTTCATATAGATTAAAGTCTTTTTAGTTGGAAAACTATATGGAACTGAAAACTACATTAAACATAGTTCTAAAGAAAAGCATCACGCGATGCTTTCTTTAGAACTTTAGACCAGTTTCATACTCTTGGCTTTCCGTACGGAAAGCCAAGAGTATGAAACTGGTCTCTCCCCCTGATGGCGTATTCGAGAGTTGCGATCGCCAATGTCTTCATGTTGTCTTTGTATTTCTTCTTGAATAGAAAGCACATAGTTAATATTATTGAAAATAACGTGCGTATTTGCTGTGGTCGAGCAGTATTAGATGCATCAGCCATTGAAGCGTCCCAATGTGAGTCGTTTTCAAGAAGATATAATTTTTGGCAATCTTCGCGATAAAGTGGAACATACTTCATTGTTTACTGTTCTTAATTCTTGAAACGATGTCGGTCCACGCATGTTGACTAATAGTAATCGTAAGTAAAAGCATTCTGCATTGTTTGGGTGGATGGTGTAGAGACGTCCTAATGCATCAGTTGAATATAAATTGGGATGTCCTTCCTTCAACTTCCTTCATCTTGCTTTCGACGTTGAAAGTGTTTCGCCGATACACTTCATCATGTGTAGTATGTTGGCACCTCACAGTAAAGAAGCGTCTTTGCAAATGCGTCATCCCTGTATTATGAGAAAAATGCGGTTAACACTGTTTGTGGTGGTGATTCTAGAATTGGCATTTTCCGCTATAAAGTAAACTCACTTTCCACTTTCAAGGTGTACTGCCAAATGAAGAACTGTTGGATGTCATTCATTAATTGGAAATGATAAAATGCGGCAGACTGCCTCGTTATTACTAATGTAGTGTTCCAGTTGAAGTTGATTGATTTCATCGATGGTAGAAGTAGCATTTTCCAATCCAAAACTGCCAAATCGCTTCCTTATTAACATATTTACAAATGTGTTTGATCGTTTTCAACGATTTACAATTTTCGACTCTGATGAGTGCTTTGTAGGTTTTCGAAAGCACGGCGAAAACGGTGCAATCCTATAATAACATGATAAACCTATGAAAATACTGTTTGTCAAACACATATATGGCAATACTTTTACTTTCGTTACTTGTATCGCCGGTACAAGTAAAAAGTACGTACTTTTACTTGTACTTCGCTACTTTTTAAATTTAGTACTTTTACTTGTACTTTCGATACTTTTTTAGGGAAAAAGTACAAGTATTTGTAACGGAAATGTCGAATGAAATCGTTACTTTTTTCTAAAACTCGGTAAGCTTTGTAAAAGCTGAAAACATCATGCCAATCACCAGCGACAGAAGAATTTATGGCATACATGAGCTCAAATGTCGAAACGGAAAGCATATCAATTTTGAATCGATATCCAATCGTAAAAAAATTATATGTGAAATATAATACTGCAATACCTTCTTCTAGTCCTCCCGTGGAGTGCTTATTCAGCGTGGCTAAGCACGTTCTGAGAAATTCTCGCAGCTGGCGTTAGACTTAGCCCGACAGGGGGTCAGCAATGCCCCGACAGGGGGGCTAAGATAATTTTGAAAATAAGCAATAATTTTTAATATACGAAAAATAATTAATATGACATAGACATATTTGTTCTGATAAAAAAATTATCATGATTCAAATATTAACAAAGAAAAAATATAAAAGTGATATCTGAATAGATAAACAATATATGCACATCCATCATAAGATTCTGCAGTGTTCTCAATTAAATATTCTACTCGAACAATAAAAAATTTATGCACAACTAGAAAAAATTCCAAAAATTCGAGCTTACTACTACTAATGTTTAATTCCGTAGCCTTGTAATTTTGAACCTAATCCAGCAGACAAGAGAACTCCAGGATCAAGTAGTGGAAGAAATTTTTGCATTCGTGGAGGACGTTTTGATAGCCCGCATTTGAGTTACATGGAGAGGAAAACCACGAAATCCTCCCACGGTTAGTCTGATACCAAGGGAACTCTAAGAAATGATCCGCTTACCACTGAGGATATTTCACGTCTGCACTGTGGTCGGTAAAAGCCGGGTGTGGAATTCATATCACTCAGCCATCACTGGGATTCGAACTCGGTGCACCTCATTCGGAGGAGAATGCTCTATCCCTTGAGTCCAACTTTATTGAGTAATAACTCTGCGGCAGGTGCCAATTTTCCAATTTTATTGATTGGTACCAATTTTATTGATTTACTTAAATTTAATCACCTTCAAAATGTAAATGGTAATTCAATCGTAATTTTTGTAGAAAAAAAGGGAAATAAACCGTTTTTCCTCTAAACCTGCAATGAATGCAGAAGCAATCACGAGGGTTAGTGAGCAAAATGAACAGGTAGCGGAACCTTCCAGTTCTTTAAATAATTGTTAAATTACTAGTTATTAACATGCATACTTAAAAAAATACGAAAAGCATTTTTCAGTATTAAGAAATAATAATTAAAAACTGCCATCAGCTGGAATAGAGCCCCCGATCTCACAGTTTTGTGTTAGATTTCATAATCATCAGCCCCAAATATACAAACCTGCCTTGCGGATATTTTTAAAATTTTTTTTTTAAATTCAATAAATTAAGTCATTTGGATACTTGACATTCTTGAAAAATGCTTTCCAAATTACCATTTTTAACGTTTATAACAAGTATCTTCAGTTCATTTAGAAGTAAACCATAATTCGGCTTATCTTATTCATTTTCAGCTTATGTATATACAATAAAAATTATTCAAAACTAGATTAGATATAACTCAAGGACTGCAAACTTAACTGTCGGATATAAAACCTTATTTAAGATTGAAAATGGTAAAACGAGGAAAAATCTACACTCCTCGAATTAAATATTTTAAAAATAGTCTGTTTTTAGGTTATAATATTCGTAATTACCTTAATAAACTTTAATCGTAATGTCGGGGTTCCGCCGATGGAAGACATTTAATATATACACACTAACGCTTTATATCAATTAGCAATTAGTTTTAGAATTACAATTATAGAATAATTATTTTAAGATTATTATAGAATTAATATAGAATTAATAATTATTATAGAGTGAAAGGTTTTAAAAGACAAATATTTGTTAATGTTTAATATTTAATCTATGAAAAAACATAACACATATTGAAATCTAACGAATAGCCCCTGATAAATTTCGTGACAAAAAAAAGAAAAAAAAATTGAAGCTTGATTGATTTCCGGATTTTAGAAACACCTTCTAGTTTTACTATTCAATCAAATTGGTTTCGATGTCGTTCATCCCACCTGTCTCACTAGTGATTCAGCATATATTGATATCATTTTTGTTTCGTTCTTACTTAATATTAATTTGCTTGCGACAATTATTTTTTTACGTATTAATTGTTTAAATATTAATTGATTTTTGAATTGACAATTTCAATCATCTCTTAGGTATTTAAAACTGCAGAATATCACATGAAAATATTAAGTATATATCATTTTTACAATAAAGTAAAATGAAAAAGAATTCTGATCCTTAGGAACAGATATTAAATAGTCTCATGATCGAATGATGGAGCATAATTACCTTTTAAACAAATCAAATTTTTTTTTTACCTTTTAAACTAAAAATTTGCTTATTTTTATATAACTTATTAATACTCAAATTATTCAAAAGATGATATGACAACGAAGTTTTTTTATTTTATTCAGTCATTTATTTACATTTTTTCCACTTCTTTATTTATTTTTATTTCATTAAATTAAATGCACACTGTTAAAATAAAAACAAAGCTGTCAAATTTTTATATATAGTTTCGATTTATAACTTTAAGAAATTGCTTCGACTTTGATTAGGAAATTTAAAAGCCTTATTAATGAAAAAATTGAGAAGCCTTATTAACTTTAAACACATAATAACAACAAAAAGGAGTTAAAAATAGAATGATCAATAAACAATAAAATCGTAAGCTAACTAAATTAATTAATTTCGTGTACGAACTATAATATTACAAATTAAACATATTTCATATTTAGGGGAAACATGGAAAATTTGATCATACAGGAGTTTTAGACAATTTTTTTCTCATGTTGTAACATTTTTTTAGCTGATGATCATTTGATTTCAATGATCTATTAAACAAAATCATATGTTGTTTCTGTCAGTAAGTAAAATTAAATTACATTTGTTATATCAATTTTATCCGGAACAGACCAAATCAAGAGTTTTGGCAAACAGGCCAGTCAAAGAGGGAATTGAATAGTGGCCCGCCATTTAAATAAATAAACAAAACAAAAAATCTCAATGTATATATAAAAAACTGCTCAAATCTTTCACGTTTTGATTGATTTACCAAAATTGATTTAATAGAAACATTTGCTTACCTCCATGTGAAAGATTTATGTCTTCTTAATATCCTACAAAAAGTTGATATAGAAATTCCTATTTCATTCTCTTACGATTGATTTGAAAAATAACAGAATTAAATCAACTACAATAATTAAATAAAGTAAACAATTATGCTAGTTGAAACATTTAGGATGATTAAAGGAAAGAAAAGCTTTTATAATAAATTAGAAAAAATATCTTCTAAATTTTGTAAGAGAGAAAAATTCGAATGGAACGAGTCCCAATTTAAGGACAGTATGGAAATCTCAAGACAGATTCTAACAAGACCCTCCCCCTATCTACAGCCCTAGAAATGTTTTCTTCTTAGAAATTTATGACCAGAAATCAAACAAAAGGGTGTTTCTGTGGATATCTGATATTTCCGAAGTTAGGAGAAAAGAGCCCCTAGGCAATATCAAGAAGCTAAAAACATATTCTCACAGTGTAAAGTGAGGAGGCTATTTAACAACTCTGTGGGTGGTAGCAACGAAAGTGGGGATATTTTCATCAGTAGAAAAAGCGTTTTATTGCTCTTTTGGTTAGAAAAGTGAAGAATAACAATTATTTTATGTTTGTAAGCACTTCGATTAGATTTTGAAAGGCATCCAACTATGTAAAAAGGAAAAAATAATCTGAATAAATCTCTGAATAAAACTTTAAAAAAAGAAGAAAGAAGAGGGATCTGGTGGCCCTCTTGAGTTATAAATAATAAATGAGTTAGAATTTAAAAAAAAAAAAAAACAATTAATGCAATGAGATTTTAGACTTTTCGGGGCCCCATCAGAATTCGGGGCCCAATGGGCCCATCCTTAAAAACTGCTCTGGTTCAAAATTACAAGGCTACGGAGTTAAACTTTAGTAGTCGTAAACCCGAAAATTAGATCAGCTGTTCAACGACGGATAGTATAAAATAAAATAGCAAGATATACAAATTTTTATATTATTTTGTGGAAGGTAATTTTAAATTGTAAAATACAAAATTTGAATAAAATTGATTGAATAATTAAAGATAAATGAAATTTAAACAAACCGACGTTTTTAAAATTTGAACTCAGAAACTAATCGATCGATTGCTCTGAAAGTTTGTGTTTTGAAATTAAAAGGATGTAAAAATCTGTAGAGCATGCAATTCAATATATTTTATTATTATTTAATAAACTAGTAAAAAATAACAAATAATTATTTAAAATTATTTTTGCTTAAAAATTTGTGCATAATTTTTTTCTTCTTTTTTGTTTGTAATTTAATGTATACATTTTTCAATACACTCAAGAAGTTCTCGAGATAATGCGCAATAATCGAAGTATGACGTTAAAATTAAAGGACCCAAACTTTCCATCTCTCTTTTTGCCATAACTTTGGACACTATCATCTTCCAGACTGCGGCTGTTTCCGCATTTTGAAAATTAAAAACCTAAAACTAAACTTTTGACCAACTTGCATGTTTATCCTGTACAAAATGCGCTTCAGTGCTCTTTTTCGTAAAAATATGGTATTGACTCTTTATACGTGAATATACGATTAAATCAAAAGTTAATCAAGGTGTTCCCTTCTTCAATTTCATACACTGTACATAAAATAAGTCAATGAGAATCTATTATGTTGATTAATATATATTTTAAGATATTGAATACGGACAGTTTAATTGTTTCTCTGAATCAATCAACAATCTTTTTACTACTAAGAAAATGATAAAAAAAAAATAATAAATTAAATCTGCCAAAAAAATTAAAATAAATTACAAATATTTTGTTACTGTTTGTTTTTCTTTTTTTTTCCGACTGCTTATTTAATGCGTTGATTAAAATATAAACCTTGAATCCGAATAAGTAAATGATTTTCCTAATTTAAAAGTATTAAAAAAAATGAAAAAATTAAAACTGAATTTTTTTTATTTTATTCTTTTATTTTCATTTTGCTCGAAAATTTCACAAAGCAATTATGTGATCCCATAAACCATTAATAAACATGTTACATAAAAAAGAATTTGTAAAGAGGACCTGCCTCTCTCTCTCTGTCCTTCAGGCTTTTGTCAGTTATTCTCCCAGTAAAGAGGGGTGATTATCTATCCCCTCCTCAGTTCTCGAGAAAAAAGAATAGCAGTTTGAAAGATAAGTTTCCAAGAAAATCAAGATGTGTTTGAGGGGAAAGGATTTCTATGGGTCTTCGAAAAGTCTTCAATTTCAACCATGTCTAATCGCATCCGGACTCTAGTTTAACAATGTATGAGCAAAGTTAAGAGTAGTGCAGTGAAACTACAATTACATAGAATTTACAATATATTTTACAAAATTTTGTTACTAATTCTTAAAAATAAATAAATAAGAAGCCAACTACAAAAATTTTTATTCGGCATTTGTATTTTGTAAATGAATTTTTGACATTTTTAGAAAAAAAAATGTGACCAGACTATTTTCCCGACGAGACTATAAATTTTTCCCGATGGGGGGGCTGGCCATGCCCGACGGGGGTGCTCCTGCCCCCCCTGACCCCCTACTGGCGCCGCCCTTGCTCGCAGCAGACTCAGTGACACTACTTTCGAAATGCAATTATTTTGCAAAATGAATAAAAATATTAATTAGCAGAAAATATTAAGTTATTTTCATTCATTTTCGAGTTTTATGCATTTATTTAATACATTTTAAATAAAAAATGTTGGATTTTGTTATTACGTTTTTCAATTTTCCTTTTGAACTCACTAATAATACATTTTTGTTTTAATACATTTTTTACTAAATACATTTTTACCTAGTACATTTTTTACTAAAATTATGTTTACGCCCGACCTTGTCAAACAACGCCCAGTCAAATCTCTCAGAACTTCAGAACTGTTTGTGAAATTGAAAACTATTATAATTACTATTTTAAATCTTGAAAACTCGAAGGCATTAATTTAGCCGCTGATACTAAAATTCTTTTTCAAATTTTAATTATTCCGTTATAGACAGAGTTAGTACATGACAGAGTTCAGAAAATGATTTTCTCGCTTGACTTCAGCATTAGCCATTGTTACAAATAAAACTGTAGACTGTTCTGTTTCAACTTATACAGCACAGGGGCTGTCCAGACATTTTGTGAAAGGCACGGTTTTCGTGAAATTGTGAAAAAATTACTCACATTCTTCCAACCAGGGTCCGCTTTTATGAATTCGTGCAAATAGGGTCCGGTAATTGCAAAAAACTTTTTCAAGGAGTTTTTAAATTGTAAATAGACACAAGATTATGCTCGGCACTGATGTAAAATTATAATTAAAAAAATTAAATTTTCAAAAATAAACAGTAATTGCTGCTTCTAAATTAGAGATGCAACATACAAATATTTGGTATTTAGCCTATACTGCTGAACTCATAATATTCATTTCGTACTAATTACGGAAGAAGCGTCTGCTGAAAACAAAACTTAATTCGTTTACATCCATCTTTCTTGTTTTCTGCCCTGGGAAGGGTTTATTCGATTAACAAAACAATAATGAAGATAAACAAATTTGTTAAGGGTCCGATTAAAAGAAAAATCATTTTGTGAAGGGTCCATTTTTATGAAAAGATATTTTGTGAAGGGTCTGTTAACGGACCCAAATTTCTTCCAAACAGTCCCCTGCTGCACATTCACACACTATCTGATCACAAAGCTATCTGAAACCCCGTGTTTGTTTTGCTTGTGCTTTTAAAACGCGTTTCCATAGAGTAAAACCATTTTAAATCAATGGTAATTTAAATAAATAAAATTAATGAACTAAAAATTAAAATAAATAGAGAAAATTTCTTTTTCGTGCAACCATAAAAAGTTTGATATTAAAATTATATTTGATTTTAAAATTATATTATACGATTATATTATAAAATTATATTATAATATTCTTCCGAATTTAAAAATAAATTAATGTCCATAACTTTCAAAATTAAAAATAATTAAATGAATAACAACAATTTTGAAAAAAACGTTAAAGAACATAAGAATATTATTCAATAAAATTTTAGGTTACTTTGAATTTACGATTTCCTAGAAATGTACTTTTAAATCGTTACTTTTTTTGTTTAGTACTTGTACTTTTACTTGTACTTTTTACTCGTTACTTTTTAAAATAAGAACTTTTTACTTTTTACTCGTTACTTTTTTTAAAAATACTTGTACTTTTACTCGTTACTTTTTAAAAGTAATGTTGCCATATATGGTCAAACATGATGGATTTTATAAATTTAACATTGCTTAGTGCCCTTCCAGCAGAACAGTTTGTAACGGCAAATGTTTTTAGCAATTTAAAAAAAAAATTAAAATAGTAATAAATTAATGAATGAATGATATAAATCGAAAAATAAATATAAAAAAAAATTGGAAACAGGATAATTGGTTGATTAAATAAATTGGTTATCGGTATTAAACTTTTCAAAATCCACAGATCTCTCTGTTTTGTGTTCGAAAAACTTCTTTTGTGATTGTTGTCGTAAGAGGCTATTTAAGCAAGGGGTGCGGTTGTTCTTGTTTTCCAGTGGCGCCATCTTTTGCCAAGAATTTTACTTCTACCACACCCGTTTATAAGACGGACCCATTCAAACATCCATTCATCTACCACCAGATCGTAAAGTTGACCTGAACCATAGAGCGATCAAACTCCAATTCAGTACACCCATAGGTAAAATTTGTTATGAGATCATGGAGGACTTTGTGACCCGAAAGATTTAATATGCACAGGGAGTCTTCGGCCCGATGCATGCAAACCCTGCCGACCAGGCTACTCAAATACCAAAACTTCTTCATTGTTTTCGGGAAAATCTTTTTCTTCTGTCCCTGTTAAGATCTGTGCCATTACATCATCAATGTTGTCAATACGCTCCAATCCTTCGAAAACTGGTACCACGAAATATATTGTTCCACCAAAATTGAAGAGTTTTACCCTTAATGTTATCTTTGAAAGGAGGCTTGTTAGTACTGCAGTCACAAAAAAAAGAAGAAAAAAAAAAGGAAATGCGTAAAAACTTTTTTTTGGAACTTTAACATATGTTTCGAATGCAATAAAGAGGTAATAAATAAAAAATGATTAAAATAATAAACTCGCAAATAAGGTTTTTGAAAAATATACCTTACCTCCGAAAAAAATTAAAACTATTGTTTTCGAACAACAAATGCAATGTGCATGTGCTTATCTTAAATTACTTAAATTTTGCATTGAAAATATAATGAACATGACTGGAAAAAATAATCTGCACTAAAAATAAAGATTCGAATAGTATCCACCCCCTCAAAAAATCATTTTAACATCTTACCTGCTACTTAAAAAATTCCTGGCCCCTTTAAACTAAATCACAAGTTGTAAATGCGTTTCACTTATTTGTTATTTTTTGTGTTTGTAAAGTAGAATGTTGATGATAGATTGATGAGAAATTTGGCTTAAAAAATTACCCCCGACCAAATAAAATTTAAAAAATTAAGCACGCCCCCCTCCCTCTAAACATAAAAAATGCCATTATAATCAAAAATATTTCTTAAATGTCTAATTTACAGTTTTTAAAATGCGTCACTGCATGAAATATTTTTAAAAAAGTATTCCTCCCCAAAAGATCGCTCTATAGACTTTGCCACCCAGTTACCCCACCGAATTACGGTCCGTTATTATGCAACGAACAGTGACACTTGATAGTAGACAGTGTATAATCTTTCATAAATGATGCAATATGTCATACTGTCATCAATATCAAACAAAACAATACACCAGTTATCAAACATTTTTAAGATTGATTTAAAAAATAAACTTTTTATAATAGGTCAACTTTATTTATTTATTTTTTAATGTATTAATACGCATTCATTTACTGGTTACTTGAGGAATAAAGCAAACCACAATTGAGTATCATTCAAGTGATTTAGCATCAAATTTATATTTTGATTTTAAGCATAGATGGCAGCACTAGAAATGCAAAAAATTTTTGAATTCCAAAGATATTTTATGTTAGTAAATAAAAGTTTTCGGAATGACAGGAATTTTTTTTCGTAAAATTTTAAACTGCTGGTCAGAAATTTTATCAAATTTTATTAGCTTTAAAATTTAAGGAAAAAAATATAAAAAATAATTATTTTTTGAAAAAATAATATTTGTTCGTTAATATAATGCAAAAGAAATTGACGATAATAAAATAAAAATTTTGAAAAATGCTATTTTCAAGTTAGTTTTAATTAAAAAAAAAATAGTCCACACACCTAAAACGTTGGACGCATCACTTTTGAAATACACGAGGTAAATTTTTGTTTGTTATAAAAAATAATTATGATATGAAGATGATACGTCATACTTTTTCAGACCACTTGAAAAATACAGTTTTAAATTTTATTTTGTTATTTTCATCTTTTTAGCTTTGTATCTGTTAGTTTGTAATGTCAGAAAAGGTTCGAAGTTTTGATTGGGACTTAAAGAGGATAAATTTCACATTCAACATTTAAGAAACAATTTTGACTTGCTTATATTACCAGGCCCAGCTCCAGTTCTATCCAGTTTATTAAAATATGCATACTCTGGCTAGTCAGAAAGTGATCAAAACTTCGATTGGTAATAAAATGTGTTCTGAGATAAATTCTGCTTGTAGAGAACAAAAAATCATATATATATTTGTAATTTCATCTAGTACAGAACTCCGTTTAAAGTGCTCGAATTATGCAAAAAGTATTCGGATTTTTTTTTTTTAAGATAAAATTCCTTTGATGATAATTTACTTGTCGCAAACTGGTAATGATTAAACTCATATCGCCATCAGATGTAGTAATGGAGTTCCTACACAGATTTAAATGCTCTAGGTAATCAGAAAATTTTGATTGCGCATCGTTAATAATTGGTGCTGTATTTCCCCTACCGAAAAGCGTAAATTCCAGAAGGATCATCACATTAATGGTAGCATAATTAATTTTAAAATGTGGATCGTGTAAATGGAATTAAGGCCTTGTGAAATGAATTTTGAAATAGTAAACGTTTTGTAAATTTGTGTGAGGCTTTTTTAAGGTTGATTTTGTTGCTAGCTAACTTCAAGTTCACCTCGAATCAATCTCAAAACACAACTTAAATTCTTGCAAGAGATCAAGTTAGCGTTACCTATTTTTTTTTTTAATTTCAGTGCGCTTAATGGAGTTATCTCACTTTTATTATGAAAGAAAGACTAAATAAGACTAAGAAAGAAAGACTATATATATATATATATATATATATATATATATATATATATATATATATATATATATATATATATATATATATATATATATATATATATATATATGAAGCGAATCATAAGCCTTTAGTGATCTAAATCCTATCCTCATATGTTTTTTTACTATAGATGGTAGTACAATGTAACTTTTAGCATCCTTAAATAAATAAACTATCATTTATTTTATCATTAATTGATTATCTGTCATCACGAGCTAGAGGAGTGTAATGATACGTATTTTTTACTATCGTTCTTATATTATAACTTATCATTAAGATTATGTTAATTTCAATAAAATTTCAGTAAAACGATAAAAATTACTGCTAGATAAAAAAGCTAGAGGGCATTGACATTTTTAGAATAAATTTCACCTAAAAAAAGAGCAATATACCGAGGTTTTAATCTGACGTTTGTTCGACAGGTGATTAAATAAAGTAATAGCGTGACTCTAAATGATTATATTTACGTTTATCACGAATTTAAGTTCCCGGTTAATGAACAAAAATCAGACAGAGTGACTTTTTTTCTTCTTTTTTTTGTCTAGGTTAAATGTTTACAAAAAACATATTTTTTTGAATTTCTTAGTAGTAAGTTGCTCATATGCATAAATGCAACAAAATTGAACATACTTTATGGTAATAAAGTTTTCGTACGAAAGTTATTTTATGAAATATCCGGGGAAAAATTTATGTATTCCTTGAATGTTTATAGTAAATACTGATTATCATGATTAATATTTGGAATTTTATGTTTGTATATATTAGGCTTATTTATACAAGTGTTTTTAGAATATAAAATGCAAGGATAACAATTTAAAGCTAATTTCTGTTATGGTTTTCAAATTTGTTCTCTTCTTTCTTTTTGTGTATAATAAACAGAAACATAGCCCTTTAGTTTAGCTTTAATGCTAAGTATTATTTCATAGGAAATAGTGAGCTGTCGTACCTTGCGTATTTCTTTTACAAGCTTCCCTCATTTCCAGAGCCGATAAAATGTATAAAAAGAATTAATTTAATTTATAGACGTCATTAATTCAAACTGTTATTTTGAATTATTTTCATTATTATACTACTTTCATACTTCGTACAGCTTGTTAAGGAAATGTTGAATTTAATTCTTTTCTACAGTTTTGATCGAACAAAAAAAATTAAATAAACTATATGCAATCTTCATTACACTGTATTTCGGTTAGCAACAAAAATAACCAACGATTTCCAACTATGATTGCTTCAATTTGTTCAAAAAATTTTATTGAATCCTGGTTGAAAAAATAATATTTTTCCTTATGTCGAGATAAAATCCGTAAAAAAATGAATAATTTGTTTTACAATAACATAATACATTAACATACATTAACATAACATTTCGTGGGGACATAATTTGTTCCCAAGATAATTTGTTTGAACCTCCATATTTTTTACTAAAGAAAATTTACTTTTCATGGGGGATTTCCTCTCCCAACTAATTTTTTATTATGTCATTTTGTCGTTACCATAGCAACTTATAGTTACAGTATCCCCTGGTTAAAATAGGCACAAGAATACTTGAAAAAGCTGGGATAGAATAATGGAAAAGTTGGCGAGACGTTGGGTTCGTGTTCGAGAAAACGAGAGTTCGAATCCCGCTGGCCGAAGAATCCCTATGCATTAAATGGTGACTGGTGTATGTTAAATAGGCCGGGTCACAAAGTCATACAAGTTTCCGTTTCAAAAATATATTCAAAAATATACAGATTAGAAGTAAAAGTCGACATGTTTCAAGCACTCAAAAATTGGCTCCCATTTTCAAGGCGTACGTGAATGAGAAGAAACAAAAGTGATTTGAAATATAAAACGTAAAGCTGCCGACGAAAAATTTAAAATAAAAATGAGAAACAAAACAGGAAAAACCTCAGCAAACGAGAGAGAATAAAAATAAGTATGAAGAGAAACAGAACAAGAAAAACCACTGTGGCTGAGAGGGGCAAATCAGGGTAAAATGCATTTCCACGAGCTATGGAGAGGTGCTGAGGAACTAATGTCATTAACAAGAGAATCAGCGTTGATATGATTCCAGGATATCAATGTGACTGGAGTGAAAAAAATTGTGGCATTGTTGAAATTAAAATTATGCCCAAGATTCCAACAATGTGCAGCATTTGATGGTTTCTCGTATTCTTGATAACGGAGATTTCTATCGTGTTTTTTAAGTTTGAATTTTAAAGCTATCGTTTTTTCCAATGTGTACATTTTTGGAGCGAATAAAGTTTTTTAACCGCTTACCGTTTCTTGGGATTATTTATTTAATGATTTAACTATGCTGCCAGATCTCTGCTGCTAGATTTTGATAACTCAATTAAATACTCTTAAACAGTATTTTGCCATTGGTTAAGCAGTCGATCAGACTTAATAAATTTTCAAAAATATACAGTATAACAGCCTGCAGTGACCAGCTGGTCTACTTCCACGAACTCACCGCACTTTGTACCTTTTTTTTATACTTACGCTCTAAATCCTCCGCAATAGTATTTTAAGTGCAAATCGGAGTGTTATAAATCTTCCTAGGTCTATCCTGCAGAAGTCAGTTGGTCAACCTACACGCAGTCACCGCTTCGCGTATATATTCGTCCTTCCATATACTCGTCCACCTGCTTGAATTCATCTACTCGCGGTAACATGGCAGGAAAACTGAGTTGTTGCGACAATCGATGGTAGTAATTCGGAGGAACATTTTATTTAGTATTATTCAGTTTAGCTTTTAGTTAATCTAATTACCCCAATAGCTACAAAATATCAAAATGACGCTTTATCAAATTTTATATTTGTCTCATTACATATCTAAATTTGAGACTTTTTGGTAAAAAGTGTTAATTAGCACTGCTGTAAATTAGGCTAATTGCCCACGCAATTATCAAATATCTAAATTAATCTTTTTTTTTTATACTATCCCATGAAGAACACATTAAGCAAATTTGTGATTTCTGTTTTATAAAAGAGTCGTTATTTAGCTATAAAGTTAATTTGTCTAATTACCCCGATAATTACAAAATATGGAAATGAAACTTTTAAAATTTTCTACTTACTTCAAACATACAAATTCAAAACATCTTTCTTGATGAAAACGTGTTATTTAGCATTAAGTTTACGGCTAATTACCTCTGCCTGTAGTTACAAATACCGAAATGAAACGTTTTTAGTTTCTCTTTATATCAGATAAGGGACACATGGTTCAATTTTGAAACTTCTTTATTGGTAAAAATTTGTTACAGTGTAACTATCAATTATGCTAATTACGCCAATAATTAAAAAAATATTGAAGTGAATCCTTTCTAATTTTTCTTATTATCCCACTATTACATTCAAATTTGAGATTTCTCTCTTGATAAAAACGTGCTATTTAGCATTACTGTTAATTAGGCTAATTACCCCGGTTATAAGAAAATATCGAAAAGTTAAAATATCGAAAAACTAAAAATATATTTTTTAGTTTTTCAATTTATCGCATAAAGATGTGTTGTTATCGCATGAAGATAATGTTCCAAATTTTAGCTTTGTAGCTTCATGGGAAATGAGAGAATCCGTGATGAGTGAATGAAGGCTTAGCGTTGTCTAATGTGCAGAGATGAGAGAAAAAGAGCATATCTAATCTAAGCATTTATTTAGGTAAATGTTTTTAGAAAGAGTTATTTCTACAAAAAAATATTAGTTACCTAAATTCATTAAAAACATCTATAAGCATTTAAAGGCACATTGGACTTATGTGCGCAGAACTGCTCGTTAAAATGTATTTATATTTTTTTTGTATTAACAGCACTTGATTTTCAAAAAAAAATGTACAGATAATAATGCATCAATAATTGTTTTCAACCCTAAAATCATATTTGTAAAGCTGCAAAGAGAAAAAAATTGTAGTAAAACTACTGTACCGTATATTAATAACATTTCTGGTGGAAAAAAAAAACACCATAATTCCGGTTAATGAAACCAAAATATTCAATATTTGATAATTTTTCCATTCATATAGCAACAGTTTACCGCAAATTCTGCCTCATAAAATTATAACTTTAATTGCTACTTATTTAGTAAAAAATACAAGCCTAAAAAATAAATTAACTGAATAAATGGTTTTTATGCCATGCTCCAAGGTATCACGTTAAAATTATCAAATTTTATCACATATTATAAAACTATATTTTATAATTAATTTTACCATAACCATAACCTAATCTAATTGGTGGAAATCCCCGAACTTTTTGGTATTTCCATGGAGCCAGAAACATGGTAAATTTTACTATATTCTGGTAGTTTCGACCGTACTTTTTTTTCAGTGTGGATCATTATTTTTTCAGCTTTATGGAGTAAAATATTATTTTTTAAATAACTTGTTTTGAAACGTAATGTAAGAAGCATGCATTGAAGCCTTGAAGCAAGAGATAAAAATAAGAATCAAATAAGATATTTCAATTTGAAAATAACTTGTTGCCTATTATTTGAATAAAAACTCATCACTGACAGCCATCCTTCCCCTTCCTAAATATGGTTTAACTGGTTAAACGAATTAGGAAGGATATCCATGACTTACCTGCAAATTTAAAAAGTTACAATAAATTATAATCCCGCACATTATATTTCACACTAATGAAAAAGATTAAGAGATCATGACTGCTTTAATTATTCTAATGCTGCCCTCAAGCTTTCTAATCATAAATTCATGATCATGAATTCTTTAAAATGATACTGGACTAATCATTTTAGAATGCATTCTGCAATTAACTCCTTAAATGGAATATAAATAAGATAGAAATTGAAATTTAATGGAAATTAAATAAGTTTTCCATTAATTAATTACATTAAATGGAAATTAAATAATATATTTCAATGTGAAAATAACTTGTTGCCTATTATCTGAATCAAGACTCAGCAGTGACAACCATCCTTCAAAAGGATGTTAAATGTGGTTCTTCAACTTGATTGAACGAATTAGGAAGAATGCTTACCTACGGATTAAAGCTGTTATAAATCATAATAATCCAGCAAAATTTATTGACGCTGTGCTAAACATAAAATGTTTCATAATAAGTAAGAGGAATTAGTGATCAAAACTGATATAAACTATTTCGTAACCACCATCATATCATCGAAATATCCTAAATTCTTCAAAATAATTTTAAAAACTTGTATATTTTTGAATGAAAAAATTAATTAATTAAGAAAAAACTTGTTTCGAGGAGCTGTGGGAAAACGAACTCAGGGTGTCATTCTTCACTAGCATGAAATGGGGTATGACCAATGTACCCTAAGCAGATTATAACTAAGAAAATATTCTAAGAAAATTATTTGCATCAACTACATCTTTTTGCATCAATTACTAAATTATTTGCATCAATTACTAAAAGTTATTTGCATCAATTTTTATCTTAATAAATTGAATTTTTCATTCAAAAATATATAAGTATTTAAAATTATTTTGAAGAATTTAGGATATTTCGATAACAAGTTGGTGGTTACAAAATAATTTAAATCAGTTTTGATCTCTTATTCCTCTTACTTAATATGAAACATTTTACGTTTAGCACAGCGTCAATAAATTTAGCTGGATTATTATAATATTTTTTAATCCGTAGGTAAGCATCCTTCCTAATTCGTTCAATCAAGTTTAAGAATCACATTTAACATCCTCAGGATGATTGTCAATGCTGAGTCTTGAGTCATATAATAGGCAACAAGATATTTTCACATTGAAATATCTTATTTATATTTAATTTAAGTAGTTAATAGCAGAGTGTTTCTTAAAATAATTAGTTAAGTATCATTTTAAAGAATTCATGATCATGAATTTATGATTTGAAATTTGATGTCGGCATTAGAATAATTAAAGCAGTTGTGCTCTCTTAATCTTTTTCATGAGTATGGAATATAATGTTGGGCACATTGCCATTGCATTGTGCTGAATTATAATTTATTATAACTTTTCAAATTCATAGGTAAGTCATGGATAATCCAGTTGAAGAACCATATTTAGCATCCTTCTTAAGGATGGTGGTCATTGCTGAGTCTTGATTCAGATAATAGACAATAAGTTGTTTCCTTTCAAATACCTTATTTAAATTTCATTTAACTCCGTATGTTAGTCGAAAATTTATTTAATTTCTATTTTATTTATATTCTAATTTAATAAGTTAATAAAGGAATGTTTTTTTAAATAATTAATCTCATAGCATTTTAAAGAATTCATGAACATGAACTTATGATTTGAAAGCTCGATATCAGTATTGAAATAATTAAAGCTGTAGTGATTTCTTAATTTTTTCTCTCCATTATTATGAAACATCATGTTTAGCACAGTGTTGTTACAATGAGCTGTATTAAAATTCATTATAGCTTGAAGAAGGGATCTGTAATTTGCCTATTTTTTCTGATAAGGTTAAGTAGAGGAATGAATAATGTTCCAGTAAGACATTAAATTCTATTATTTTTCAATTTTTTTTTAAGGAACAAAAATAAAAATAATGAATTAAAAAATTACACTTGGAAAAATTTAAATTGTGGAGTAAATGTTGAATTCGTCAGCATACAAAATTGGGGAAAAATTTCTTCCTAGTGCTTTAGAGGTCAATAATAATAAGAGGTCAACACGAAAAGAAATCACAAAAGGAAAAGTCAAAATTTTATAAAATAAATTAGAACAATTATTTTATATTATGCAAAGTTAAATCTTTTTAATTGAGTTTAATCCTAAATTGGATAACTACAATAAAAGTAGCAGTTCGAGCAAAAACTTGGAGGGGAGATTGTTACAACTTTCCTAAATAAACTTTGGAGGGGTATGGGGTGTGTGATTTGCTTATTTTTTCTATCAAAGGGTTCAAAATTGAACGTATTATTTGAACAGTCTCTCATGAATGATTTAGATTTTCAGAAAACAAGATCTTGCTTTTTCAAGCTCCTTCCATAAAAGTAGTTGATAAAGGAGTTTTTTTATTAGAATAGTTTTGTTCACTCAAAAAAATTAAGTTTTTAATAACATTGTAAAGATTTTATGATATTTCGAAAGCGTGATGACAACATTAGAAGATTTCAATCAGTTAAGATTTTTAAATCTTCTTTACAATGGAATATTACGCTTAAAGCAACGTTAATACATTGTGCTGAATTACAATTTATTATAAATATTTTCTTATATCTTAAAAAAAACACCCTTTGATTTCCTTGTTAACTCGTTTTATCCAGTTTAAGAACCGCATTTAACAGACTTTTGAAGGATGGCTGTCATGGATGATTCAGTCAATTAGGCAACAAGATATTTCACAATAAAAGTGTTTATTAGACATTTGTATTCACGCCTTATACGTAGCGGCATCGGAAATTACCATTTTGAGAAATATACTTTTCATTTTATTTTATATTGAAAGACACGAATACTAAGTCCGCAGCGCGTGATTGTCTAGAGATTAGGTTAAATGTTGAAAGACGTAAAGTTTGTTCAGTAAGAGATTAAAAATATCTGAAACTGTTTTTATCATTTCTTAATTGAACTTATTATTAGTTGATTTTCGTTTTAAGCATATTTTAACTTGTAGTATTAACTCGTCTAGTACAAGGTGTCTGATAAAATGAGCAGCATCTATTTGTAGGTGGCTTATTTTTTTTCAAAAGCTGTTTCTTTGAATGACTCATTAAAATGAGAGTGCCCTCATGTACCCAAACCGTGAAGAGAAAGAGTTTTGAAATGTATAGCCAGTTTTCATAAGGATACCTTAAACCAGTGGTTCCCAAATCATGTTCCACGAGCCACGATGCTCAGGGGAAAGAGCAGAAGAATCCCAGTCGATACGAATTCCGCATCCGGATTCCACTGACCACAGTGCCGACGTAAAATATCCTCAGTGGTAGGCGGATCATGGGTTAGAGTCCCTTTGCCATCAGGCTAACCGTGGGAGGTTCCCGTGGTTTTCCTCTCCATGTGACGCAAATGCGGGCTAGCTCCATCAAAAAGTCCTCCACGAAGGCAAATTTCTCCCAATTCTTGATCCAAGAGTTCCCTTGTCTTCTGTATTGGGTTCAAAATTACAAGGTTACGGAGTTGAACATTAGTAGACGTAAACCCATAAAATAGGGTCGGCTGTTCAATGACGGTTAAAAAAAAACACGTTCCACGGCACCCTAAGGCTTCATGGAATGGTCACAGGGGTTCCGAGATTTAGGACTGTTTTTTTTACCAGTTATGGTTTTTGAAACTCTTAATTAAATTTATATCCGTTTAATTACCCATTATTTATTCAATATTTTTGTTATTTTTATGAAATTATTTAATTCAAATGCTTGTGGAGAAAAATAATTCTTATAAAAAAAATTCTACTTCCAATATATTGAATGGGTAACGGAAAATTGCATTAATATTTTACACAAAATTAAAATAACCAAATTTAATACTGAAGAAATAAGTCTCTAATAGCCATTCTCATAATTTATTTTGGTTCTTTTGCGTAGTAATTTCAATGAAAATCAAGCTTTAACGCATGTATAGTCAGTTTATACATACACTAAAATCAAATGAAAAGAATACAAGTCGCTCCAGACCTGTAAAACTGTCTGACAAAACTAAAATATAAAAAAGATTTATTTCTTATTCATTCATTTTATTTTATAACCGTTGTTGAACAACCAACCCAATTTTTTCAGTTTACGGCTACCAACTTTGTAGCCTTGTAATTTTGAAACCTATTCAGAAGACAAGGGAACTCCTGGATTAAGTATTGGGAGAAATTCTCCTTCGTGGAGGACTTTTTGATTGAACTAACCCACATTTGCTCTACATGGAAAGGAAAACCACGAAGACCTTCCATGGTTAGCCTGACGGCAAGTTGACTCTAACCCATGATCCGTCTACCACCGAGAATTTACGTCAGCACTGTGTTATTCACTGTGGTATTCATTCATAATATATTATCAAAATAATTAATAAAATTTCAGTAATTTAATTCCATTTTTTATAAATTGATTTCTTAAGTTCTGGGGTTCTGTCTAAAATGATCGATCCTTTAAGTGGATCCATATCGGAAAAAAGTTATAAACCACGGCATTGAACATTAATATGAAAGTTGGTTTCGGGAAAAACTATTAATTATATTATACTAATTCCTTTTTTCTTATTTTTTTTAAAATTCTATTAATTTTTTGCACTTTCCGTAAAAACTGGGGTTAGAAAGGGATAATAAAAGTTAAAATTTTTTTTTATTTATTTCTTTTACTAATTTTTAAGTAATGGTATTATTTTATTTATTTATGCTTGCAGTTTTAATGTCATTTTTTTTTAAAGAATGTATTTATGTAAAAATTAAACGTAACCCCAGAGAAAGGGTTGAATTTGTTTCTTTTTTTTAAAAACAACAATAACTATATCTATGAAGAACGGAAATTTAAAGAACTCATGAAATGTTTCACATCTACAACCCCATGAGTGAAGTTCAAGGATTAGGTTTAAAGGTGACCGAATTATCAAGTTTTTGACGCAACGAATGGAAGAGGTAACATTAAAACGAATTTTTCTAACTTATACGCTGGTGTAATTGTTCTGTCTTTTAAACAGTAACCAATAAAATACTGATAATTAAAATTTGCATACATGTAGAAATAATTATTCGGTACACATTTCTTATCAATTGTAATATTCATTTGCGCAATATTTATTAGATATTTGAGTTTAAATAAATAATAAAGGAAACTTATTGCCATTACTAATTCGAAATGTGAAAACGGGTAATGAGGTAAACCGGGTTCAAATCCCAGCGATGGCTGGTCGATCGAATTACGCATCCGGCTTGCACCATCCACAGTGCTGACGTAAAATATTTTTAGTAGTAGATGAATCATGGGTTAGAGTCCTCTTGCAGTCAGGGTAACCTTAGGAGGTTTTCGTGGTTTTCTTCGCCATGTAATGCAAATGCGGATTACTTCCATCAAAAAATCCTCCACGAAGGCAAATTTCTCCCAATACTTGATCCAGGAGTTTCCGCGTCTTCTGGATTTGGTTTAAAAATACAAGGCTATGGAATTGAACATCGGTAGTAGTAAACCCAAACAAATTGGGTCGTCTATTCAACGACGGTTATAAAATAAAATAAAATAGTAAAATACAACGCGTAACGTTTACAAGAAAAATAAAGTACGCGAACATTAATAGCAAGAATCAATCACCGTCATCAAAAAGTTAATTTTTAACTATTTGTTGACAGTATGACAAGCGAACTTAAAACCAATATTTTAATATCTCTTGAATTTTAATTTCTAATGCCTACTATACTGTAGTTGTTTGTGGTCAACATCAGCATAATAGTCTTTATAATTGAGATATGCTTTCTGGATATTAATTCATTCTTTTTTGAAGAAATCAAATAAGGTTTTGTTACTTGACAAATTCAGTGCATTTTATATGAAAGAAAAATTTCGATATTTAAGATATTAAATAATTTGTGTAAAAAATAAATTCAAATAAGGGATGTAACTTTCAAAAAACAAAATTTACCTTTAATTTAATTTTCTAAATTTATTTTAGAATATTATTTAAAAATCTTTTGTATTCATTTCGCGTTCTAAACTCTTGACCTCTGAAATTTTTTGAGGTAATTACTTTCCATTTTTTTTCTTTCCCTAAATTTATATTTTATTCCAAACTTGAAAAATTTCCATTTATATTTTATATTTTTACATTTTTATTTGGTTTTTTAAGAAAATTTTAGTAAATTGCAAGATTTTAATGTCTTACGTAAGCATTTCTCACATCCCTTCCTCCCCTTGTCGGCAAAAATAAAAAAAAAACCTCCCCCTTGGATGCATACGTAATGTTTAAACAGCCTTGTATGATCGCGAAGAAAAAAATTGTTTCATGTTAAAAAATAATTTCGTCATTTTTTTCTTCTGTTTCCCCCGCAACTATCGATATTTTTTATAAGTTCATGCATTTTGTCACGCAATTGAAAAAAAAAAAAAAACTTGAGTGCTTCACAATTGATTCCGAGAAAAGTGGCTTGAAAACTATTTTCATTCTGCATGAACGCTAAAATAGAATTTCAAAAAACTGATAAAACAAAATTTATTTTCAAAAAAGAAAATTTTTTTTGCAATATGTAGCTTACCATACAAAGATGCCTAAGATATAAAAATCTCAATTTTGATATTTTTTTGTCACTCGCGTTGATTTGTATGGCAGTTATTATAGGTAATCTATAGCCAAAGCTATACTGGCTACACTTCCAAACAGAAAATTAGACACATTTTCCTTATGGTAAAGTATCCCCTATTTCAGTGTTTCCCAAAGTGTGGTAGGCGTACCCCCAGAGGGGGTGGGGGGTGCTCGTTCTTATGCGAAATATCTTGCAACAAAAGAAAATTTCAAAAATTTTTATTTAGAAACAAAGCTAGCCATGAAAATTTACGATTACGTATTTTTCCATTGGCTATTTTTTGCAGAGTTAATTATTTGTGGTGTCAACAGACAGTTGTGATTTTAACCTTTTATGCAATTTTTTAAAATAAAAATTTCATTCATTTTTTTATTAGTGATACTCAGGGTTACGAAAAAGTTAGAAAGGGTACATAAAAGTCATAAGTTTGGGAAACACTGCCTATTTCATTCAATAAGATAGAGTTTTTTTTTTTTTAAAAAAAAAAACATTTCTAATTTTTTTAGAGGCGTCTTATTTCTTTTATTACAGAAAAACGATTATTTTACATTTCTTAGAATTTTGAAGTATTGGAGTAAGGAAATGAAAAACTCATGAAATAAATTATTCAAATTGTTCAATGCTATTTTTCAGCATTCCGTAAAGGCTAAAAAATATGAAGGTGAAAAGATAAAGCAACTCATATACTAAAGTTTTAACAATAACCTTGTTTGTTTTCAATATCGATGATAAGAATGGATTTTACACAAAATGGCTAAAAAAGTCATAAATGTCGAATTTTCTGTGGACGTGATTTGCTTCTTACAATATTCTAAAGCGAATAGAATTAAAAAAAAAGAACAATCGAGTCGACCTTGGCATGGAACATCTTGTCTTTGCATTGTCCCTTCTAAACTATCTTTGAAACAATTTGCGCGGAACATCTTTTACAAAGTAGCCTTTTCTTTTTTAACGTGATAGAATGTCATTTCCTCGTTTGATTTGACAAAATCCTTCAAACTAAGGATTTGGATTAATTTCACGGCGCCAAGGAATAAAAAGACCATGAAGATGTTCGTGGTCATGGATTGCATTTTTCAATTATTTTGATTACATGACATTTTTCCACGCTGTGTTTTAAGTTCGATGGAGGACGTTATGTAAAGTAGGCAGATGGTTAGAAATGAAGGTTTAATCATACATCAAGTTGGCAGAATTTTCTAAAAGAAAATGTAATTTCAAATATAAATTTAAATTTTGAACGCTAAAACAATGATTAAGTTTGCATAAAAGTTCTTCTTAAGGCTTATGATGTTTTCACGTGTTCTTAAATGACGTCAGAATTCCATAACATTTAAATCCAGCTCAATATACAAAGAGATTAAGATTATGTGAATCACGTCATTAATTAGGATTCTTATAGGATCTTTTTTTAAAAATCTGATTTGTTATTCATTCCACTTCTTAAAAATCTTAAATCAGCCTTCAAACTGAGGATTCAGGTAAATTCTATTGCGAAAAAGAATAAGATTGAGATGATTAACTTTGCCATGGTATAAAGAATTTCAACTATTTTTATTAAATGACATTTTTGAACGTTAAGTTTCAAGCTTGAAGGATGACACTATGTAATACAAGCAAAGGATAAATGAATTTAAGAAGAAGAAAGAAGACAAAGAAGGATAAATGAATTTACTGAAGGTTGAAGAATTACTGGGTGCATGTTTTTTTTCTTCTTTGTTTTTTGTTGCATGATATTTTTTTAACAAGTCTTGGATATTTTTGTATCGCTGATTTCAAATCTACAATCTGTTTCTCTCAACAAAATACTGATTTTTTTTCGAAAATGACACTTTTAGACTATTTTTTTGTCGAAATGTACAAGTTTGAAAACTTTACAAATGTACGGGTCTCATAAATGCTGTTACGAACTTCTATGGGAGTTAGGGTGCATCATCAGGAATAAAATTGTATAGGTACCCTTGCTTTTTTTTAACCATTGTTGAACAGCCGACCCAATTTTATGGGTTTACGTCTACTAATGTTCAACTCCGTAGCCTTGTAATTCTGAACCCGATCCAGAAGACAAGGGAACTCCGGTATCGAGTATTGGGAGAAATTTGCCTTCGTGGAGGACTTTTTGACGGAGCTAACCCTCATTTACGTTACATGGAGAAGAAGACCAATAGAACTTCCCACGGTTAGCCTGATGGCAAGGGGACTCTAACTCATAATCCGTCTACCACTGAGGATATTTCACGTCAGCATTGTGGTCGGTGCAAGTCGCTTGCGGAATTCGTATTGACCGAGATTCGAACCCGGTTCGCCGCATTGGAAGACGAACGTTCTATCCCCTGAGCCATCGCGGCTCAGGTATCCTTGCTTTTTCTTATAATGTTTTTATAACCGTCGTTGAACAGCTGACCCAATTTTTAGGTTTACGACTACTAATGATCAACTCCGTAGCCTTGTAATTTTGAACCCTATCCAGAACACAAGGGAACTCTTGAATCAAGTATTGGGAGAAATTTGCCTTCCTGGAGGACTCTTTTGATGGAACTAACCCGCATTTGCGTTATATGGAGAGGAAGACCACGAGAACTTCCCGCGTTTATCCTGACGGCAAGGGGACTCTAATCCATGATCCGTCTGCCACTGAGGATATTTCACGTCAGCACTGTGGTCGGTGCAAGCCAGAGGCGGAATTCGTATCGCCAGCTAATTCGCCGGGATCGAACCCCGGTTCACCTCAATGGAAGGCGAACGCTTTATCACCGGAGCCATCGCAGCTCAGGTACCCTTGCTTGGAAAAGTCGTTGTATGAAGCTAAAGGTGCTTCCCATATCATGAACTGTTTCTTTGTGCTGCTGAGATAACTACACCACAGTTAAGACACTAACTGTTTATTACGAAGCATAAATGTCTTATGAATTATGACTTCAAATGCGCATTACGAAGCCGAAATGTTTTTTTTTTATTATGACGCCAATATGACCACGATATGTTTTTAGTTAAGACCGAAATTTTCATTGCTCGCAAAATTTTGAGAAATACGAAATTACAAATTTTTGCAAAATGTGTTACAGAAATTTAAGAATGAAAAATTCTGAGAAATGTAAGTTTATTATTTGATTCTTATTTAAATTATAATATACTGTTTTCAGGAAAATTTCGCTTCCGTTATCTATTTAAGCGACATTTTGTTTCTGGAGAAATATTCTTACATTTGTATGATCATCTTTACTCAGAAATCCACTGACATACATATTAATCAAGACAAAGACAAAAAAAACAACAACAACAACAACAAAAAAAAAAACGCGAAAAACTAGTGTGCTATCACAAGTTTTTCTGAGATGAATATGATTCACTTTCTAAATAATGAGCCTTGATTTGTCTTGAATATTTACAAAATAACAAAGAAATGCTGTGAGTATTAAAAGAAGAGCAATAACCTATTACAAGCATATTATTTTAATGGCGACAAAATTGTCTCGTTTTTATTAAGACGAAAACAGGCTGAATCAACAAATTACTAAGATTTTGCTTCTTGAAAACATTTTACTACTAACGTTATCGTGAAAAAATATTGTTTAAAATACTTTCCGTTAGAAGCAAAGATTTCACATTAAGCATCAACTAGGCGGGTATTTTACTGATACATTTATATTTTCTTGAAGCACTTCTTTAAAATTCAAGATTGAGTGAATATAATATAATATCCATTAAAAAATATATTTAGTTTCACGTTAAAAAATTAGAAAACAGCCAATTTTTCAAAAGATATTTTTGAAGTTATACTTCTTATGCAACTTCCAACAAGGTTGCGTTAAACGTTTAACGCTACATTTTTATTGGCCGGGAAATCACGTGGTAGGATCCAGTTTTCCCTCATCCATTTCCATATTGTTTCGGTTCTCACTAGCATAAAAATAATAAAAGTCATTAAAGTTATGTCAAGGTACGTCTCTTGTGAATATCAATTGATTGTTATGTTTTCTCTTCTGAAATTACATTATGACGCATTCTCATACATTATTAATACAAATACATTTTCCAGGGCGAGACGATGAGGCAACCACAAGCCCTTCCACTGGTTCAAGAGGTCCACGAGGGAAAAATGCACAATATTACCGTGATTACAGAGCACGGAAGCGAGGGGAGTAGGAAAAAGAGTCGTTGAATAGAACTAGTGATCCTTCTACGACTGTTGATTCTTCCACAATTAACGTCGCAGGTTGCGAAGTTTAACTTCTTCCGCGCGGAGGGACTCCACGCACTATTTTTTTTAATTAAATTTCTCGAAGATTATGGACCGCATTTGTAATATTTGCAATATTAAGAATGCTCTAAATTTCTAAAAACTTAAAATGCTCATTTTCTTTAAACTACTGTAAGAAGTTTTCATTTAGATGCATTTACGTCTCATAAAATTGTAAAAACACTTAACATAAATTTTTTCAAACTCTATGACGTAAAAAATATTGTTTTATAATCAATTCATTGTAATAAAAGTAACCTAAGGGGCTAAGACAAAGCAAAATATAATTAAAAAATCACGATCGAATGAAAACCTTATTTGAATACTGAGCCAATTCCATTTTTGTTCATTTTGAGATTCTGAGTCTTAAAAATCCAATGATTTTTGTTTTTCCTACCGCGTCTCATTTGTGGTACCCACTGTTTCACTACAAAAACAAGATGGAGTTGTACTAGTTTCATAATTAGAGAGAAATGGCTTGCGCGAACATGAAAGTGAGGTGAATTTCATTTTTTTTTTTAACAAATGGAGTTGGCAAACAAAAATTAATGAAGGGCGCTGTATTGACGTATCACTCAGATTTGACTTAATCTTCTGTACACCACGGAGCTATTTAAATCACTACACAACATAGGACACGTCATTTAATGCACCTTTAAATATATTCTAATATTCTATTGTGATTACTTTTACATCATTATTTAATAGTATTTATAAGGAAAATTTCTTTTGAAATCAAAATTGAAATATAAAATTTAAAAAAAAAAATTAAAGGATTAATTTACAGAAAAAAACGAACAACCCAGATTGACTTTTGATCTAATGCTCAGACCTTGACAAACCTTAATTCTGGTGGCCAAGGCTCAGACGTTCTAAAATAATGTTCTAGAACGCAATTTTAATGGTTCGAAGAGGTGACCACAAATATGCTAATTAATTAGCACAAACGATATTTAAAGTTACGAAATAAGATACAAAAGCATACTTTCTCTAAATAAACTCACATTTTTTCAATGGATTTGGATTTCTGATCCTTAAGATATGGAAGGTAAGATCAATTAGAAGGGCGAACTACAGTTCGGTTCTTTTGCGTATTTCGCCATATCTCAAGAATTTATGAAGTGAATTGAAAATTTTTTTTCTCACAGTTACAAAATTCGTTGATTGAAAGATAATTCTATGCTAAAAATATTTCAACCAATATTTATTATTTTTAATTATTTAATTACTAATAGTCAAACAAATTAGGAACTGTCAGGTATAAAAATTTTTATATCATTTTAAAGAATGTAATTTTACATGACAAAATACCAAATTCGATCGAAATCGGTGGGGTAGTTTCTGTGAAATCGAATTTTAAATTTCCTACTCTTTTAAAATTTGATTTTTCAGGAACTATTTGATCGATTTCGTTCAAATTTAATAATTTGCATGTAAAATTACATTCCTTAAAATGTCTGATTTCGTAACTTAAATTATCGTTAACTCTAATTAATTAGCATATATCACCCTCTCGACCCATTGAGATTGAGTCCTAGTACTAAGATTGAGTTCTAGTATCAATATTGAGTCCTAGATTTTTCTTCTTTTTTTTGTGCCCTGTAGCTTTCAATTTTTTTCTTACATTCTTTTGAGATATTTTTACGTCATTCATTAGTATTAATATCAAGATCTCTTTTGAAACCGAAATCGAACCATATAATGAAAAAAGTTAATATACCTTTTAATTTTTTTGTCTTTTACTCTTTTGTAATTATTTTTGTGACGTTTATTGCATTTTATGTCAAGAAGTTTTCTTTTTTAAACTAAAATTTAAGTATTTTGAAGAAAATATCCAAAAAAATATTTTATTCTAACAGGGTGCAGTCTTGGAACATGCATCAAAAAATATACAAAATTGTGACCAACAATAATTAGAGAACAATAAAAAAAATATTAAATTAGTGAAAATATTAAATTTGTCTCTTAATTGTTTTTTTTTTTCAGTTTAATATTCAAAAAGAATGTTTGGTTAATTTTTGATCGAAACATTTTATATGATTTTACTACAATTGAACAGTCAAATTGAAATGAAATACCACTTAAAACTTTTTTTTTTGCGATAGTTTCATCACTATTGAGTGCTATGCTTCAAAGATTAAATCATAGAAAGCATATAAGAATTATAATAAGTTTTAAGGGAAGTTAAACACTTTTTTTTGGGAAATTTGAACTATACCATTTGTCTAAATGAACATTTAGAAATTCTTAAACTACTTTAGTTTTAGAAGATAATTAATTTTACTGGAAATTTAAAATATGATCATTATTTCACAGAACAACGAACGATAAAAAAAAATCTGATTTTATAATAACAATTCATTTTAGAAGATATTTCTGGTTTTCGTAAGTAACACTTATATCCGGATATGTACAGTGTAACAATAAGGCGGAAAAGCACTTTTTTGATAGATTTATAGTGAAAATAGACTCTCTTTTTTTCGTTGCGAAAAAAGTAATTGTAACATGTTGTTGTCTTTCGCAAGAAAGCAGGAAGATTTATAATACAGGACAAACACAGTTCTTAAATGTAACAAACACCGGAAGTGAAGGGGACAAATAATTATATGAATCATATAATATTTATTTTCAAGTCATGTAATGTTTATTTTCATTTGACAGCTGCAGATCTGAGAAGCGAAAAAGCAGATAAGACGGTTTAAAGTGACTTGTTATTAAAGTAGCCTAAATGCTTCAATTTTTAAAAAGAAAATGGGCTTAAAGTTGTTTATAAAATATGCTATAATAAATAAATTTAAACTACGAGCGTTATCTTACTAGTTAAAATTATAACTGTGCTAACTTTGCGTTAAATTAAGTTTTTACTACTGTACTGCAATTTTTCATTCTAAAAAACTCTTTTTCATTCTAAATAAATTCAACTTAAAAAATTAAAAAAGAATAACAGATAAAGAGCAGAAAATATTTAAGTTTCATATACTTAGTTTCTTTTTCTAACAAAATTACTTTTGCAGCATAAAATTGTTGTTATTAGTTTTATTAAAAAAAAAGAAAGAGCAGAAAATTAAGTCTTCTTTTCTGCGCCCCTTAAATTCAACTGCTTTTCCTGCTTGTTCCTATTACAAAAGATAGTAAGAAGAGAAAAAATCAATATATTAACACAGAGAACGATATTCGATAAGTTTAATTCATCGAATATAATTAGTAATTCTAAAATAGTAATGTTATTCTAATATAATAATTCTAACATAATAATTACATATAATAAATTCATTTAATGTAAAAATATGATTTTAATTAGAAAACGATATTTTTAAAATGATAAAACAGCAGACGATTTTTTTTGCAGTGAATACTCAACTTTATATTGAAGTTCAGTTCGAATTTTGCATTTCATGGAGACACGTATGCGCCATTTTCCTTAGTTTTCTGCGTTGTTTTGTGTAATATTGAGTTAAGCAGATTTCTTTTTTCTTTGAAATATAAAATTATGATAGTAGTACGAAAGGAGAAAGGGGATAAGTCCTCCTGTTTTACACGCGTCTTATTATTGAAAACAAGCCATTGATTTTTAAATCAATGGTTTCATCTTGGTAATCTTGTTTTGATGAGGTATTCATGTCGATTAACTAAAATCCATGCCTGTCAATCATCCCATCTAATTCTGAATTTCGCATATTATTGAGATATAGAATGTTTCATTGGTAAGCAAGCATTTGAAATCACCTTGTTTTATTTTTAATTTTAGCAATATTTCAATTCAACATAATAAGAATGTCTAAATTACTCTAATGAATTTTGAAAGTATTAAATTTTGATATATTTGAAGAAGTTTTAATTATATGTCACGTTGAAAATAAAATAATCACTTATTACGAAATTATTGCTTATTTATATGCATATTTAGCGTGAAAACGAGCTTTCTTGCAAATACTGTAATTTAAATAGTATTTTCAGTTTTCATGAACTTCGATTGTGTAACGACGATTTAAACACTTTATTATAATATTGAAGTAATGAATTTTCCTTAGAACCATTTCTTACTTAAATACTAAGTAAACTTTGTTTTAGCTCTTAATTTATTTGTATTAAAATATGTATCGTTATTTGTTTTAAAATAAATATTACAGCTTTTTTTGTTTAAATAATTGTGTTTAAATAATTCATGGGATACAATCTTTAAATATTTCTGGATACTATTCGAAATATTTCTGGATACTATTCGAAGTTTAAATTCATCTTCTTATGTTCTTTATTATTTAGATTTTTTGTGATTCTTTTTTTAATGCTTGATTTCCTTTTTATCAGCTCATATTTACTTAAATAAAATCATATTTAACTATGTTTCAACGAATCGTTCAATGTATTGAACCTTGGAAAGAAGTAAAATAATTGAAGTTTAAGTACTTATCGTTAATAGAGTTTTGTTTTGGCGACAGTTTTTCTGAGTTTTCGCTAACACGAATATCATCTCTATAACCGGTAATTGCAAAATTTCACTGTCCCAAACTATAGATATTTAAAAATGCGTAGACTAAAGTGAAAAGCAACGCGAAGAAAGCAAAAATCAAGTACAGAAAGGGACATGCTTTAGTTTCAGTTCTCTATATAAGAAACTTTTTCAGCGTCTTTACGCCAAAGACTCTCACAATAGACTCTAAGGAAGGTTCTTGCCTTGAGAGCCGAAATTATATGTTCATTTCTGAGTTTAATTTGTGCTTCATCCACGTTGTTTTTCATTTTAATGCATTACGATATTTGTTCATTTTAACAATTTTATATTGCTTTTACGTTTGTCAATATTTTCGTTACCGAAATTATATGTTCATTTCTGAGTTTAATTTGTGCTTCATTCATGTTCTTTTTTATTTTAATGTGTTACGATATTTGTCCATTTTAACAATTTTATATTGCTTTTACGTTTGTCAATATTTTCGTTACCCTAATAAAATTTATCAACAGTCATAATAATATTGTAATAAATAATTATCGTTATGTGCAATATTCGCAATATTATTGTATCCATTAACGATAGCAATACTGTTGCGCTTGATCAACACCTCAGCACGGATCAATTTAGTAGTCCGATGTAGTGAACATATACTGCGCAGTGGGGAAAATACAAAAGATGTCATTACGTTTGGACTATTAAAGTATCAAATCTCTTGTTTATTGTAATCCATGCTGAGGCATTCTCTCTTCTAGGAATTATTGGTTATAGACCTATGCGTAATATCGATGGCGGGTGTCATGTTTCCTATAACCAAATAAAGTAATCTAAAAATAACGCACCATAACAACCTGATAGCTTTAATGAAAACAAATATAATTTCAAATGATTTTTTTACTATGCAGTCGAACGTCGTTAGAACGAAATATTTTCTTATTAATCAATAAAACAAATAAATGCATTTCAGATGATTTTGTCAAAAGGCTAATGCAAAATATTAAAGAATTTATATGACATCTGTAGATACTCTGTGTAATAAATAAAATTTTAAAATATATTTATCTCTTTATAATTTTGTAGTTTACATAAAATAACAGGGGAAAATATTAGGGAAAAAATGCAAATATTTTCTCTTTTCTTTGGATCATCACTTAGGTTGGCTCCTGTGATTTCCGTTGTCAAAGGTTCGCGTCAACCATGTAATCTGTTGATGTCGTTGGACCGTAGTGTGACAGGCCTTCTCGTGCTGCTCTCTGAATAACGGAAAATCTGTAACAGCGTTCGCATTTATCTTACGTCATCAGTTGCAATTGTGTAAACTAACGACAACCTCTTACCTCAGTTCCAAGAACTATCCTGCAATGACCAGATTTTTGAAAACATGATTTGAGGACAAATCAGGAGCGTCATCGAAAAATGTTTACTATTTGAGAAAACCCATATTTTATGTGCAACAAAGATTTTTTTTAAAAATTGATAATTATTTTCAAAGATAATATAATACCAAATGCAGAACAGTCTTTATCAACTTTAATTTCATTACTGAACAGTTTTAAAAAACATCATTTCTTAATATCAATATTAATAATTTCATTAATTAAAACTTATACGATTTCTCAATATTCTCACCAATATTAATATCATCATATTCTGCTTTTGAGCATATGTAAATTGAATGAGTAATTAATTATTAAAATTGATAAATTTTTGCTGAAATTATTTTAAGACGAGTACAGTGTTTTTTAAGCGTGGTGTTTCTTTTTTTGCTTTTTATTTGTATTCTCTGTAAGACAAAATTATTTTATTTAAAAACATATTTTCAGATTTCTTTTGATGCTTCATGTCATATAAAATTCGAGAACATTTGAGGACATATGTTAATATTTTAGGGCATTTTCTGTTCTCTAAGAGTGAAATTTTTTGAGCACAATCAATGAAATTCGAAAACTGTCATCGAGATTTGAAGACGTCTGGTCACCTTATACTATCCTCACGTGTGCAGTTCAGGAGAAGTAATAATTTGCTTCTACCCGGAAGGATTTTTTTACTTGCGATATTTATTTCGTCTTTAAGAGAAGAGTTTATTTTTATGTTTTCGTTAAGCGATTCGATTATAAATCTTTTCCAAGAACACGTGAAAGGCAAAATGTTTTACTTCGTCATAAGCGAAAATTGCCAATAAGAATTTTCGTCTTAACGATGTCTGTACTCTACTGCATTTTTTTAGAGTTTTCTAGTTACTTCTGTGATATTTCTGCTACGACTGCTTGTAATGAATTGTTTAAACACCCATATTTTAGGAACAGGTTGGTTCCGAGATTTTGTAATACTCTGGTTTGTTCGTTAACCTCAACCAGCAATTTCAGCAATCATTTTTTGGGTATTTACATAATGGTGTTGGTCAATAGTTTGACTGTTCTTTCATAATGAAACACTTTTCTCGTGAAAATTAAATTTTTAAAAATTGTTATAACTTTGAGTTTATGGAACTTAACGATGTTAGCAAAAAATGAAGAGAATCATTGGTCTCAAGCAATTCCACTAAAGCAGTCTTTTTTTAAAAATTTATCTTTAATGTTGCCCTGTTACGGTTGGGTATAGAATAAAAATGAAAAAGTTGCAAAAATGAAAAACAATTTAGAAAATAAAAAAACTAAAAAAATTAATGGCCGGGTGAAACATAGTTAGTGGTACATTTGCGAAGTTTGGCTAACCCAGAAAAATAGTAAATTTTCTTCTTCAAAAATACGTTCCAGAAGATAACAAGTATATTAAAAAAAACATACCTTCTTCTTCAGAGCAGTTCTCTGAGGCAGGATGAAACAAACAGAAAAAACAAAACTTTGGTTATTGAAAATGAAGCAGTCCAGTTCCTTTTTTTGGAAAAAAATCATTGTGGTTTTATTGGAGAAAAAATATATTCAAAAATCATCACATTTGAGGCACGACATCATTTTAGAAATCATCAATGGCACATCCCAAGACTGTGGAACTAGTGATGACTGGAACAGGAGTTTTGAAAATGACTGAGAAGGATTTCCATCCCTGACGGTAGTTGGTCAGCGGATCATCATAAAAAAAGCTGGAGATTTATCAGGAAAATTCTTCAGTAGGCATTAATCCAATTTTATCAGGAAAATTCATTAGTAGGCATTAATCCAATTTTATCAGGAAAATTCATTAGTAGGCATTAATTCAACTTATCAGGAAAATTCTTTAGTAAGCATTAATCCAATTTATCAGGAAAATTCATTAGTAGGCATTAATTCAATTTATCAGGAAAATCCTTTAGTAAGCATTCATCAGAGACAATGAAAAGGACAGCATGGTTATTAACAGCTACTTGAGTTATTTTCAGAGAACAAAGCCCAACATCAAATAAAGATGGCGCAAGGAAGCCATCCTTCGAAAAAAAGCTTCTCCACCTTAGGGAGGTGGGAGCAAAAAAATGTTAAAACTCCGTTAAGCGGAGGGCAGCAAATTATATGACATCAAATTATCGAAAGCTATTTCGTCTTTCGCGCTCTTCCTTTTTATAAGATACAAAAACTTAAAATTGAAGTTGTAGTGCATGTTGTGCAAGTTAAAGTTAAATTATCTAAAAATCACGAGTTGAGACGAAAAATTGATTATGCGTTAAAAGTTACGGTTGAGAAACACAACAAACACGCGGAGATGAAAGATGCCGACGACCAGTGGAATTCTCAGAAAAAAAAGGGTGGAAACTTCTCGAAATAAAGGGGCTCTTTAAGGAGCTGGTAAGGAATTTTAGGGGGAGAATGTCCAAATTGCGCTACCGCTTAAGGGGCTAAAGAAAGATGATGAAATAAAAGAATGTATTACAAAATTAAAAGAATTAGTATTATTGATTAAAAAAAACAGGATATTTATAAATTAGGCTGTGACCTAATGTCACATTATACCCCCCACTGCAGAAAAAAAATTTTGAAGAAAAATTTTTTTTTTTTTTTTTTGTTTTTGCCAAAAAAATATTAATCCAAAAAAATTTATAAATGAAATTAAGTTCTAACAGCCTGCAACTCCAGTTCACCACTACTCCACTTACAAATAGTCAGATGTTTACATAACAATCTATATCAAAACTTTTGATAGTAAGAGTCTGAAATGAGAAAAGCTGTGCCTCAAACATAAGACATACAAAGAATTAGTAACACATAACAACACATATAAGCAGCTTTACATGGCTGCATCTTGATTAGTGAGATGGCCAAACAATGTTAATTGTTTGATAAATGGACGAAAAAAAACACAAAACAATCTTAATTGTTTGCTACATGAAAACAAACATTTTGACAATGAATCGTCAACACATGTACTATAAATTAAACTTGAACAACATATGCCTTGATGCATGTGAATGCCTATAAGTGCAATAACACCCGTATAAAAAAATTCAGGCTACATGAAGTAGACTGAGAAAATCTTCTCCAAAGAAAATAACATTAAGGAGGTAAAATGGATAATTGATTATTCAAAAAGAAAATCTCACTTAGTAATAGTGGAAAAGCAATTTTTGAGGTAAAGGACATTAACTCAAATTATTCCTTGTAAGAAGGAATTGAAAAAAAATTGATTTGTTTGCTGGAAATTATTATGAAAAAAATTGAAAAATTGCAAACAAACGAAAAAAAATCAGGCTACCATTGTAGACTGACAATACTCCGAGCTTAAACGAACAAGAAAACTTTGTACAACATTTTGTACATCAATCCATTAAGTGAATTTTGAGAAAAAAAATTGAAACCAATCAAACAAGATTGATAAGTAGTAATCCGAGTTAAAACGACAAAAAATTAGTACACATCAAACTGTATACCTGAAACAAATCAAAGTCATTAGTGAGAGCAATAAGTGCATTAACATTATTAATTTTAGAATTGAAAAAAAATTTAAAAAAATTGCAATTAAATTTACTAGTTGTAACAGGAAAAGCCTAGGCAAAACATTAAACTTAACAAAAACTGCAAGGAATTTTAACACTTAAAAAAACAACAAATTGACTCACAGAACTTTGACCAAAAAAACTGCTAAAAACAAAACAAACACAAAACAAGGCCTTGACACATTGCTTACAAAAAGCATTACCTAACAAAAATTGCTGAACAATATACAATTAACAAACTCAGCATCAACAATTTGTATAAAACAACATAACACAAAACAATAAAAATCATAACAACCGTTGTGACACCTTGAGATGTACAATGAGGTGTACTTGTATACATTACTAATGCAAAGAGAATTCACACTCTGCAAAAATCCAAAAAAAATTTTGTATGTAATAATAGTGACTTATGACCTACTAGAAAAGGAAAAAAAATTACTGTACAGAACTACAGGGTCGAAAAACAAAAAAATTGGCATTCGAAAATCAGACGTCATTAATTAATTACAATTATGTGTTTACGTAATTTAAAAAAATACAAATATTAACATGAAATATTTGTTAAAAAAAATTGCAATCAGTTAGACATGAACAACCACAAACACGAACCCATAGTTATAAGTTTGTAGAGTCGCAAAAAGGAGGGCACTGCTCATCATCCACCATACAAACCATATCACAATTTGAATACCTCATTCAATTAAAAAATGTTAGAACTATTGGCAAAATTAGTTACAAGAACTGTATATCAAAAAAATTTAACCAAAAAAATCACTGGTATTGCCTGACAAGTACTACAGGATCCCGATGTTCCGCGGATATGACGGCCAGCATCATATACACCGATACCCAAATAACACCCATCACACATATCAATGTTACATTCAAACAAATTTATTTAGAAAAAATTATTTACTTCTTAAATTGTAAGGACAAGCCTTAGGGAGAGTCATATCACTATCAATTACACTAGGGGAGGTATCCAAAGAGGGATGAAAAAGCAAATTTTGCCTCCTATGAGGACATAGACGTAAGCGGTCTATATGAACAGTTAGTTTAGGTGCCTTTGTATTGTCCAAAAGTTGGATTACATAATCCACATCATTAAATTTTGACAAAATAGTAAACGGACCATCAAATTTAGGTTTAAACACATTAGTATGTTTTAAGTAGACAATATCACCAATATTTAGTGATCTTAATTTTGCTTTCGCACCTTGTCTCGAATTTTGTTTGACTTGAGCTCGTTCAGAATTATGGTAAGCATTTTCATATGCAATATTGAGCTCATTTAAGGTCTCCAATAAATAGTGAGATTTATCCAAATGTATTGGTTCAACACTAGTTTCAAAACAATCAAAAATTAAGGCCAAATTACGACCAAAATGAAGTAAGTTAGGGGTGAATTTGGTTGAAGAGTGAATTGAACCATTGTATATATTTTGGTGAATTAATAAGCTGGTTGCAAATGACACACCTTTCTCATGTAAAGTTAAAACAGAAGACTTAATAGCTTGATTAATGCGTTCACTCATTCCATTACTTTGAGGATGAGCAGCACTGCTATGGGCTAATTTTATGCCTAACTTTTTATTGATTAATTCAAAAACCTCAGCTTTAAACTGAGTGCCTAGATCTGTTAATAGGTATAACATTCTACCATAATGAGTAATATAATTCATTAAATGTTTAGAAACAGTCTCAGTGGTTAAATTGACTAGTTGGTTTAAAATTAAATGTCTAGAGAAATGATCTATGAAAGTGAAAATATATCCACAATTTTTAATGGGTCCTACAATGTCCATTGAGACAAATTGTCCAGGCCTCTGAGGTAGCCACATTGATTTTAAAGGAGCAGGCTTGCTCGCAGACTGTTTATGTTTAATACATAATTCACAAGACTTAACATAATTACAGGTATCACTGTAACAACTTTTCCAAAAATATCTTTTAGACACAAGCTCATACGTCTTTTGAATACCAGAATGGGAAACATGACAAATATTTAACACTTTAGATTTTAATGAATTTGGAACTACAATTCTGTGTTTATGAGGAAAAACCTCAGTGGCATACATTAATATACCATCATTTAAAAAGAAATGTTCAGTCTTAGATTGATTAATTAACGTGGGATTGTTTAACAGAGAAATAATTTCCTGAATATTTTGATCTTTATATTGTTCTGATTTAAATGTGTCTAAAGAAATTTCAAGAGGGGAGTCATTATTAGTTAAAGCATGAATTACATGGTCTTCATTTATATCAGTGAAAGGTAAAATTAGTTCAGAATCATTACTATTTAAAGCAGGTTGACAAAAATTAGGATCAGGAGAACGACTAAACCAGTCGGCTAACACATTCTCATGACCAGGTATATGTATAAACTCAAAAGTATATTCACTTAAAGCAAGCAACCAACGTGTGATAATATCAGCAGGTGATGTAACCTTGCGATAATGTTTTAGGGGTTTACTATCACTCAGAATTGTAAAATTTCTATTATAGAGGTAAGATTTAAATGCTGTAACACCCTTAAAAATTGCATATAGCTCCAATTTGATGGCGGGATAGTTTTTCTCAGACTTGGACAAAGCCTTACTAAAAAAAGAGACAGGGCGAAGAGATCCTTCATGCTCCTGCATCAAAACTGCTGAAATGCCTAATTTGCTCGCATCAGTATTTAGGAAAAACGGTTTACTGAAATCTGGTAACTGAACAAAAGGTTTCGAAAAAAATGCATTCTGTAATGCATCAAATGCCCGCTGTTGTTCGTCACTCCATTTAAATTTAGATTTCTTTGTAGCAACTTTAGTCAACACAGCAATTAATTGGGCGAAATTTGGAATTAAATGGCGATAAAAGCCACACACACCTATAAACTTCTTAACCTGTTTGGCATTACGAGGGGTAGCAAATGAAGTAATTTTGGCTATATTGGATGAAGTAGGGGTTATACACTTATGGGAAATTACAAAACCGAGATATTCAACAGAATCTTTAAAGAAAGAACATTTATTAGGAGCTAAAGTTAAGTTGTATTTAGTTAAAATTTTAAGTAACGCTGATATTCTATTAGTCATTTCTTCAAAGGAATTTGCTCCGATTAGGAAATCGTCTTGATAAGCATGGATACCTTTAATACCCTCAGTATTTAATTCCTCAATAATTAGGTCTACTAAAGCCTGGAAAGTACTCGCTGCCGTTTTGAGGCCAAAAACGAGTCGTCTATTAGCGAAGGATCCAAAAGGAGTAGTAAATGTTAGTATGTCCTGTAGGTGTTCAGGAAGCATAACCTGCCTATAGGCCTCTCGAATATCACACTTAGTGAAAAATTTATAAGCAGAAATTTCATTAATTATCGTGCTTATTTTAGGCAAAGGGTAAGTGGAGCTTTCTACCACTGCATTAAGTAATCTTAAGTCCAAAGCTAACCGATACTTAGGTTTTCCTTGACTATTCTCTGAGTTTTTCTTTTTGACTAAGACTAGTGGAGCAGCCCAATGGCTAACATGCCTATGAATAATCCCGGCTTCCACTAATTCATCTAATTCTTGTTTAATGTCATCCCTTAAAGCATATGGAATTTCAAATGGTAAGGTTTTTATTGCATTGTCATTTTTCAATGTTAAAGAGGGAACCACACGATCCTAAAGTTTTTATGGTTTTAGAAAATGCAGCAAAATTTTCCAATAAAATGTTCTGAAGAATTAATTTTTGATCAGTGTCTAAATGTGCTAAATCAAAATCAGTAGATTTTAGTTCATCTTTTCTTAAATTTAAAATATCCTGAGAAGCAGTAATTAAATTACACTGTTCTAGATGAGTACAATCATTTAAATCTACATTATTACCATCATTACTATTTTGGACAACAAAATTACAAATAATATAACCTATATTCAAGCCTTTATTTAAATGAACAGTGTTATCAGAATTATTTTGGATTATTGTATTAAACACATTATTGTCAACAACATTAATAGAAGGATGAATATTAATTTTTGAATTATAAGTAGGTGTGAAATACACTTCTTTATTTGTTTGATTAGCAAAAGAATTAATTCTTAAATGGGCAATGGCAGTCTCGCCTGGCTCAATTGTGAGTTTATTTTTTAAAACTACATCAATCTGTTCATTATTGGTATGATTAGAAGCTAACTTATCAAAATTATTTAAAGGAATACAAAAATTACTAAATTGCACCAACTCGTCTTGGAATTTAATAAGAACATTATGTGTTCTTAGAAAATCAAAACCTAGAATTCCCTGAAAAGTATCACTCTTAATATCTGCAATAAAAAATTGATGTCGAAAAAAATTATTATGGATTTTAAAGGAAATTTCAGCACACGCCGAAAATTGAAGCTGAGAATTAACTGTTCTTATTTGGACTTTTCTTGATAAGAATTTTACTTTATTATGAGCCCTAATTGCATTGAAAGTATCTAATGTCAATAATGAGACTGACGACCCACTATCGAGTAGAAAATTTACATTAACATTTTTAAAGCTAGAAGCAATTGTAGGAAGATTAATTTCATGTGAAACAATATTTATGTGTTCAATATTTTCTTTATATTTACAGTTAGTCAAAAACTCCCTAATAGTAACATTTGAATTATACATAGATTTTGACATAAACTCATTTATATCAAAGATTTTGGATGGTTTGGTGGATGAGAAGACAGGGCCATCCCCTACTGCCTCCTGCGAGAGTTTAAAGGATTGTTACCTCTATAATTAGTATTATTAACCCTCGGTCTAAATTGTTCATTTTGACTAGGAATCGGTGGCGGTGGATACTGCGGTGCAGTGAACCTGGGAGAAACCATGGGGAACTGTGGCGGAAAAGAATGCATCGCCAATGGCCCAAATGAATTTTGTCTTAAATGTCTGAGATACGTTCGACACACACTCATGATATGCCCAGACCTATTACAGAAAACACAGTGAAGGTTTGGAGTTGGGCGAGGTTGTTCATGTCCAACCCGATCCTGGTTTTGTACAGGGTGAATTAAAAGGGGACATAATTTAGTGCTGTGGGGTTTCGAACATATATTACAATTAGACTGCATAGTCTCAATTTTTGTTGTCAGCATTTCGAGTTGTTTAGAAATTAAGGTGAGCTGATCAGGTGCAGCAGAAGCACACTGAGTCACCGCATGAGCTGCGACTAAAGGAGTAGCCGATCCAGCTAAGGATTGTTGAATTGTCACAATATGATTGGCCCTTTTGACCATCTCGCGGTAGTCTTGTATTCCCTCAATGAGAATAGTCTCCTTAAGGTGCAAAGGGATTGCAGATAAGAACTGCATGGCTTTTATCCGAGACAAAGCAGTTTGGTCATTTATAAAGTTATATGCCTTATGGGCAAGAGAATCTATCCTATATTCTAAATTTTTGATAGTTTCAGAGGGCAAAAGGCTGATTGCCTGAAATTTTGCCAAATCAGCCGAGGAAGAATCTTCTTGTTTGAAAAAATTTTGAAGCAGCTGACATGCATCCTCGAACTTTGTGACCACCCTACATTCAGGTGAATTCTGAAAAAAAGTGAGAGCAGCCCCAGACAATTTTGATTTTAATAAGTATAATGCAGCCGGATTATCAAATTGATTTAATTTTACTAGATCTTTAATTTGGTTCAGGAACCACTCTACATTCTGAGAATTTCCAGAAAATTCTGGACTATTGAAATTGAATTTAGGGGTTTGCCTATTGGCCTCTATGTTATTTACGTTGTCAGGCATAATTATTGGATTAGAATACGTTCTATTACGGGTTTGAATTGGGGTCATCTAATGAGAAAAAAAATTTAAATAATAAAAGTATCAATTACACAGGTATTATTACTAATTGTAACCTTTTGATAACCTCATGAAAATAATATATTGAAATATAATAAATTTTAGTATCAAGAAAAACACAATTAAAAAAATTAGGTAACCCTTCAAATTACTGTTAATCAAAAACGATATGCTTGCATAAACAAGAAATATCAACCATTGGAACAAAAACAATATTGTCATTAATTATTTCAAAGTGCAAATAAACACCCAAAAAATTTTAAAAACAAACCAATTATAGATATGTAATTGTATTATGATAGATTAGAACACTAATAATTTATCAATAATGGAGAGTAAGACATTGGCAATTCATATTAAAAATCAATTCAATAACCTTTCAACAAAATAATCAATTAAATTATTAAACATGACCTGATTCAAAAGCATAATAAGCAAAATTTTTTTTTTTTTTTTTAGTTCACATAAAATTTACCAAATATTAAATAATACTTATTATTTTAACCAATTGCTGTGAAAAAAAATATTTTTCAAATAATTTATGTAAACATCAATTTTATAGAATAAAAGGAATCTTATTTTTAAATTTGTTATATGAAAAATTATTTACCAAATCTTATCCAATTACTACTTATTATTTAATCAAAATATTTATATTAATCATCCTAATCAAAATCGTTATTTTTTTATCACTATTATAAAACAATTGTAATATTCAATTACAGAAATTATGACAATTAATTATTATCAACTCAACTTAAAAAATTATCTATTTGGTTATTGTATGAAACAAATTAGTAAATAACCAAAACAAGATATTAATTAACCAATCAAAATATAAAGTCTATTAAAAAAATTTGATTACATTGCATAATTTATTATTGTTTCTTTGGCTATTATATCAAAAACTATTGAAATAAACAGTTCATTTCCTACTCCAAACTTAAAGAAATTTATTGAAATTAATTGTATTAAACATTGAATAATAATATCTTACATTACTCATAGTAAAAAAATTTAATTTGAAATCACTGGTCAAAATAATTATAGTTAAAAACTATATACACCAACCGAAAAGCGGAACGGCACCAGATGCCCTGTTACGGTTGGGTATAGAATAAAAATGAAAAAGTTGCAAAAATGAAAAACAATTTAGAAAATAAAAAAACTAAAAAAATTAATGGCCGGGTGAAACATAGTTAGTGGTACATTTGCGAAGTTTGGCTAACCCAGAAAAATAGTAAATTTTCTTCTTCAAAAATACGTTCCAGAAGATAACAAGTATATTCAAAAAAACATACCTTCTTCTTCAGAGCAGTTCTCTGAGGCAGGATGAAACAAACAGAAAAAACAAAACTTTGGTTATTGAAAATGAAGCAGTCCAGTTCCTTTTTTTGGAAAAAAATCATTGTGGTTTTATTGGAGAAAAAATATATTCAAAAATCATCACATTTGAGGCACGACATCATTTTAGAAATCATCAATGGCACATCCCAAGACTGTGGAACTAGTGATGACTGGAACAGGAGTTTTGAAAATGACTGAGAAGGATTTCCATCCCTGACGGTAGTTGGTCAGCGGATCATCATAAAAAAAGCTGGAGATTTATCAGGAAAATTCTTCAGTAGGCATTAATCCAATTTTATCAGGAAAATTCATTAGTAGGCATTAATCCAATTTTATCAGGAAAATTCATTAGTAGGCATTAATTCAACTTATCAGGAAAATTCTTTAGTAAGCATTAATCCAATTTATCAGGAAAATTCATTAGTAGGCATTAATTCAATTTATCAGGAAAATCCTTTAGTAAGCATTCATCAGAGACAATGAAAAGGACAGCATGGTTATTAACAGCTACTTGAGTTATTTTCAGAGAACAAAGCCCAACATCAAATAAAGATGGCGCAAGGAAGCCATCCTTCGAAAAAAAGCTTCTCCACCTTAGGGAGGTGGGAGCAAAAAAATGTTAAAACTCCGTTAAGCGGAGGGCAGCAAATTATATGACATCAAATTATCGAAAGCTATTTCGTCTTTCGCGCTCTTCCTTTTTATAAGATACAAAAACTTAAAATTGAAGTTGTAGTGCATGTTGTGCAAGTTAAAGTTAAATTATCTAAAAATCACGAGTTGAGACGAAAAATTGATTATGCGTTAAAAGTTACGGTTGAGAAACACAACAAACACGCGGAGATGAAAGATGCCGACGACCAGTGGAATTCTCAGAAAAAAAAGGGTGGAAACTTCTCGAAATAAAGGGGCTCTTTAAGGAGCTGGTAAGGAATTTTAGGGGGAGAATGTCCAAATTGCGCTACCGCTTAAGGGGCTAAAGAAAGATGATGAAATAAAAGAATGTATTACAAAATTAAAAGAATTAGTATTATTGATTAAAAAAAACAGGATATTTATAAATTAGGCTGTGACCTAATGTCACAAATGTGATCATTTTGTTTGCGACCTAAAGGAACATTTAAACCTATTATGCTGGAAACATACGAGATTTAAAAATATTTACGACTAAATTGAGAAAAATAATCCAGTGATTAATTGCAATCAAATAATGATAATTTTGTATGACAAAGACAATATCTTAACCAGATTTTGTATTTGCTTGATCTAACTGTAGATGAGAGATCAGATTACTCTCTTATTCTTTGATGAATAAATTATAAAATGTTTGTATTTACATTTCCATTTTGAAACTATTTTATTCGTTGTTATTTTTACTTATGGCTCTAATAATGCTTAAATTTGGTAATGGTTTTCAATGTTAAAGTGGAGATTATTGAAGGTCCGTACCTTCTAAAATGACCGCATTCATTGCTATTATTAATAATCGTATCGTAATGTAGTACAGTGTAGAGCACATTTGGGCAAATCGCGTCCTGTGGGCTACATATGGCTTATTAAGCAGTTTAAAGTTCATTTAACAAAGTGAATAAAATATAATAAAATTATAAAATATAATAAATATATAAAATATGATAAATATATAAAATGTAATAAATAGATAAAATGTAATAATCTTTTTAGATTGAGGGCAGACATTTCGGTTCAAGACTAATTTTTCTTGACTTATTTTGCAATCTCGGCAAACTGCAAGAAAATCTCTTTTATGTGTCTCATGTGGCCTACGGACAGCAATTTATCCAATTCTGCTTTACATTATGTCCTCGTATATTTAGTATCTTACATAGTATACAGAGCACGTGTTAAATTCTCTTATTATAATTTATTTTTTAATAAAAATGCAAATAGAGGCTTAAAACAATGCCAATAAACTAAAATGGTAGAGAAGAACTTTTATACTCGTACATTATTAAACAAAATGAACATTTTGTTTTCGTTAAAAAATTTCAATATAATACGTATGATGTCTCTATAGAATCAACCTTCCTAGTGTTAGAATAATTAAGATAAATTAAATTTCGAAGCGGAATTTCGAATTTTATCAGTAAACTTAGAAAAAAAACACAAAAAAGACTTTGAAATTTAAACTCTTTGGCATAATAAAAAATTAGAATTTCCATTTGAAATTATTTTTATCGTTTATCTTATCAGAATTAGGATATCTTTTGGTAAACTTTTGGCCTCTGACGTTCGTTTCTAAATGAAATTGGGGGTATCCTGCCTGATGCAATTAATTTTATGATAATATCTATATATTACTAGCAAAATTGAATTTTTTTTGTCGATCGAAAATTAATAATAAAGCAAAGCATTCATCAATTGTCATGAAAATTATTTTAATTAAATTACTAATTTATAATAGTATTATTCAAAATCAAAAATGAAGTATAATCATTTGTTGTATCTATTACTGTAAGCTAAAACTTTTGATGGGTATTTGCAGATTATTTAATTATCAATAAAAATAATCTGCAAACATTCATTTTAATTATTTTCTCTTTATTAACGTGTGAACAATTGACAAATTTGCCCCTTGAGTTATAACTCTTTTATAGTATGATGAACTGTTATACCTTAGAACAATTTTGACCCTTTCAATGCTTGAATTTTTCATTTGAGCTATAAAAAATATTTAGATATGCTACAAACCTATTTAGCATGTAAGGATTGTGGAGTAATAATTTATTTTTTGAAATTTTTGTCCTGTATAGTTTTAAATGGTCTCGTATCCAAGTGAGAACATATGCCTTTGTGGTATATTTTATCAATATAGTATTAATCATGGAAATATTGATTATTCACACTTTATTTATAAGGTATAAGGAGATATAAAATAATAGCAACTTTTCCAGTAACGTAATAAACCCTCCAAAAAATAATAAATTGATAAACAAAATATTAAATTTCCACTTCTTTCTTGAATCCTCCATCGACTTCTAAAGAAATTATATTCTTTTAATTATATTCTTCATTAAATTCTTAAATGGCTCATTGCCACCTGATGTGGTTTCCAAGAACTGTTTGGAGTCTCAAAAAGAGGACTACATGCAAATTACAGCACAAATGCGAATAGCATTATGAAGAAGAACTATATATGTACTCATATGAGACCCTAACGCATGAAAGAGTTGTATTATTTATTTTTTAATGCAGAAAGTAATAATTTAAAAAATCAGAAATTTTGTTATGCATTATGCGTTTGTCATTTTGTATAATATTTTTTGTGAATGAATTCTCTTAAGCACTACAAATTTGTTCTACAAATTTTTTCAATACACTAAAATTTTTTCCTTTCTTTCTTTTCTTTTTTTTAAAAAGAAAAATTGGTCTAAAGTACAACAAGGTGTTGGTCCTCGGACCAACAAGTATTGTATTTATCTTGAACCATTGGATATTATTCCTTGGATAACACTAATTTCGAGATCTTATCAGCTAAACTTGCTAGTTGATTGTATTAGGATAATCACACAATTAAAACTTAGTTTGAAAGAAGATTGCATAAGCTAAATGCGTAAGCTAATAATAAATGTACTACATGATACTATATTTTGGGTATATCACAAAAACTTATAGCTTCACAAAGAACGCCAAAAATTTTACATGTTATGATTGGAAAAATCCACAGGGTTCATATTTGTGCCTACTGAAGGCTTGAGTAACTACTAAATAATAATTAAAATATTACTTATTTAGTCGAGATAAACTATTTACATTATAAAAATCAAGAGTCTGCCGAAACATTATAGTTCGAACACCTAAGTTTTTTCTTCTCTAAAAATTGAATTTTCATTTACTGGATCACAATATTGACAATTTGAATCGGTAATTAACCAATTATTGATCATTATTATTTTATTCAAGAAATCGAGCTAGAACATAATTTTTCTGTCTGTAAAAATAATTTGATATGCATTAATCAAGAACAGGAAACAACTGAAATCGTTCGTGAATTATAGCAATTTAAAAAACGCTGCAAAACTAAAAAATTACGAATCAAATTACGGTATAGAGCACTGAGATTCTGAGTGCTGCATCCGTAAAATCCATGTTACCGAGAAATATATTTTAAACGTGAAATTTTACATCGTAATTTTTAGAGCAATATTTATTTAGTTTCAGTGATTTTACCTTAAATATTACTGTAAAAATTATTGTGCATAAAATTTTTTGTTCCGTAAAACTTAACGGATAAAATAAATCTTATAGTAAAAAGTAGTGCCACTTAGGGTACCAGAATTTGATCATGAATTTTTTAGAGTGTTTGGTATTACGTCGTGAACAATTTTCTGATCGTAATGTTTTATTTTGTTTATTTTTTTTAGTATTACTCAATTTCTGGAGTTGAAATGTCCGAGATTGTATGCTAATAGTATATACGCGATGACTTCTTGAAGGGAAGACTAGTCTGATAGTTCATACAAATTGCCACTTAAATTCGAAATAAAGTAAGTGACTTTAGAACTACATTAGGAAATAAAGAACGAGGTTAAGCTTTCTTAAATAACACCGTGAAGCAAAGGTTTTGTTGCACTTACACAAATACTTGATCCCACAAATTCAGGTGTGGGGATTTAAAATTGAAATTAGTTTTGCTCTTAAGGCTACATTTTAAGTCTATTTTTGGACGAAATGTACAAAATTAGCCTTCAAACTCAAGATTCAATTAAATTCCACTGCGAATATGAGCTGTTTAGAAGCACACGAAGAATTTGTTCATAGTAGAGAAGAATCCTAGAAGCGTATGACATTTCCGAACATGTGTTCTTATGTAATTTTAATCGTGATGATTTGCCCTAACTCCTCTTGAAGTTAGTCGCAGCACTTATGAGCCCCCCTGTTATGCGTAACGTTCTTAAATTAGTATATTTCGACAAAAAATAGATTTAAGACGACACTTATGAAAAAGGAAAGAAAACCGTAGTATATAAGAGAAAAAATGATTACAAATTTGAAATCAGCGACGTGAGATTATTCAAGATCACTTAAAAAATTTCACGCGACAGAAAGAGAAAATTGTTCCACAGTGCATTTCACTAAAATATGCTTTATTACGCTGAAATTCGACTTAATCAAGAAAAATATATTTTTAATGACTCATAATGCTAGATACGATTGTATTAAAATACAATGAAACTGAATAATATGACTTCTGGAACTAATAATATTTTGCATAAAATGTTTCCAAAGAGGTAAAAAACCTATCAAAACCTTGACCAATATTTTGCTCCCGTTAGATTAAAGTCAACATTTGATGCCTTTGAACCATGCTTTTATTGCAGAATAATTCGAGTTGAAAATATAAAAAAAAAAAAATTGTTTTCTCGAATCACAAGGATTGCGAAACCCATACCTGTCCTATTCTGACCTAAATTTCATACTTTGTTTCTTTTTAAATTCAAATTCAATTCAATAAAAGATAACGAGCAGATGTTAGTGAATTATGCATCATCTTGTTGTCAGGGTGATATGCTGTTTGTTGATTGTTAAATAAGAAGAAACGAAAGAAAGTTTTGAAAGAAATTTGTCATATTTTTGTAACTAAGTTGTTGTTCTCTCCGATAAAGTTTAACCTCAGAACGATTTTAGGGATCATCACGTAGCCGTGCATGCTTTTGATAAGGGAAATCGATTGCGTTTCGTTGTAACTTATTGCATTACTAGTATTGCAGAATTTGTTAAAATTTAGTTTAAATTAGAGAAACACAAAAACGAATTTAAAAACTCTAAAACTCATATAATTTTTTCTGTATACCTTCATCATTAACCCCGATATCTTTGATTTTATGTTACGCTTTGCTTATATTTTTCTCGTTGTGTTTTGTTTTTAATAATTTTTAATGATGCATTGTCATTTAGGGATGAGGCTATTAAGGGATCAGATGAAGGAAAAACAAAATTATTTGCCACCTATATAAAAATGTAAAAATTAAAGACATCTCTTAGCTAGATTAGGAGAAGCTCTTAACTTTTTCCAATTTTTCTCAAAACTTTTAAAGCAATGAAGCGATTTTATTGATAGTTTTAAATTGGTAATTATATTTATTTATTTTTTAACCGACAATATATTTCATTGCAAGATTACGAGAGATATGTTTTAATTTGTAAATTTTAAAATAAGTAAATAAAATAAAATGAGAATCAGTAAAAGAATAAAAAGGAAAGTGACAAATTAAAATTATTCATTATTTAAAGCGAGAGATTTATGTGACAGGGAAAACACTGCTTTGTTTGTTTGATTACTTTTGCCAAGATATTTGAGATCCTCATTATTCAGATTTTAGATAATGTTTTGCTTATTTACAATAATTCTTCTTGAATAATATAATAAAGTACAATAGTCATACAACACTGATAACTTTCTTAATATTTTTGCAATAACTTTTTAACTATAAATAAGCAAAATAAATAAATAAAACTTATATAATAATTATATTTCGACTTCTTTTACTATTTTTTTAAATAATATAATGGGTAAAAAACAGATGCATTATATTTTCGATGTATTTTGCATAATTACCTAATATTTGGAGGTGCTTACGCTATCAATTGTTTTCCATAAAGCGGCATTTAGGTAGAAAAGAATTTTTAATCTTGTTGTCTTTAAATTGAATGGACCAATAAAATAGTTTGCTTTATTCTCAAATGTGTTGGCACTGGCTCTCAAAAGCGTTGGCACACTTATGACTTTCAATGAAATGGGGCTCTATCCATTAATTAAAATGAATATTTAAGAATAGATAGTTAATAATAAGATACATATTTTGTTCATAGAAAAATTGCATAGAATATCTTAAGAATAAAGCAAAAGGTTACTTTCAAGAAATCGAAAATCAAAAAGTAATCAAAACTCGATCGCACAAAAGTTATCGTACCCTTATAAAAAATCTCCACCTATAAGTAAATATACTAATTTCTCGTAAAACTAACATTTAGTAGAGTATCATTTGACATCCACAATAGCTGTTAAAAAACTATATATTTTCTTTTTTTAAATTTCTGCTTCAGAATTTATATTTTCTTTTACTATTATAGATTTTAGTTAGTTTTATTGTCATGTTATCATACTCCAACTTCCAGAACTCGTTGAAGAGTTTTAGGTAAAAATGAAGCAGAATATTTTTTTTATTAAATTCTGCAGTAACTTTTAAAACACTCCTCTGAATTTTTTTACGAATTTTATAATTTTAATCTTTGAACACGCTGATCTAAATTCCTTCTTTTATGGGTTTTATCCCATACCGCACCGTGGAATGGGATAAAATAAATAATTTTAGCAGTATTCATTACTGATTTACCACTAATGATGACAAATAATCAACTTTGAGCCGCGATGGCTGAGGGGATAGAGCATTCGCCTTCCAATGAGGTGAACCGGGGTTCGATCCCGGTGATGTCTGGTCGATACGAATTCCGCATCCGGCTTCCACTGACCACAGTGCTGACGTGAAATATCCTCAGTAGTAGACGGATCATGGGCTAGAGTCCCCTTGCCGTTAGGCTAACCGTGGGAGATTCTCGTGGTCTTCCTCTTCATGTAACGCAAATGCTGGTTAGTTCCATCAAAAAGGCATCCACGAAGGCAAATTTCTCCCAATATTCGATCCAGGAGTTCCCTTGTCTTCTGGATTGGGTTCAAAATTACAAGGCTACGGAGTTGAACATCAGCAGTCGTAAACCCAAAAATTGGGTCGGGTGTTCAACGACGGTTATATATATATATATATATATATATATATATATATATATATATATATATATATATATATATATATATATATATATATATATATATATATATATATATATATATATATATATATATATATAAAAATCAACTTTCTAGTGTTATATGTTGTTTTGTTACAATTACGAGCATTTTTTAAATGGTGAAAGAAAATTTTTATGGAGTTAGCAAGCAAAAAGTAAAATCAAACTTTGTGATCTTAAATTTTGCTACATAATTGAAAAAAAAGATAAATAAATAACTAAATAATAAGTAAAACTTAGCTTTTTCTTGGATTTCAGCATTAAATGCAGTTAAGAATAGATTATAGACCTTATTATTAAATAAACATTGTAAAATATTCAATTTAATTAATGAATAAAGACCGATTCCATTGAAAGTCATAAGTACATGAGCACTTTTGGGAGCCACTGCTTACAACAATTTAATTTTACAAATATACATCAAAATAGGGTTATTTGTAAGTTGAATCTGTGATATTACATGTATATTTTTTATATTTTTATTTTAACAGTCGACCCAATTTTGGGTTTACGGCTGCTAATGTTCAACTCCATAGCCTTGTAATTTTGAGCCAATCCAGAAGACAAGGAAACATTTGGATCAGTACCCCCAGAGGTATTTATTCGTTATGGGAACATGGAGTACTTTGCGACTCGACAGATTTATCGTGCATCAGTCACCATTTACTACACGGGGAGTCTTCGGTCGGCGGGGATTGAACTCTCAATCTCTTGGACATGGGCCCAGTATCCTACCAACCAGACTATCCCGACCTTATATTAAATGTGTATTTTACTTTATTTTATTTAAGCTGTCGTTGAGCAGCTGATCTTTTACCGAAGTATGAGTGTTTGACCAACACCTCATGAAAGAGAGTAGGCCTCCGTACGAATGAATTTAGTAGTCCGAAGTAACAAACATAAACTGCGCAGTGTAAGGATAATAAGAAGGACGCCACAAAGTTAGGACCGCTGAACTGCGCAGTGGAGAAAAATAAGAAAGATGTCACAACATTCGGACTGCTCAAGGTTCGGTTTTCTCGTTTATGGTAACCTGTGTGAAGGCTTTCTCTCTTCCAACAGTTGTTGGTCAGACCCAGTGTTCATACAAAAGTTAAAAACAATGATTCTTGTATAATTTGGAACTTTCCCAAAATTAGTGATTGAGACAATCCTCTCACTTGTCTGAAGAAATCTTCTCAGTCTAAATTTAAATCGAATGATGACTCTATATAATTATACCCCTTAGTTGCTCTTTTTTGATTATATTTGAAAATTCTTGTAGAAAATCAGGGATAGCAAATTTTTTTTTTCATAGTGAAAAAACCACGAAAAAAAAACTGCGGAAAAAGCTGCCTCTGAAAAAAATAAAGTTTTTTCCAATCAAGTGCAGGACACTGAAAAAAATCTTCTTAAAGAGAAACCTATATTACAATTATATTTTTTAAATAGTTTACACGGGATGATCAGAAAAAAGTGCCCCAAAAGTGAAATGAAACGCCAAAAAACAGGTCAATAAATATGTTTTAATCCAATTACAGAAGATACAGGAAATTTGAATGTTGAAATTGGGTGGCACTGAAACTACAGAAGAAGAAGACCGCTGAAGTCAGTAGGTTGTATATAAAAAAGACGACGTGTTAACGTTACAGCTATTGGGCTCGAAATAAAATGCAGAGAGCAGTTGCTAACCTAAGCAAATGCCACGACTCAGAGGCCAATCAGGTTCAACAGTCAAGTTTGACGTATCCTGCAGGTACCCAATTGTTTCGAAATAGAGATATGAAGCAGAGATTTCTAGTCAATCAGGTCCGATACCCATGCGTGACATCATTTACAGATACCCAATTCCCAAAGTACCAACTTTTATGTATAGTGGATTTCGAGACATTACAGTTCCTTATAGGGGCGTATTTTTATTTGGTCACCCCGTCACATGCTAGAACAGTTGAAACTAATTTATATATAAAAAAAACTATTTAAAGATCATAATCAACTATTTTAATTGCAATTAAATTAAAAATAGTAAACTATATTTCAATTATAAGTAGCATATTAATTTACCTTATCAAAGGCTGTTAAGTATGAATACTCAAAAGAATTCTTAAATATTAAGCTAAAAGTATTTCAAAATAAAAAGTTTTAATACAGATTTTATTTTCACATAATCGTAAATTTATTAGTTAGCTAATAAAGTAAACCTAAGAACTTTTAGCTGTGAATTTTTTTCCTAAGTATTTCATTTTTCATTTACAAATACCTGAATTATATGAAATTTAGTCAGTTGAAAAAATAATTAAAATTGAAATAGAAAAAATATTTCTATCTGTGCAATGTTTAATATTTATCAAAGTAACTTTGCAAAAATTTATTTTAGTATTTTTTACGTTATTCTCAATACGTTTGCATAATTTTAAAAAGCAGCTAATTCCTTATTGTATAATTTAAAAAATATTTTGTCCTAATTTATACAGTCCTAATTATAACCCCTAAAAGTGTCCTGTTATATTACATTCTATTTTGAGGAAATAAATTTGAATAGTTTTCTGATTTTTAGTTACAATTTTTTTGTAGAAAATATATTATTTCTTTTCCTTAATATTAAATTTTAATAAAAAAAACAGACCTAGCTTCTTTCTAGAATTACGGAGAGTTTTTATGAAAAATTTGCAAAAAATAAAATAATATTTTAGATTAAAAAAAAATCTGAACAACAATCAGTAAAGTAATAAATCCAATAGTTCGATACAAGCATCACTTATTCAAACTCTTAAAATTATCATTGTAAACTTACGTGTTAGTTATTGTAATTCAAAAAAATAAAATTATTTCTTGTTTTAGAAAAGCTATTTAAACGTTTTTGTTGCCTTGTATTAATATCAATTTATAGTAAGAAAGTGTTATAATGAATTCATTTTCGAGATGCTTTCAAGCCACACCTGACCAAAGTTTCCTGGAATACTTAATGCTAAAAATATACTTTTCTAAGTTAATAAGAAAAGTTTTCTACCAATACATATTTCATTTTATATTAAATCTCCACGTGTTTATTTTTCTCGTTTCTGATAACTCACCTTTTCAAGATATTACAATTTGAGTAAAAAATCTAAAATTAACGCACTTGAAACATCAGGTGTTTTTTTCGCAAACTAATAGCATGATTCGATTCTTAACTTATCTTCACCATGGTTATTGCATCATATTTTTTTGTGATTAACCATAAACAAGTAACTTATAAAAATGCTCAGGGCATATTAATAGAGAATTGCAGATAATGATTGTCTAGTAGGAGGAAAGTGTTAAGAAAAAGTAGATCAGTTATAATTTTATTGGATGTGAAACAATGTATGAGGTTTTACAATATTGAGGCTTACAACATTTGAGACTTGTAAACATAGTCTTACAATATTTACGAGTCTTAAAAGAAAGTTAATAAAGAAAGTCATTATTAAGTACTAAAAAAAAAACGTTATTAAAGCATGAAACTTTTAAATTATTCTTTTGGATGGCTAAAAAAGAGCAAATGGAAGAAAATAATTTTATCTAATTAAAGAAAATTGCCACTTTTTTGGTAATGACATAAATACGACAAAAATTTCAATAACTCTGAAAAGCATTATCGAATTGATGGCAAAGTAGTTCTTAAATAAAACTGAAGTTAGTTTTCGTTCATTTGCACTTAATCCACATACACCTAAATTGTTGATAAAATTTTGCACTTAACTGACTGATTGCTACTAACATATTCGCTGTAGCCAACTTGTTTGTACAAAATATAAAATTATATTCAACTGATTGACACTTTTTAACATTGGAAGCATTGGAAAACATTTGCAAATTTTCTTTACATTTATATAAATCGGAAGAAATAGTTATAATTTTTTAGAAGAATTGAAAGAAACGAGCTTTGTTACACCTCAGTATCGGGCAAAATGCAGCTATAAGTACTTGACTATTTGGAGAGTTTGACTAACACGAACTTCCTTATAAACTTCAGCATAACATAAGCATAAATCTGTATAAAGCAGTAAACATTTTTTAAAGTTAAAAACAGTGTTTTTTACCTTAAAAAAATTGACTTTTTTTAAATGTTAGTGTACGCAGAAGTGATTTCCTAGAATATAATATAAATTATCTCTTACGCTTATAAGACATAGAATGATTTGATAAGTGCGGTTTTACATAAAAAAAATTTTTTAAGAAAAAACTAAAACTATTCAGAAATAAAAAATTGAAACTATTTTTTTTATTAAAAAATTTAAATTACAAGTTGTGTTTTCTTATTACAAACGCTTACTATATGAATTTGAATTATAATGATATTGGTTGCGAAAAGTGATTTCACATAAAATATAATAATCAGAGATATATTTAACGGTAATTAAATTTCCATTTAAATAAAATTGACAAAAACTTTTCTCCATAATTACAGAATTTCAAATGAATGAGTTCAAAATTGCATTATGTAGTATCTTGAGACTGGAAATTAAATTTATTTTTGTAACATTATGGTTGGAATAAGGAAAAGTTTTATCAATAGATTGTTATCACAGCGATTATCGACGGGATGATAATAATAAGCATTACTGAAGAAATGTCTGCAGCCAAAAATGAAAGCACTAATTTCCATCTAAATCAAGGACATTTTCTGAAAAGGAAAACGTTATATTGAGCATAAAAAAATTTAATACAAAGATATAAGTGTTAAATAAAAGTATGTGGGTATGCAAATGATTGCATAACAGAATTATGCCATCATTCAGGAAGAGTTGAAGGTTGTTGAAAACCGGAACAAATCTTGAACATTTCACGACATTTAAATTTTTTTCATGAAATTAGTTTGGTTTACATGTATTCGTTTTTTCCCCTTTTATATTACATTGTAGAAATATGAATTAAGTTTATAAACGATTTGTTTTGCTTTGTTTAGCATTCAAGGAGTAGCACAAAGAAATTTAATACACAAACTTCTTCAAATTGAACACGTGAAAATATTGTTCTAAAATTTAAGTTAAAATTTTTAGAACTGATAGTTTTACCTATACCCGCAAATGATTAAAATAAATTTTGACGAACTTACCTAAAATCACGTTTTTAGTCATGGCTGACACGACTTGCGTTTTTGAATAATTAAATTAAATTATAAATTGAAATTTTCTCAGAATCCAGATTTTATCAATTAACTTTTTGACGCAGAATTTATATTAAACATATGTTTATGTTTTGCTTTGTTTAGCATTCAAGGAGTAGCACAAAGAAATTTAATACACAAACTTCTTCAAATTGAACACGTGAAAATATTGTTGTAAAATTTAAGTTAAAATTTTTAGAACTGATAGTTTTACCTATATCCGCAAATGATTAAAATAAATTTTGACGAACTTACCCTAAATCACGTTTTTAATACTGGCTGACAAAACTTGCGTTTTTGATTAATTAAATTAAATTATAAATTCAAATTTTCCCAGAATCTAGATTTTATCAATTAAACCTTTGACGCATAATTTATATCAAACATATTTTTCATACTTTTTACCTTATTTTGTAGTAATTTAGTTCAATTAAGTGAAAAATAGTATTTTTAGCATTTTAATAATTTATGGTTATGAAATACAGCACCAAACACCGGTGTCTTTTTCTGCGTTAAAGGTAAAATCTTTCAAACACAGCTCAGTTCAGAACCTTAATTTTTCAAATTTGCATTTATTTGCAGTTATTTAGAACTAAGAGAAACAGTTATTCATCATTAAAATTTCTTTAATTAACAAAATCAATTATTGATAAATTTGGAATAAGAATGAAAAAAGGAATTTCGATCTACTTTTTTTTTATTTCATATTTTATTACAAATATAATTCTCATATTCTAATAGAATTTTTTTAGTAACTATTAGACTGCTTTTTGTAATAAAAAAATATCTAAATATATTTTTACTTGTAATTAAAGCGGCATAAAAAGTCAATAGAAGGGACATCGCTGTACCATCTACGTCAAAAGACTACTTTAAAATCTATAAATTTAATTTTTTTTTAAAAAATTCCTGCCTGTAATAAAAACTACATTATTATATTGTTAAATTTTTAAGTAAATCAGTTAAGAATTCGTGAGGTTATCAAACCTGATTTTCGCAGAAAACGCTTTTCTAAGTTCGCGAAAGTTTATTTTTTTCTTAAGGTATCCGACTACCTTCGGGACAAAATTTTTGAAAAATAAATATTTTCCGCAACATTATTGCAATTTATATTGTATATTAATTTAAATAAACATATTTAATGGAGAAAATTTAAATATACAGGAAATTTTTTGTTTAAAGAGTACTTTTTAGATGATTTTGATGAAAATAACTCATTAACGGGAAACACTCTACACAAAAAACTATTGTACATACAGCTATCAAACTTTTTGAGCCGTTTCGTATAACCCTCTGAAGTGTTATGAACCTCAACTTAAATGATATCATGAAATTAAAAAAATTTATGGAGTGTTAAGCATATTTTTCCATTTTTTTCACATTTTCTTCACATTATCTACCGCAAAATATCTCATAAAGCAAAAAATAATACAGTTATCTGAATTCTGGAGGTCTGTTACATAACCACCAATACAAGAAACAATCTCTGAAAGTTTGAAGACAAATTTATAATAATTAGCTGAGTTATCTTGTTTTCCGTACACAAAAAACAGCAAAATTTTAATTTTGAGAAAAACACAGTTAAAGTATATAATTACATTTTTACTAAAAACTATGAATGTTTGTCAGTAAGAAGTTATTATATTTTATAGGGGACACATTCCTTCACACATTTTCTTAGTTTTATTTAACGTAGCGATATTTTAACGTATTATTTAGGGATATTTTAAAGTATTTAGTGAATAACATCAAAAGTCTACTACTTATAAAGCATTTAGCATAGGAACAATTTTTTATTAAACAACCATCTTACTGTATTTTCACACTTTAATATATATATCTAAATATAGTTTTTATTAATAATTAGAAGAAAAAAATATTTTTTATAATATTTATAATAGCCCAAATCTAGAATTTTCTTCTAAATGCAATTTGTTATCATAGCAAACCGGACAACATAATGAAGCTAATATCATCATCAGGATCTCAATATCAATTATTCGATTGCCACACAGATTGTTTTTATCCAAAAGGATCAGTTCTTTATTGACATCCATAGAAAACGGTAATTTTGAAGAGCTTGAAGTAATAGATTCATCTGCTTTACACAATTTTGAAGAAATGGTATAATCAACTTTACTCAAATCATCGCTTTTGTTGGCATGTTGATTACCGTAATATTTACGATTCTTAGATCGAGAAGTACGTCCTTTACCCATCTCAATAAATTTATCAAAGTAAATAACAAATCTTTTTGAAAGAAATCAATAAATTTCTTCAAAACAAATCAAAATCAAGATATAGAAAGTACGCTTCAAATGTTAACAAACTATCAGAAAATATGCTAACTTTTCATGTTACCTACAAACAGTAACCACGTAACGTAAAATCTAATTAAAATATAATTCAGATTATTAGCCGAGAGTTTAAGAGCTTTTAAAAATTAAATATCTAAGAAAAAAAAAACACACAAATAGAAATGGAACCGAAACTATTTCCTACTACCGGTTTCATTTTTGTAATTTCCGGTAAGTTAGACAGCTCTCATCTGTTACTAAAATAGCTATAACTAAAGTTCTGCTTGACGTGCATTCTAAAACAAAACAGTTTTGAAAACTAGAAAAATTGGGCATTATTATAAAGCAATAAAATAAAAAAGTGATTTTTTGTGAAAATCCTCGTTTTTAAGGTAGTCGGATACCTTAAGCATGACTCATTTTCATGACTTTCAATTTGTACTTTCTTATAAATCAATATCTCACACATGCACTCTACCGAAATATCTTTTCATAATGCTGTTCCTCCTTGAAGTGTAAAATAAACATTAAATATTGAAAAATAAAAATAAATACTACTCTCGTAAGGTGTAAAAATTAACTTGCCAAGAAGTAGTAAAAATAATCGATTTAAAGTTTGGATTAAGAAATCATAAACAAAATGTGTGGTGAAAAATTTAAAAATGTACGAATATCACGCATTGAATCAAAATTAATAATCTGTGAAGCCGAAATAAATCTTAGAAGTACACAAAGAGGAAAAAAGCATGGTCAAAACTTCCAAAATATGGTAAAATTTATCATGTTTGGGAACGCCAAAAATTTCGGTTATGTTTACTAAAGCGCTTTGGTTTTGAATTTGGTAAAGTTAACAATGGAATGCAGTTATATATTCTGTGATAACATTCCGAAAATGGGTCAATTTTATCGTTATACAGCACAGCGTTGCAAAAAACCATTTATTCGATTACATTTACTTTTCAATTTTGTATTTTGTGTGGGATAATAAAAGCTATAACTTTCTAAACCAGAATTTTCGGTAAACCGTTACCATATGAATGGTTTAAATACCAAACAACAGGTTTAAATATCGTATATTTTGGTTTTATTAACCAGAATTATAGCTTTTTTTTTCCAACCAGATATGCTATGCTTATACGGTAATTTCATAAGATTTCTTTTCCCCTTGTATAGCAATAAAATCTATGAGAAATAACAATTCAAAATTTAACGAAAACTCACTAAGGGCCAATTGTTATGGTGTTCGTGTAGTGTGTTACGAGTTATTTAAACATTTAGAGAAAATATATGTCTACGTTTAGTTTTTTAATTTTTTTTATGGAGGATTCACTTCAAGTGCAAATTTGCAGTTACTTTAAATATTTCAGCTTCTTCACGAGTTTTGTAAAGAATAATTGAAGGAATGAGTGGATTTGGGAAATGTGTAATACGCGGAAAAGTTGTAAATATTGAGTTAAAAGAATTTCTTACCGCCACGTGACACTAGTTTCTTTTTTAACCAAGCATTCAAAACTGTTCTGTCAGTCTCGTGACAGAAGTTGATTTTTTTTAAAAATAACAAGTAGATTTTTCTAATGGGATATATTTCTTACAGAAGAGTTATCTACAGGTAATCATTAGAAAATTACTTGAATAAATTTGATATTTTTTATTCAGCTTAAATTTTTATTATTATACATATTTAGCAGTTAAGAACATTTATCTCATAAAATTTTTTGCAATTTTATATTTAACAATTTTATAATCACTATGCTTTAATAGTATGGACGCATTTTAGAAATTTTTGTTGTTGTTGAATAAAACATTTTTTTTTAGTTTAAATAAATGATTTCTACTATTAAACAATTATACAAAAGTAAAACAGCCCATTTTTATATAATGGTTCACTGTATTACTTATTGAGCTGACGCATAGTACCACATGTTGATCATTAGTTGAAAGTTATTCTAGAATACTTAAAAAATATTTAAAAAAAATTCAATTTCTTTAAATATTCAAATTAGTTGAGTGTTCGCAAGTTCTTACAGGATTGAGTTTTTACAAGTAAATAAATATTTCTTTTGACTTCAACGTTTTTTTTTCCTTTTCTTTTCCCCACCGATTTTTAAAAATGAACAATCTAACAATTTTTAAAAAAAACATTTAATTTCAAACAACGAAAACAACCAACTTTATAAATAGCTAAATTCTGTATTTAAATGACTTTGTTAAGCGAAAGTAAGACCATAAGGCTGAAAGAAAAAATTACAAATACAATATTTTTAGAGGGTGTTATAGTTAAACTATGCTCCACTTTCCTTACTGCAATACTGCGCAATCTCCATTTTACAAAATAATTTTTGATGTAATTTTTATTCCATTATCTAATTCATTTGATTTAATGTTTATTATTATGATGGTTTATGGGTGAATTATAAAAAAATTGATTCCCTTTCGGAAACAATAGAGAGAGAAAAAAACTAGTTCACCATTGCATAATAACCTCATTACCCAGTCTTAAGTTTAAAATATTTGTTTAGTTGAGTTACTTTCCCGCCAAAGTTGATCACGACTAAGAAATTCATTTTTTGACAAATTAGAGCATTATTGATGATCGATTAGATAATACAAAAGGAAAAACCGTTTATGGTTTATGCCGCATCTTTCATCAGACACTTATTCTGGGCAGATAACGAAGCAGAGCACAAATTCTGCATTCATATAGATCAATCCATTCATAAGTTATGGGAAATTCATGGGAATGTTTGGATCATTTCCGCCACTGCTTTCGATTGATAAAATACTAACACGATCTTAGAAAACATAATCGTAGTTTGAACTTTCTCAGTCGATTAAGTGAATGATAAAATTTCTGAACTGGTTTCTTTAAAAAAAATAATAATTTAAGACTTTCATAACTGTTTTTATCAACAGCAAAAAAGGCTTCAAGAATTTCGAATTTTTTCTAAGGTTTAAGAACAGATTTTTTTTCTTCAAGAGACGGGATTTCAGTATTCGCGAACCAGTTATGAAAATAGAAATATTTATAAATGTAGTTATCAAAACTGGATGTTTAAAAATGTGCTAAATATCTACTTATTAGTTTAAAATTTTTCAGTCGATTAAGTAAATGATCAAATATTTTAATTGGTTTTCTTTCTAAAAAAATAATTAAAGACTTTCATAACTATTTGCTTATATGAACAAAACCATGTTTGCAAAATTTCGAATATCTTCTAATATTTTAGAACAGATCATATGATTTCATGTTTGAGTCGTACGACTTAAATGTTTTTAACAGAGATGGTATTAAGTTTGTACTGCGTGTACAATTGTTTATAAATGCTTTTAAAAAAAATCTTTAGTTTTGGGAGTTTGAGCCCTAAAAATACGTATTTAAATTTTTGAATAGTAAAAAAATATTTTAACTCCAAAATTAATAAATATTTTTGAATCTTGATATTATTTCCTTTTAATATGTTTTTATCGTTTGTTTTCCATCTTTATAATGATTTTCGTTTTATAACTCACTTCCAGTAAAAAAAATTTCTTAGTTCATTTTTGTTAAACTGAAGCAAAAAAAAAAATAATTTTATCTGCTACTGCATTTAAATTTAAAATGTAATGTGCAAACATAAATGCAAAGCTTTTTTGGGTATTTTGTTCGTTGTATTAAGTGAAATATTACTATTACTATTAGCTATTAGATACAGCGTAAAAGAGGTACAAACTTTTTCATTCATGAATTTAATTAAAAAAACCGAAAGTTGTTTTAATATTGCTATTAAGTACTCTAAATGAAAGGTTTTTTGCCCCTAAAGAGCAGATATTCTTCCTAGGTGTTAATTGGTTCTTTATTGGTATTAATAGCCTAGAAGCTATTATATTCTATATTGGTATTATATATATTGGTATAATATATATTTAAAAAAAGGGGAAAAAAGCATTTTAATACCTAAGATTTCATGCATTCATAATAAAATATAATTTTCGTATTACATAACGTCAGGCTATTTCTTGAAAGTGATAATTTGCTTGCTGTTCCAAAATCTGTATAACGGCAAAATTGTAATGAATGTTCCTGATCCCCCTTCCCCCCAATTTTTTTTGGGTACTCTTTCATTTTTTTCTTTTTTTCAATTCCAATGCCCTTTCTATAATTTAAATACATTAATTGTTTTAACCTTACCAGTTCTTTACTGACCAGTTCAAAAATGTGAAGAAAAAAAATTATTTAGTGCAGGACAGTTTAAACCACCTGCTGTGATTTCCACCACAAAAAATTGAACTTTGAGTTATTCATATTTTATAACTATATTACTAGATTAAAGAAGTTTTCAAAATCTGTTTCAAATTACTATATCTATTGATTTATATTCATATTACATACTGATTACATATTTTTTGCAGCAATTTTTTTCTCACTTAAATCAGTAAAGAAAATTTCACAATGTGTTTTGATTATTTCTAATGTTTTCGCTTATCTGTTTTTAGAAATTTCTGTATATCTTTTTATTGATTAAAAAACTAAAATTTAAAGATAATTATTAGATAATTGGTTTATTTATGTTTATATAGCTGAGGTATTATTTAAAACAAAGGGTTTATTTCAATGTTCTTGTTTTATTTTCTAATTTAATTTAAGTTATTAACTATTAGGAAATTTTATCATTATAAAAATATATATCTATGTCTATATATGAACTTTATGAACTTTTAAAATAAATTATAAGCGGAAAAGTAAATATTATGTGTTAAATAAGGTTTCATTTAGATATATTTTTCAAATTAACTTTAGTTGCTTCATTTTATATTTTTTTGTCCTTAATTAAATTTAAACGAAAAAAATTTTAATTAAAAAACCTTCATATGTTCATGTTATTTAATATGATAAATATCATAAAGCATGGAAATAATCATGTGTAACACAACTACTACACAGTAGAAATTCCGGATCTAATTACGGTACTGTCACTTTGGGTGCATCATCCGTGATATTCATATTATCGTAAAATCACCGTAAAATATTATACCGTAGTTTTTACATTAATATTTCTTAATTAGAGTGATTCAGAGATTTTACGTAATTTTTACTGTAAAAATTACCGAGTATCAGATTTTTTGTTCCGCTACATGTTCCCTTTTAAATAGGAAAATAAATATTCAAAAACATTTACTTAAAGTTTAAAAATTAGATTAATTGTGAATTGCGATTAGCTTGAAAAGTATTAGAATTGGATTCAACTTCGCAAACTAGACAAAAGTGAGAAAATTTGAGATACGGAAGTATTTTTTTAAAGTAAATTTAGAAATAAAATCGATTTGGTTTTCTTTGAGTATTGTAACTGTAAATTTACTGTGGCATCTTCCATAAAACTGTTTAATTTAGTTCTATTTTTCTATTTTAATCACTCTTTATGGTTATCATTGGTTAGTACATTCTCTATCGATTGTGTTTTGTTAAAAAAATACCAACAATCAATAACCAAACAATTTTTAACCTAACACCTCCGAACGCCTTTTGTATTTTATATAAAGTGACCACACGTCCCGATTTTGGCGGGACAGTCCCGCTTTTTAGTGGACTGTCCCGCGTCCCGCCGATTTTTAAAAAAGTCCCGCTTTTTAGAAAATATCTGCATTTCTAATTTTAAATGTATTGTAAAAATATATTACCTATTATTTATTAAATATTATGGTGAATATAAAGAAATAAAAAATACATTAAAAAAAGCACGTAAAATGCATGCAGAGTAAACTAAATTAGGCAATGCACCGAGTTAGACTTACTCGGTGGTGTTCGATCATTGTCGTTACGTCTCGGCTTAATTCAGATAAGTGCAGACAGTGCAGTTTGTTGTCTTCAATTTGACGCTCGGTTTGACTCATTATTTGATTGACGAAGATAGTGGTAGAGCAATAGTCGCCACAACGTAACGGTCAATAAGGCAAAATTTAATACTCTTTTTTAGCCTTTGTAGTAAATTTTTTATTCATTTCTAGTATTTACCCACAGAATAAAAGATGAGTAAAAAAAGAGAATGCAAATTTAATGAACAGCTAAGCAGAGAATTTCAATTTATTAAAAAAACCAATATAGACTATATGGTACGGTATGAAAAATGCAATGCTGAATTTTTGGTCTCACATGGTGGAAAACACGATATTGCTAAACAAACGAGGCACAAAAGATTTTTGAATAATGCCACTTCCTCGTCTGAAATGGAACAGTTTTTTCGCAGTGCTAGCTTTAGCAACACGGAAAAACAGCTAGCATTAGCGGAAGGGCTATTTGCTCTCCGCACCGCTTGAAAATTGTAGAATTCGCGCTCTCCCTTCCAGGAACAAATGTAGCAACAGAACGTGTTTTTTCTAGTATCAAAAAAATATGGCAACTGAAAAAACGCAGTTGAACATTTAAAGTTTAAAAATCTATTTTAAGTGTAAAATATAATTTGACCAATTCATGTGAAATATTTCACGACATTTTAATAAATGATCCAAATCTATTGCTAAGTATTCACTCAGATCAAAAATATGACCGTGAAAGAAAATCATGACTTTTTTTTAAATAAAAAATTTAATTTGATTAAAAATCATGATGTTCAAATTATTATTTTTACAAATATTTTTATAGTTACCAATAATTAATAATAAATACATTTTTGTACAAGTATATGAATATATACAATAAAATATATATAACTAAATTGTAATTCTCTTTTCATCCCATTTGTCCCGCTTTGTCTCAATGAAAATGTGGTCACTTTAATTTTATATTCTTCTTTTTCTGTTGCATATCTCTTTCGTTCGTTTGTTTTCCTTACATTTAGTGTTGCAGTGCTCTTCTTTTACCTCAGCGATTTGAAATAAAAAAAACGTAATACATTTTGGAAAAAGTTATTCAAATTGTATTCATAAATTTATAATAACTCTTCATTATAAACAAAAATTAAAGTAACTCAAGTTTTCAAAATTTTTTTTATTCACGTTTTTTAATAAATAAAAAAAGCGTGTTGCTCATTACTTTAAACTGAAGAACACATAACTATCGCTAAATCGAGTCCCTTTATTTATCTATTATATCCTTAGATAGATAGTTTCATTTTCGCACTTAAATTATTGACCTTGGAAACATTTATTATTATCTGTCATTTTTACGGAATTTATCGCATAAACAGCAGAAAAAAAAATCGTCTAACCCGAACAAAGGGCACTACAAAGTTCAATCTTAGAAACTGTATCGTTATGGTGAAAATCTTTTATTATGCGTACACGTGGTTTTAATAAATTAATAAATTTAGCACACTCTAATTTTTTTTACTTACTTTCACATACTGAATAATTTCCTTACACTTACACTGAGTGTCATTTAATAGTTCTATACGCCTGAACTATTACGTAACAAAGTTGCCTCTAATGGACAAGCGCAACATAAAAACAATAAATTTGGTGTTGAATACTATTGGTCTTGCCGTTATAAATACTGTATTATGAAAACCTATTATACCAACTTAGTTGCCCAATATAGGTAATAGGTTTTTTATCATTCCCTGAAACGGATATGTATCCTATTCATGACTTATAATATACAAAATATTTTTTCTCTTTGTTTGTAATATATAACGGTACAGTTTTATACCATTGGATATAACATAATATGATTTAGAAGCTCTACTCCCCAAAATAAAAATTGATACTTGTATCAATTTTTATAATTCAATGAATCGATGATTATTCAATGAACTTAAAATGATATTTGTATAATTATTCAATGAATAGTATTAAATTACATATATTCATTTGTACAGAATTAAATTAATTCAGAATTTACTACAATTCCCATGACTTAATAGATAATTTCAAATTTCCTTCATTAGTTCCTGTTTGGTTTCCATTATTTAAGTACATAAGAAACACGTGATTTCATATTCCCTTTAAAATCCATATTCGGTGAAGTCATCACCGTATGTGGCGTAATTAGTAACATCGATTTTACTTGTGATAACCTAACATAGAAAATCAAAGATAAATAATTCAGCAAAAACTTGAGATAAAACTAATTTTTGATTACTTAGAGCTGCAAGTTATCAAATCACTCATATTATAAAATATTTATCAAATCCTATGGGAAATTCTTTCTTTGGCGTGTAGTGCATGAACCGGTGGTTGGAATGGAGTCTTAAAGTAGACAGCTAGGTCCGCTGTGTCTGCTTTCACCAAATTTAGAGAGGATTAGTTCAGAATTGCGCATTTGTATAAAGTACATACATACATATAAACATTATATAGATTTGTTTGAGGAAAATGGAAATTTTATTTTGTTTCCTCGGTCCCCTCTATCTCCAGATCTCGAACCTTTTTATACATTAGTAGGATAAGGTTGATAGAGCTTTCTATCTTCTGTATATTTTATGCCTGATATCTTAATTTAAAATATTTTCAACACAATTAGAATATTTAAGGTTATTACACGAAAATCCAAAAATTAGAACAAACGTTATTAACATGTTCTCTTTTTGTTTTAATCTGTTTTTGGTCAGTCTGTTTTTATAATTTAAAAAAAAATGAATTTTTCATTGTTTAAACTTAAAAAAAACAGCTTTGGGTAATGCTAAGAAAATTCTTTTTATTAAAAAAAAAATCTAAAAACAGAAAAATGAACGATATTAAAATTCCGTTCAAAAAATGCTGATTTCAGAACAGTATACTCGTATACTTTCATTTTCTAAAAGCATACGAATTCCTAAGGACAATTGTGAGCGAATTGAAAACAATAGGAAAGATATGAAGAGAGGCAAAATATCTGGCCACTAATAGAGTGAGATGGTGGAAGCCCTATGCTCCGAGTCGGAGTGAAGAGGAATATGTAATTTATTGCAATTTGTATACTTTTATAAGGAAGAATAAGTTAAAATTCCAGAATTGCGCCTGTTATATTTCTCTCATTCCAATTGGGTGAGGACCACCTTCCACCATATTCAACATCAGTTTATTTCTGAAAATTGAATGAAAATTATTAAATACTTAATTGGAACTCCTTTTCCTGATCCTGGATGCAAGGAAAGAGGCATTTGATCGCGAAGCGATACATTTAAAATCGATGCTCATGTTGCAGTTCAAGGGGTTATGATAAAGCAGTCGCTAAGTGCATTTACTGAATACAATTTAAATATTCAGTAAATAATTGAACAAACTTAATATGGCTTTTTTAAGTACTGCTACTTTAAGCACTTATTGCTCAAGCTACTTTCAAATCAGACTTTAGAGCAAAAAAAAAAAAGATAAATAAATATTAATATGTTAACATTCATTAACAAAGTGTTTCAGGCGAAAAATAAAAATTATTACGCGATTATACACGATTATTTTTATTATTTTATCACCGGCCTTGGCAACCGTCTATAACACGAACTTTTAGCGTTTAAAATGTCACTCCTTGGTGATAAAAATTTAGCCTCATAATTTTGAGACTGACTTGCGTGTTAAACGTAGGAATTTTTTTTAATTTAAAGTTTTATAGTATATAATAGTTTTTTTAAGAGTTACAGTTGTTAAAAAAAAGGAAGAAAAAACTTTATATAATTTGGTGAAGGATTTAAACCAAATATGTGTTATTAGCTTTATTTTTGAAGGAAAAAAAAGTTTCATTTTTCAGATTTGTGCAAAATGTTAAAGTAAGGATAATAATTTATGTTTCAGAAAAATGGGTGTCAGTAGTGAATTATATATGCAAGGCATTGCAATGCCTGAATTGTTTAAAAAGTTTTTTAGAAAGAAATCTTAAATATATAATTTTTTAAATCTCCAGAAAAAAAAAGGTTAGTAGTTTTAATCAGAGATAAATCAAAATATTTATGAGTAAATTTCTTATAAGCATGGAAAAATGCATCATTTGAGAAAAACTAAGAATAATTATTATCAAAATGCCCTGCATTGTTTTGCATCATGAATTTTTTTTCTTCGTTGATTCTGGAGAAAGTTGTTTATAGCCTCTAAACATAAAAAAGTGCAAGGTTTGTTTTTGTTTTGTAGACTCTGATAGAACTCCCTCCCCCCTCCTCAAGCGTTACAATGGATTTAGCAACAGGACAAATTAAAATAAATAAAGCAATAAAATCCCAGAAAACAAAGGATAAAGTCTAATATTACCTCGCAAATGACTGATAAAAATATACATATTTTTTATTGATTGCAAAACGTGGACCCTACAAGTGATGAAAAAACATATACTGTTGCTAAGTTGCATAAGCAAATTTATTGTTAGAGGGCTTATCAGAAAGTGTCTCTCCTCATCGATAGATGGCGACACTACGATTTAATGACGTAACTTTCATGCGGAGGTCGTTTTTGCTGCGTGCGATGGGCAACGAAAATATCGGTCTTTTCGCCTTGTGCTGCACAATTCAAAATGAGCTTGAAACTTTGAAGTCTTATAATATGTCTCCAATTATATGCTTCTTTATGTTCTGTGTTGACCAACGTTGAAAATTTGTTTATTGTTTACATATGCTTTTTACGAAGTCGACAAGGATTGGTAAAAAATGTCTGATATTTTGGATCTTCACTTAAGGCATTTTGTAAAGGTTAAAGCCAAGAGAATAAAAGTAAGATTTTAATTTTTTTAAAGTATATTGCATAAAAAAATTTGCCGGCTATTATTTAATTTTACCATTAAAATTTATTTGTTCCGATTTATCAAAATAATGTAATACTAACTTATAATGCAACTCTCTTTATATCGGTTTTTTTGTAAAAATAATACTTGTAAATCATTTTAAATAATACTAGTAAATCAATCACAAAATAAATTCAATAAATATTTCGCAGAATGCTACAGTTAATTTTAATATTATTTTGAATTTATACTAATTTCAAATGTGTGCATAAAGTTTAATAACAATAAACATTTTAAATTGAAAATCTATTTGAATGTATTTATTTTCAATTACTTTGAAATTAGGATTGTTTAAAAATTCAATCATAATAATTTTCTTAGTTTAATTAAAAATAAGTTATTTACAAATTAATATCAGTTTCTAATGCTATTCTTTTATTCCTAAATTTATTAAATTATATAAATAAATCCATAACAGAATCTATTAAATGATATTTAAGAGAAGGAGAATATGACACTTGATTTTAATATTGTTTTGAATTTATATTTATTTCAAATATATACTTAAATTGTCGTAAGAACAAACAGTTAAAATTAAAAACCTATATAAATACACTATTTTTCAATGACTTTGAAATTAAGACTGTTTAAAAATTAGTATAATAATTACTTCAATAATATCTAGGAGACCGTTAATGTTAATTTTAATATTCTTTTAAAATAGTACCAAAACGAAATGCGAACTTAAAATATAAATAGCATTACAGTTTAAATTAGAAATGTATTCAAATATATATCACTTCAAAGACATGGAAATTGAAAAATATTTTAAATTTTTAGAGCCATCTTTAAAATTTTAAAAAAAAACTTGTAAAAAAAAGTTATTTTTCAGAGATAATATTTGCTTAAATTTTAATATTTTTAGAATTTAATGTTAATATATTCACATGATTGATGATATATATATTTTTAAATATAATTATTATAATAAAATTAATAATAATTATAATAAAAGAATATTATACACAATTATAGTTTTGATTTTAGTTTTCATACATTAATTTCATTAAGTTTGCGGGTGCTAAAATTTTGATAAATATCTATAACGAAATTTAATAAATTATTGATTAAAAATAAATAAATTAATGATTAAAAATAAGTTAATTAATGATTAAAAATAAATTAATGATTAAAAATAAATTAATGATTAAAAATAAATTAATGACAAAAATTAATAAATTAGAATAATATCTAACGCTTTGTTAGATTTTTTTTTCCTTTACCATAATAATCGAAAAAGTCGAAATACGTCAATTTTCATATTTAACTTGCAGCCTCATCAGCTTAAATTGAAATAGTAGAATGATAATTATCTATAATCTTCTGAAAAGTACTTGATGGAAAAATATCTATTATAAGGATGATTCAATTGACGTAACTTATTGTGATTTTTATCAATTGAAATTTCTGAATCACTACTATTAAGTTAGTATATACTAGTAAAGAAAAAGATTAAACAAAGATTTTCAACTTTGCTGATAAACTCTTTAAAGTATGATATATACATTAGAAAAATAAATGCAATATCTAATGCTCTTTCTACTTTATGGAAAATTATATAATAAATTATAGAACAAACTGGAAAAACTTTTTGTTGACATAAAAACACTTTTTTCGATTAAATTTTGATAACATTGCTGTTAAAATACATAACTTAAAAGTATAAGAAAATACTAATAAATTATTCATTTTAACTTTATAAACAGATATTTTGTGCTGTTTATTCTATTATTATATATAAAATGTAGCATTTATCTTTAAATACCTTAATTGTTTTAAATGTATTACAATACAAAATAATATTAGCTGTGCTACTAAATTGAATCAGAAACAAAAAATAGAATTTTATTCTAAAAAGTTTTCTTTTTAAAAAGAAATTTAATTTAATATTGATATAATTGATTCTTTATTACTGAGATTTATAAGTCTAAAACAATCAGTTTGTCATGAATAATATTTCTTAAAATGCTAATCGTTGCTATATTAGAACTAGATAAAAAAATCTTTTGAAAGAAAATATTTTTTAAGAGCCATTCAATTTGTTCATGTTAGTTTTATAATATTGTTAACTAAAGTAAATTTAAAGAATTAAGTTGTTAAAAATTCCCTATTAAATTATTTGAAAAACTAGAATAGTATTCTGAATGATAATTCATTATTACTAAATATTAAAATCTTAACTTTATAAAAATTTTTTACTTCCTTAAGACATCAAATTTTATAGAAAGTAACAATTAGATGGTTAAAAGCAATCTTTATTTTTTAATTTCATAGAAATAAGATATAGTCGGTACTGTTTTGATTTTTTAAATTTTATTAACCTTAAATAACATCTGAGGATTAAGTTTGAATGAAATATTGTGTTTGAAAATATAACAAATTCTAGTAAATAATCAATTGGAATTTTTTTTAACTCTTTTAAATTGGATTGAACATTTACCCTTATCACAGTATAGACACTTCCAGTGCTTATTTCATTAAACTCTACATTCAGCCTAAATTTATAAGTGTTACTGAAGTAATCAATAAATGATATGTAATTTTTTTACTTCATAAATGATGGACAACTACGTTCCATGATCAATGATCGGAAGTATCACACTACAAGTTGTGAAACTACTGTAGTCGCTACTCTTTCCGTAGCTTGTAGTTTAGTATACTACTTAAGTGTAGTGAGAAGTGATATACCAAGAAAAAAACCCAGTAGTTTGTAACAATTTCTGGTCACTTTTTTTAATATTAGTTTAGTAAAGAAGCAATGTGGTTCTTCTGCAAATAATTGTTCGAATATGATGGGCAAAAATTTTTACAGGTTCATCAATGGTCGCAGTGAAAACGCCCCTGTGTTTGTTGCTGAGCGTTAACAAGAATTACGTATAACGTACGAATCAAGCATAACTAATATTTAAATTAGCCATTACGAATCGCACTTTCACACGTCAATGTACACTCATTAAACATTGATGCTATTTCACGGGCAAGGAGCATATTTTCGATTTTCTTAATTTCTTAGCTGAAATAAAAAAGCATGAAGAGCTTTACAAAAATGCTAATATTTGATAATTTCCTAGCATCTTTTAAATTAAATTTTCGATGTCGAGAAAGACACAAAAAGTTGAAGGTTAAGTGAAGGAATTCGAAAAAATATTATTCAATGACAAATTGGCTCATATAAAAATGAGTAAATATTTCGTGATAATTCTTCATGTTTCATGTACCAATTTTTCGATCAAAACCATTTTGAACATGGGTATAAGTTAAGTTCTCCAGCAAAATTCGTCTCCTAAAGTCGAGAATTATTTATTACATTTCGATAGTAGCTTGTAGTGACTTCATTTTAAAAGAAAAGTAATTGTAGTTGACTGCATTTGTAAAGAGTAGTAGTAGTAAACTACAAAAATTTATTTTTTCAACGACCGCCCAGAACAAAGTATTACAAAATGCTCCTAAATTCTGAGATTATCTGATTTTCAAAGCAAATAATTATTGTCATAAATAATTCAAAAAGAAAATTGTATAACCTTTTGAAAAAGAAAACTGTAATTCTACAATTACGGCTTTTCAAGGATTGTTTTAGTTCCACCTCATATGAACTAATTTTATAAACAAATAATTGACCAATAAGAGCAGAATATAGTGCTCACGCCTCTGACAGAACATTCTTATCGAAGTAAACGATAATTTTTTTCTTCCGTAATTTTACTTGGAGTACGTCTACAATCGTATCTTAAATAAACATCTTAAACTGGATATCCAGCGCAAATAAATACTCAAATCTACAACATTTTATAAGAAATTTAAAAACTGCGAAATTCTATTTTTAGTTTTGTGTGAAGCACTGTGGGTCATTTTAAATCATTAAGTTACGTATAGGTTAATTAAAAACTAAATAAATAATATAAAAAAATAAATACGAAAACTATCCCTAATTATGATACATTTGTGATAATATCTATACATAAAAGTATTCATTCATGAAAATTTTAAATTATTACTCAAAAAATTTATTCGTTGTATATTGTTTCATTATAATTTTTGATTTGTTCAAAAAGTTTTATTCAGTTCTCTTTAATTCAGAATAGGTTTAAATAAAACAATATTTCTCGTGGAGGTTGCGAAGGCAGTCACTAAGATAGCAGGTTCGTGTCCGGAATAAGTAAAAGTCTTTGCTGCCAATCTTTGTTTATAGCACTGTTAGACCAGTTTATCTAGAATGGTGGTTGTCTCTTACATTTGGAGCAATATAGCTAGTTTCAACTGTTATGTCATTATACTACACATTATATTCATATACTCAGACAGAATAATATACCTTTTTCCATGAAAATACTTGTTCAATGACTTTTCGTTTTATTTTGCCACTTTCATACTTTTATTTTTGCTCCAAATCTAGTTTATAGCACAGCTTTATTTTGCTAATTTGAATACATAATATCGTTTGAGTTTAGCACAGTATAGTCCTTAAAGGGTCTTGTATTTTTAAATTCTTAATTCAATTGATCCGTATAATGTCCACACCACAATATAGGATTGTTCTCTACGATTTAAGGAATTGAAACTCTCCAAATGCGTATCTCTCCCAGATGCTTTTTTAATTTTTCAAAATTTTTTTTTTAAATTTGAAATTGAACTCATAATCTCCTGCTTTCATTGAAAGAGTACTTCTCCCAATAAAGTGCCTTGTTTCTCAAACTTCTTTGATCACAGACAAAGTTACAGTTAGAATTAGTAAAACTTATTTTAAAGCTTTTGTATAACATTTAAAGTTTCAGGTAAAGCAAATTAATATTTCAGTGAAAAATGCAAACAGAATAATGAAGTGAAAAGTTAGCGAAATTTTACACGCGTTTCAGCATTTACAGAAAACAAAAATATTGTAGATCTAGATAAACTTCAAATCAAGACACACTAAATTATGTTCTAGAATATATCATGCAATATGATTTCTTCATGATAGGATTATTTACGTTAAAATCCCTGTGTTGAGTTGTTATTGTTGACATTAGAAATTTTTTATCCTTCCAGTTTTCCTAATCGACTGCAGAATCCAAAAAAAATGTTTTCAGGCATTTATTCACATGGCATTTGGATAATTATTTTTTTAGTATGATATTCAAACACCTACCACCATTTTCACTCATTTGCTATTAAAATTTCAACACGTTTTTCTAGAAATTGAAAGTCGAAAGAAAATTAATCCATTTTTCCCTCCCCTCTTTCCTCTGTCGTTCTTCTCTATTTTAGTTTTCCGTCAGACTTAGTTTCTTATATGATTTGATTTTGTTACCCTTAATATATTTCTAATATATATCTAATTATTCTATTTGTTCACTTTTTAAGTTTGGCGTATCATATATGCTTGCGGCATAAAAAAATGTTTATTCAATTTAATCCTACTTAATCTGTCTTATTCCTATAAATGATTTTTATTTGTAGAAAATTCTATTGTATTAAGTAATAAATGTAATTATTCTAATATAAGTAAATAATAGCAATAAGCCTAGTTTACTAAAAACGAATGTGTTAATAAGAATTCATTTTTCAAACACTAAGCATCGTAATGAGAATGTATTTAAATATATAAATATTTGTCGATTAGGCCAGTTGTCCAATTAAATCCGACCTAAGAAAAGCAAAATGCTTAAAGATTAAAGGTGTGAAACATGACATCATAATAAACAGCTGAGAGTAACGTGACAATTTGATTTTGTTATACTAA